>NC_050573.1:328676094-329004562 GCF_011100635.1 Trichosurus vulpecula | reverse complement strand
ACCTTTTAGTTTGATAAGTGAAGATAGAGGGGTTTGGGGGTAGTTTCTGTATGCCATTAAAATAAAAATGCTAGGATATATTTTTCTGTTATTAACATACCTGAAAAATAAAATATATAACCTGATTACATAAAATTCAAATGTCTTTGTGCTAACGTAATCAACACAATTATGGTGAGACAGGAAAAAATTAACCTTGGGGTTTGTGTGGAATTGTTCATCAAATAACCCTGATAGATAGGGGACTAACACAAATATACAAAATTAAGAATGATTCCTCAATGGCAAGTAGTCATAATATAAGAATGAATAATTAATGAAAAGAGGAATTGTAAACTACTAACTTCCTATGAAATATTGTTCCAAATCACCAATAATAAAACAGAAAAAAATTGTTTTTCCTCTATTCTAAGTTTGTTGTGTGTGGTTTATCCTTCCTTCTTGATTAGGACTGTGACATCAGGGAGATGATGAGATGACTTGCAATTGACTTTGATTTGAGTGAGAGAGGGCTGTGCAAGGTCACCAGCCTCATTTTCTACTCCAGAGCCATCTGGGTCCAGTGGCCAGATATCGATGAGGATGACTGAAGATGGCCCAGGATGCAGTGGGAGACCTTGGCTCTTTTGAGCTTTGACATTTCCAGGTTCTCACCTTGAGTGAGGCAATGCCCATTAAGTGAATAGCACTCTTTAAGTAGTGAGTCCAGGGATGGCCCCTTTAATTAAAAAAAATCAAACTGGGAGGGGAAGATCCTCAGTGTTGTTGGCCAAAAGAGAAACAGTTAGTATTTGCATTCCCTCTGAGCCAGGGCTGTGGTGGGGCAGGGGGTGTTCCAAAAAAGAACCATTAAGTGGTGCTTGGGCAGGGACCGATTGTTGTCCAATCCATGAGTCAGATTGGATTGGATTTAAGGCTTGGTCTTTGAGAAAGAAACCTAGCCAGTAAAGCCCAAGTTGTGTCAAAATATCTAACTAAGCACATTCATATCAAGGGCATGCAAATGGAAGTGGATAGTAAACAGATTAAAAAATATGAAAAAAGATCTATAAAAATACATATATAATAAACTTTTTTTTTCCACCAGAGGGAATGAATCTACAATTTGTGTCTGAAATACAAATCAAGATGGTCTCCTTGAATAAGAGGAAATGACCTTAAAGAAAATGGACATATGGCAAAAACATTTGGACAGGGAAATGACCCTGAAAAAATAGAAATATGGTAAAAAGTATTTGGACAAATGTATATAAAAAATCTGGAAAGCACACAATTTTGACAATGTTGAGGGAGTCTTTGGATTCTCAAGGTATCTAACTGAAGGAAAGATAGTGAAGAAACAAAAAAAATAGGAAGGCATATTACCCAAAATGGGACAATGTGTGTATGTGTGTGTGTGTGTGTGTGTGCACGTGTGTGTGTCCATAAGAAACCAGTTATAACTGTGCAAACAGCATGAGGTCATTCAGCAAGCTCTACATTGCCAAACACTGAAGTTGTTCAGGTACAGTCTGAATTGTCACCTGTTGATACCTGGGCTGGATAAATCCTTTGGGCAGAAATCAGAGACCTCTAAGATTCCTTCTAAAATACCATAATAATAAAAGAGGCTTGAATTATCCAGCTTTCACATCTGTTTATTTTTTGTTTTGAATCAAAATGTGAATGCGTCATTCACTCATGTGAATAAAGAACAAATGTATTACACAATCATAGTTATGGAGTTAAAAAGGATGTTAGTGGCTCTCAAGTCTACACATACACACACACACACACACACACACACACACACACACACACACACCCAACCACACATTTTATAGATGAGGGTACTAAATTAAACAGGATAAGTGACTTGGGCAGTGTCAGACAAGAAAAGAAATAGGCAGAATTTGAACCCAGGTCATTTGACTCAAGAAGAGCTAGTGGTCTTTCCACTATGCTGTATTGCCTCTTTATATATTTAATGCATAAACCAACTAGGATTAAATATTCCAAACTTCAAAATTAAATTTTGAAAAAATTACCCATAAACTTTCCATGTGAGGAAACAGATTTTAACCTTCATATTAGAATGGTATCTCCTTAATGACAATCACTATACTTTTAGAAATAATTTTATATTCACAATGCCTGGAACAGTGTCTGGGACACTCTAGGTATCTTTAAATGTTTGTTGGCTTTAATTGAACTTTAAAACATAAAAATAAAATTGAGTGATATTTTAAAAATGGAACTATCAAATTTCTTATATCTAATGAAATATTTTAAATTCTACTTAACTAGGTGTACTGTCAAACTTTTTTTTCACTGAAAAGCCTTTCTCATCTCAACCAGGTGAAGTTTTGGGACTTATAAACATTATAGTAGAAGTCCATGTGTTTGAAGAAAAGACCCTTGCACCTGCTTGTAACTTTAGGTAGATTTATTACCCTTCATTACCTAGCACGTCTTATCAGAGAGAGGCATCAAGATTTTCTCTTTACTTTGCTAAGTCTCTGGAGAACAACTAGAGCTTTTCCAAATGCTTTGAACTTGCTTTTTGCTGCTGCATAAGCAGAAAATCCCTCCTGCCACCTTCTTTTTATGACCTTAACAAGCCAAGTTATTAACTACAAAATAGGCTGAAAGCAATATGGCAGCCTATTCTTACTATGCTCCTATGGCCCCCTTTTGCTCAGCACCATAATGATCTTACAGGAATAAGAATTATTCATTACATCCATGGTAAGACTCCCCTCCTCATCTCATCTTACTCCCTATTCTGCCTTGTAAAATCTTCTTTCAGTATTCAACAAAATTTTCCAAAAACTTCAAATTAAGCATCCATTACATATAAGACACTGTGCTAAGGGCTAAAAACAATGCAAAGATGAACAAACCTGGCACTTACAACTTAATTCATCTGTTATCTGACTGGCACTTAACATTTTTCAACTTGTTTCATAGTGAAGTTTATAATTTTGTTTTCTATTAAAAAAAATTTCTCTGAAGTGCTTGTGCCCTCTTCCCCCATTGATTTTCTTAGTGTTTCCCAGTACCAGAACATGTTTAAGATAGAAACAATTTTCTTTGGTATATTAAAAGAATCACCATAATAAAGCAAAAGTACTGTGGTAGAATTGTAAGACTGGGTTTAAGATCCTAGCTCTTCCAAGCTCTATCACTTACTACCAATGACCTTGGGCAAATTAATTAATCTCCTTGAGTCTCAGCTTCATGTCAACTTAATAAACATATTATATAAATATATATGTATATGTACATGTATATATGTATGTATGTATACAGAAGCAGCTTTCGCATTGTTTAAGGAGTACATTTTGTTTACAGAACAAACATTCTCTGACGCAGGCCTGCAAAACCTAGAACCTGTGAGCTGTTCATGGCCTGCCAAAGTATTTTGTGTGGCCTGCAAAAAATGTAGGACTGCCCCTGTGCAGCCTCTCACACCAACCTACCATCATCAGTCTGTCTCTAAGCCCAGTCTGTAACTGGGGCCAAAAGAAGTTTACTCTATTTTAATTTTGGCCCCTACCTGCTGTCACGTTGTACAGGTCTGCTCTGATAGGTAATGACCTGCTCATAGTATGAGAATAATTCTGCCAATGTACATTGCAGAAAAGCCTGTGGCACGAACTATATTGAGTCCATTTAGTTGTTATTTAAAATTATAATTCAGTTTTTAAACAACTATCAACAGGTACAGAAGGAATTGCATTTTGGAATGAGAGCCTCTGATTTCTGGTATTTACGCTATCAATTTTATGTATTAAGTTTAATGTCTTCTTATGACAACAATGATAACCATTTTTCATGATTAACATTGGCAAAACCTTTCTTTCTCTAAGTGAAAAATTTTGATCCACATAGAAAAAATACCTTAATGACTATCTTTAGCTTTTACTTTTCATTTCTTTCATTCCAAATGGAACAAAGGATAATGTAATTAATTTGCAAGATGTAAAGTATTTCCACATACTCTCAGAAGTATCATTTTATGCAAATTGCTTATATTAGATATAAGTGGAATGGTGAAAGTAGACAGATATCCAAATAGCAAAAATTTAAGTAAGCTTTTTATGGACCAATTATTACAATTTAATTGAGTTTCTGAGAGGGAGTTTAGCTGGAACAAAGTAGAACTCTGGGTGACTGAATCTGTCATACAGAGATAAAATCATTGCTATACTTTGAAGAGAATAATATTTTTATTTCCTTTCAATCTTCTTTGCTAGGCTATTTCCATTTATTTTAAAGACCTTTGAAATCATATTTATAGTTTAACTGTCAAATAAAAATGTGATTATTAAAAGTAAGTTAAATGATAAAGACACTAGTATATTTTCATGATTACCAAAATGATTAAAAACATATCTGAATTCAATTCAACATTTTTGATACTAATTGCAATTTTTAAAAAAAAAAAGTAAAAATGCTGGGATTTCTTGGAAAGAATAACCTAACAAATGTATTATTAACCAGAAGAATAGTAATCTTTCCATTTCTTCACTGGGACTCCACATAATTGAAAGCTAACTTTTACAATTGTATTCAGATAACCTTCCATATATGTAAAAGAGACAGTCTTGAAAATTAGAGCTTTATATTGAAGACTATTTGTCAGTAATTCACATTATAAAATGATTGAAGTGCTCTACCAGAAAAATATAGAATTCTAAACTGTGTATATAAAGATTTTAAAAATCAGTTGGATAATTAACATATCCAGAACAAATAATAAATTAAAAGTACTAAACAGAAAATAAAAAAAATTGGGCAATCATCATGTAATGCTTTTAAAATTTGACTACATTAATAAGACCTATTTAAAGCATCTTAACACCTCTGATTTTGTGCCAAAATCATTAAATTTGTATGATGGGAAGACTTGAATCTAAATCTGGTCTCTTCCACTTGCTGACTGTGTCAGTTTTGAAAAGTAATAGTCTCTCCCTCAACCTCAGTCTCCTCTTCTGTAAAACAAGAAGATAAGAACAGAGGAACTTTATGGTCCTTTCTAGCTTTAAATAAATGACACTGATACCTATATCTATCTATCTATCTATCTATCTATCTATCTACCTGGCTTTTACTTCATTGCCTCTTTGTAAATTTTATAGTTCTACAAGATTTTAATCACAATAATAAATCTATAATTTGAAGGACTTAAGAATTTTTAGGAACAGTAACATTTTCTCAACTTATCTTTTTACTTCTCAGTTATGTTTCCAGATTAAATGGTTTGTCCAGTGTAACAAAACTAGTTAGAAAAAGAGAATATAATTGACTCAGGGATACTGATTGCTAGTTTTGTTTTATATACCATACTCCCTCTATTTATTGAAATCCAAATTTTTCCAGCCTTAAATTTTTAATTTAGAACATGAAAAGAACTTTTGAATAGTGAAGAATGAATATTATCGTAAAGGGAAGTACAACCAGTGGTCTCTGTGGTGTTTATCTTTCTCCGTGGGAAAATATTTTATTACAACAAATTCTGGTTTGCTGAATGACCCCAGACCAGCCATCCATCATCTTCCAGATTTATGTCTTAGATGCATCTGACTCAGGCCTCTTCCCCATTTATGAGTTCTTCCCAGAGCTGCTATTTGGGTCTGGGTCCCTAAATCAGCCATCCTCATCCACTAGACTGGCTTTGTAGCTCTCCTTTTATGTGTTGTCTTCCTTCACTAGAATATAAGGTTCTCCAGAGCAAGGAATGCGTTTATTTTTGTTAGTGTTTGCATCCTAAGTGCTTAGCATAAATAAGTGCTTAATATAATAAGCACTTAATAAATGTGTGTTGACTAACTCTAAAACTCTCAATGACCAAACACTATAGTGCATCTATGTCTCTAGTATCTTTATTTATCTATATAAACTATATTTATATCATGATCTTTTAAATTCAGGAGTTCCCTTCAGCAAGTCATTTCCCAAACCATCCAACCATACTTGCTTATCCTGAGTTATTTTTCTATTCTCCCAAAGCTTAGCTATAAAGGATTCACTCAGTAGGCTTCAGATCATTATCCCTTTCCCCTAACATGCAAGGGTGGAAAACTGTATGGAGTAAAATTACAGACTAGAAAACTCTACAGAGTAAATTTGTATCTATTTATTAATCAGGTTTAAAGGAGCTAAGTATCCTATTGTTGGATATATTTTTAAAATCCCAAGTAATTAGCCTAGAAGTGTGAAAGTTAGTTGTAGCACAGAAAACCATCTTGGAGGATGTTCTTAGCAAGTTTGGTGGAGAATTTAGGAATAGAATGTTATTTTGGGATCTCTTTCAGGAGGTGACCTATAGATTCTTTCAATTACTATTTTAACTTCTTAGGATATGAGGGAAGTTTTCCTTAATAATTACTTGAAAGGATGCTATCCAGACCCTTTTTATTTTTTATCATAGCTTTCAGATAGTCAAACAATTCTTAAATGGTCTCTGCTGGATCTATTTTCCAGGTCAGTTGTTTTTCCAATGGGGTATTTTATATTTTCTTCTATTTTTTCTTTTGATTTTGTTTGTTTGATTCTTGATGTCTCATAGAATCATCAGTTTGCACTACCCCAATTCTAACTTTTAAGTTTTCTTTTTCAGTTAGCTTTTGTACCTCCTTTTCCATCTGGCCAATTCTACTCTTTAAGGAGTTATTTTTCTTGGTGAATTTTGCACACATTTTCCCCCCATTCTTTGTGCTTCCTTTATCAATCTGTTGACTTTTTTCATAATTCTCTTGCATGACTCTCATTACTTTTTCCCAGGTTTTCTTCTAAATAATTTGATTTTTAAAATCCTTTTTGAACTCTTCCAGGAGGTCTTTTTAGGCCTGAGACCAATTAATAGTTTTCTCTGAGGCTTCATATGTAAGTGTTTTGATATTGCTGCCCTCTTCTGAGTTTGTGTTTTGATCCTCCCTGTCACCATAGTAGCTTTCTATGGTCAGGGCTCTTATTTTTCCACTCATCTTTTCATGATTTCATGATTTATAAAGTTGGTGTCTGCTTCTGTAGAATGGGGGCACTGTCCCAAACTTATTGCACTGGAGACCAGGAGCCTGGACATTGGCTTCTTGCACTTGGGCCACCTGGGCTGGTCACTTGACTGTTGCTGCAAAGCTAGAGGCCTCCCAGCTAGCTTCCTGTGTTGATGGCATGCTGAGCCAGGGCCATGGGGCTTTGGGTGATGATCCATGCTGGGGAACGGGGTCTCCTGCTGGCTTGCCTAGACACTCACTATGTTGGACTACACTCCCCTTTTATCCAAGTGAGACAGACTTTTTCTGTAGACCTAAGTTATCTTGGGCTGGAAAATTGTGTCACCTATTACTTTTGTGGGTTCTGTCACTCCAGAATTCATTTTGAGACATGGTATAAAGTTGTTTTAAGGGGAATTGAGGAGAATTAGGTGAATTCCTGCTTTTTCTTCACCATATAGGAATAGAATTTTAAATATAGAGAGATACCTATAACACTGCCCTTCATATTGAAATGAGACTTATTTACTTGACTATTTAAATAAAGAAAAGGATCATACTTAAAACTATCTTCTTTAAGGTCTAATTCTCAATGGCAAGTATGATTTTAAAGTAGAATTAAATATAAATAAATTTCATAATAACAATTCTTAAAATCTGTTCTCTGTTCTGCTCTAGGCAGGGGTGCCAAGCCAAACAGAAAGAACATTCTTGTAAGAATGACCCTGAAAATGTCCCTGAGGATACAGATATATCCAATTTTGGAGACAGAAATTTCATGTAATTCTAATTTGTAATTAGAGCATAAGAAAGAAAAATAACAGAGCATTTTATCAATTAAACTGAAACCTACGGTCCTCTCAGGTAATACATAGTAGAGACAAAATTGAAATTTGATTCTAAATCCAATATTCTTTCCAGTAAAACACATGTATTTATCATTTTCATTGAAAATAGATGATGTTGAGGCAAAAAGTCAGACAAGATGTTTCATAAACAAATGGAAAATGTCAGTCATTTTACTATGGATGGATTGGTAAATATATAGTTCTTTATTGACAGTTTTTATTTTTAAATGACATTCTACTCATCAGAGAGTTATTTCTTAAAACAAAGAATTTTTAGAAAAAGGAAAGAAAAAATAATTAAAACTAATCTACACAAATGGGAAAAAAATCTTATATACCTAATCCTACACATTTGCAGCCTCTCCCAACCTCAATGCAAAGGAATGGAGAACTGTTTCTTCACCTATGTATTGTGTGGTTTGTATAATTTTACAACATGCAAGTTTGATTGTTTCATGGTTCCTGTTCTTTCTTTCAATTTTCATTGTTGTAGTTATTGAATATGTTGTTCCCTGTATCATGATTTTTTTTCCTGTATCACAGTGGATTCATATACCCCAACTTGTTTAGCTATCCTCTAATTGTGTACTTTTTCCCACTTCCTTGCTACTACAAAAAAGTCTGCTACAAATATTTCACTTTGTCACATTCATAGTTGATGTATATATTTAGTAAATCTAGTGTATAGGAATAGCCTATAAGCATTTAGTGATCATAAGAGACACATTACAGTGTCATCAAGATAATGACCTATAAATATATATATATATATATATATTATATATGTGCCAACTTGTAGTTACTGATTATATTTTTATTCTCTTTCAAATATGTCTATATCCATATACATATATGGATCAATTATCTATCTATTTTCTATATATATCTTTCTATCTGTCTATCTATCTCTCTGTTGATAAGAAAGACATGGATATAGGTAGATATAGATATTTTGGACACTGCCAATGATGGAATTTGTTCCACTTGACTTTACATATTTGTTACAAGGGTTTTCCTTTTTTTAGTGAGAAGGGTGAGAAATTAGATTTCTGCTGATTTTTTTAATGACAAGATTTGGGGCTGATTTCAAAAAAAAAACTGAACAAGACCCCTTTGGAAAAAACACTCAAGGCAACCTAGGCAGCATAGTAGAACCTGCTGACATTATGCAGCTTAAGCAATTGCTATTGTAATACCAACCTTTTTCCAACTAGGGAATGTTCAGAATTTCTGCCTTGCTAGTATAAATGTCTGAATAGCCATGACTACCTCCATGTCACAGTGGAATATAAGAGAAAGCCTTTATTCAAATCAAGTTAGATAAATTCTGCACATACTGTGATTTTAATTTTCTATTGAAATGACTGTAACTTCCAGAACCACCATTCGCAACGCTATGTTGATGGGCCTCTCCAAATTGGAACAGATGAATCTTTTGGTTCTGTCTGATTCAGTTCTATATATAGGAACATTGAGTGCTCCAAGATATTTTTTTTTGCCATAAAATGATCACATTTCTAAGAAGCTACAGCAGTCAACCTGAGACAGGCCACTTTTATTAAAGGAAAGACAAGTACTAAGTTTGAATAACTTCATGGGATGAGAATTTTCCCAGAGGCTAAGAAATTTAATAACAATTTAGGGGATGGGAATCTCATGCAATTCTAATTAGTAACTATTGCATAAGAAAGAAAAGCAACAGAGCATTTTATTGTATATGGGAAGTTTGTACCCCATGACAGACGGCTGTCTCACTTGGTTTGAAATGAGTTTTCTAGGCAGGTTCCATAGATCAAATAAATATTGTACTTTTCATTTAAGCCTGAAGTAGCATATTAAAATGAAGTCATATATTTATGTAATTGCTTAAAACTATACTACATTTTGTAGAAGTGACATGAATATTTAACAGCCAATTAGTTCACAGCTGTTATTTAGCTCAGGTAGGAGCTTGTCTAATAACTCAAGTTTAAAGTATTTTTGACAATATATTTTAAACTTGTAAGTCCTTTCATGTTTTAATGGAAATGTGCTAATAAAATAAATGCAAGATGCAAAGACATTTTTTACTTCAGATTGTTAGTATGGATTCAAAACATTACACTTTTCAGTTGAATAGGTGAAACATGCAAAGTCATCCATTTATAACATCAAAAAACTATTGGTCATCTATTAAATACTCTGACAAGCGCTGTGGTAGATGATACAAAGCCACAGCTCCTGTCCCCAAGTACCTTACTATCAAATAGAAGAGATAAGGGGAGTACTGGAATATTATAGATGGATTTAAGGAAGGTTGTTTGGTCTAGTTTTGAGGTTTCAACATTAGCATTCACTCTTGCTGTGGCAAATATAAAAACAAAATTTATGTTGACTTGCCTTCAAGGGTATTAAGAGATTACAGGTCTTACAGCTGTTATTGTCAGGAGTACATCCTGAACCCAGATCCTCCTGATGTTAAGCATGGCCCACTCTCATCTATGTGATACTCTTAATTAAAGGGTGTGCAGGTGTTCCATGAAGACCAGTAGCTCTGGTATGAGGAATGCTAATCCCTTTTCAGGGCTTCTTTCCACATTTGATGTCCACCTGATTCATCCAGCTCTCACTTACGGCTCCAAGAAGCTGTAACATTCACAACAGTCACACCTTAGCATATTGTTTGAAGAGACAGGCTAACCTAAGTTGAGGGTAATCAAGGGGTCTCAAACCCTACAATGAGTTAGAAGAGTGAATGCTCCAAGCATGTGAAGACTTCCCCTCCACGCCCCCAGAGAATGGGTGGATGAGAACAATTTGTTCCAATAATTGTGAAGGCAGCTAAACCAGGTGACATGGAAGGCTTAAAAATTATTTAGACATCGAAGATGGCGAGTTCATCTATTGCTGCCTAAGTCATCACAAATCATCTTGACTTTTGTCTTGCCATTGACAAGAAAATCAGCTATTATTGATTACTTCGATTTATTTTTAGTTTGATTGTAGGATTAAACTCCCTTCTTTAGAAAAAGCTAGCCTTAACAGCTAAGTCCAACTAAGATGGAATAGTCTCTTAAATCTAGGTTACTTATAGATTTGGTGAACAGATCAATTGATAAGACTTTATCATTTAGTAGCAGATAATTTAGAAGAACAAAGGAATCATAAGACTACCAGGTTTTTCAAAAGGCTACATTTCCCTTTGTAGCAGAAATGGGGGATGGCCAGAGGCTAAGTTCCCTTTTCTGGTAGCTGGAGAAAGCTTAACCAGAGGTTAAATTCCTATTTCCTATCTTAGTGGATAAGCTCTCTGCCCCCTTTTTTCCCCTGTGCTAGAGTCTTTAATTTGAATAACAGACTCTTCTAAGGAAGATGGAGGGTGACTGCTAACTACTGACCAAAGTTCCTCTTTCCTAGTACACTTTCTGGTCACCTAACCTAATGCTGGCCTATTTACTCCCAGCAGGCAAGGATCCTACCCTATAGTTGAAACACATAGACATACACACAAACACACACACACACACACACACACACACACACACACGCACACACACCCATAATGTATAAAAACCTTTTGCAAAAATGATTATACTCACCATTGGTATAAGGATTGCATGCATCCTTATGGATAGCACAAAATCCAAAAACAACCAGCTCTTGTTGCAAGACAACTCAGCTGGTAACGCACCCAAATATCCACACTGGGTGAAATAAGACTGGTAAATGAAGGCCAGCTTGCTGAAGTTTGAGCCAGAAATACATTTTTTCTGTAGTGGCCATGGTGATGAGGAGCACCATGGAGCTGCTGTAATCAAAAGTAATCTAATCAACAAAAAGACTTGTTACAATGTGATTGCCACTTGGGGAAAAGCACCACATCATCATTCTCGGGTTGCAGGCTTCCACTATGATGAGCCCTAATGAGATCGAAGAAAAATTTTATTAAGATCTTCAGACTATGGAGACAATACATCATCAATGTATTAAAAGAGGACAAGTTTGTAATTCTGGGTGACTTTAATGCCAGAGTAGACACAAACTATCAGATATAGCAAGGAGTCATGCATAGGAATAGATCCAAAAACAGCAAAATCAGTGGTCACATACTAATGAAGACTTATGTTTCTCATGACCTTCTCAGCATCAAAAAGTGATAAATTTACCTAAATGCAATAAAACTTTGTGGAAGCACCCTTGCAGTATACATTGACATTTAATAAACCATTTCCTTGTAAGGGGAAGAAAACATGAGAGAGTGATGAAGGCAATGTGTGTCACACAATGCTGGACTGATCATAGACTTATTCTCTCCAAGTCAAACATTTGCATTCAGCAAAAGCAGTGACCTCAAGACAAGATGACTACTAGAAGACTTAATGTCAATAGATTAGAAGACTTTTCTGAGTGTGAACTGTCTGTTGCTAACTTAGAGGGAAAGCTGAGCCAAGTTGTGGTTCTCAAAAGTGGAGCAAAGAAAGGAGTGGGCAGCTTTCAGAAATTTGTGTATGACACTGCATTTACTGATCTGGGCCTGAACACTCACAAATATCAGGATTGCTTCCATGAAAGTAATGTGGAAATCCAGAAGTTGCTAAATGAAAAACAAGAACTCCACAGGCTTTACTAGCAGGATAGTTCATGCATCTCTAAGAAGGCACTGTTTAACTCTATCAAAAGTGAAGTGCAAGAAAAGCTTAGAAAGATTCAGGATTCTTGGGTCAGAAAGAAGGCCAATGAAAATCAGTCTTATTCCAATAGTAACAATCCAAAGTACTTTTCCAATACCCTCAAGGCTATTTATGGGACAAAGACCTATGGTGCGTGTCAAATACTCAACACTGATAAAGCCACATTGGTTAGTGATAAGGAAAAGATCCAAGAGACATAGACTGAACACTTGCATAGCATTCTCAGCAGACCACAATCAACCAATGCTGAAGCCATTGACAGTATACCTCAGGTTGAAGTCAATACCTCTCTAGCCAAACTTCCAGCTGAAGGTGAGGTTTTGAATGCCATTTGGCTCTTCCAAGGTGGCAAAGTGCCTAGTGCTTATTCTATTCCAGCTGAGATTTATAAGGCGGGGTGTACATTGCTCATACAAAATCTGACTGAACTCTTCCAGTTTATACCACAAGAGGAAGTTATCATCCAGGAGTTCAAAGATTCCTCTGTTGTCTGTCTTTATAAAGGAAAAAAAGGAAAAAGTTGTTCTGTGACTATCACAGTTGGACGGTCTTTCTCTTATTCCTTGCTGGCAATATTCTTGTCAAAGTCCCCTTCAATAAGATTATCCTTCGCCTAAAAGATGATCATCTATCTGAGTGTCATTGTGGCTTTAGAAAGGACAGAGGAACTGTTGATATTGTTTGCTGTTCAGCAACTCCAGGAGAAATAGTGAGAGAAGAAGGTTCTTCTGTACACAACTTTCATCAATCTGATGAAGGCCTTTGAAACTGTCAGTGATGAATGCTTGTGGCAAAATTTGGTTGCCTGGAGCAGATTATCAGTATTGTATGCCAGTTCCATGATGGCATGATTACAGGTGTTGTGTATAATGGATGATACTCTTGCATTTTCCCAGTCAATGATGAAGTGAAGCAGGGTTGTGTGCTTGCTGTCATGATTTTTAGCCTGATGTTTAAGTAATGTTGTTAGATGCCTTTAACAAGGACTAAAATGGCATCAAAGTCAACTACCATACTGATGGTAATATATTTCATTTGCAAAGGCTACAAGTCCAGACCAAAGAGTATGGATAGTGGTGTAACTTTTTGTCCACAAATGATTGTGCATTCAATGCAACCTCTGAGGCTCAAATACAACAGAATTTGGATTGATTCTCTGCTGCTTGTGCTAATTTTGGCCTGACAATTCACTAAGAAAACATGGGTTGTCCATCAGCCAGCACTGTACCATCCCTATGTGGAGCCATGTGTTTTAGAGAATGGAGAGATTTTGAATGCTGTGGATAAGTTCACTTACTTGCACAGTGTACTTTCTAGGGATGTACACATAGATGATGAGTTTGACACATGCATTGCCAGAGCTGGCTCAGTGTTTGGGAGGCCTGCATCAAAGAAAGAGCTGTGCTGTATGAGCAAATCAGAATTGCAGTGGCTCAAAAGAAATACAAAATTTGCAAATTTAGATACATCTCCATTTCATAATAAGAAGAGAATTGTAGTGGGGATCTAGACTGACGCAATGTGATATAATATTAATATTACCAAAATAATAAAGCATTTAGTCATCATATATTTTAGAAGCACCTTGTCTTTTACCTTAAATGTACTCTATTAGCTTATCACACATACTATTAATCCCAAATTTCTAATAATTATCTCATTTATATCTAATTGGAATGAATGCATTTCTAGTTATAATTACAATAACCACAAATGTTTATCCTGGTAGTATGTACCATTGAATTACTACAGTACTCCTTTAAGATTCTAACCACTTTTAGAATAATAATAATAATAATAATAATAATGGTTTTAAATCTATTATCACCATATTATACACATCATTGCACCAACATAAGGGTAGACAAATTAAACCACAAAACACTAGTAAAAGGTCACATAATGCCTGAAAGGCTCTCTGTTACTGTAACAAATGTCATGCAATATTAATATCAATCTAAAATTAATTTCAGTTATTTTGATAAAATTTGCCATTTTATATAAATGTGAAAATTTTTTCTAGGCCTACTTTTGATATTTAAGGTATTTTCTTCATAATCATTAAACTCCTATTAAACATGAGTATATTAAGTGATAGCTTTGATTTAGAAAACACAGAATGCCCAGAACTTAGCCCAATTCTTAGAATAAACAGTTAATAAAGTACTTTTCATTTATTATTTCAATGAAAAAGCTGACTAATTTGCTCAGCATTCACTACTTGATGGAAAATGTTGCCTAAATATTTCAATAGCACATTACCTTCTAAATGAGAAATGGAATATTCAAATTGGTATTAAATATTTCAGCCAGTGAGAGCATTATCAACAAGCATGAGGAAGAAGATCTGAGAAGTTATATGACAATGATAGTGGCTAGCAAATACATGAGGGAGAGGAGTTTATCTGGTTCTATGAAAGCAAAGCAAGCATGAGCAATTGAGCCCACACTGAACTGATATTTGAATTAAATTTACATTTCTTTGAGGTCTTTGAATGTGACCTGAACAATGGAGCACAAGATTGCACTGGAGACCTTATTTCAAGCTAATGTTTAATTATGAAATGAATCTCTGAATCCACCAATTTAGTCAGTCCCACATCCATGATATCATACTATTATCTGGTCTTTGTGTTTTCATCATTTCTGAAAAATCTAGGTAAATGCTAGCTAGCCTATTCCACTTATTGAGTAATTTGTTAATCCTTTCAAAACAGGAAATGATGTTTGATTAGCATAACCTGTTTTGGGTAAAGCTGTGCTATCTCCTTGTTACCACCACTTCTTTTTCTAAATGTTCACTAATCATTTCTTTTAAACCATGAAACAGCAGGTACGAGAAATGTATACTGGAAACTAAACACATACACACACACACACACACACACACACACACACACACACACACACACAGAGTCATGCTCCAGAAAGACAGTCACCTACAACTTTCTCCTTCACCTGCTTTCTGCAATCTATCAACAGCAGTGGGGCTGTCATGTAATTAATTGATCAATTAAAAAGGCTATAGATTTTGTAAATAATTTGGCCACCAGATGGTATTTGACCCACACCTGAGTGTCTTTCTCTCTCCTGAACTTATTGGAGAACAAAGTTGCCCTCCCAATTCTACCATTCCTTCTCACTTAGGCCCCCCTCACTCATTGCTTTTATTTTTTTTTCTCTTAGCCTTCATGTGATTTATTAAAATGCTGTGAGCAAAGCAAGGCAACCCCAAATCTTAGAAAAAATGTCAAACTATAAAATACATTGTAGATTGAAAACATTGTGGTTTTCTCCCATACTTATTCTCCACTGATAGATGGATGAAAAGGAAAATAAAGGATTTAGCCAGTTTTAAAACTCCATCATTTCCTCAGCAACAATTCTCAGGAAATTGGAGTACATGGATTGGGGAAGGAAGAAGGGGAGTGCTAGGGTCAGATCTATTTGATTTCAGTGTGACTGTTGATAATGGAAAGGTTTTCTCATGGAAGTGAGGATTCTAAATACAATATAGTTTGCTCCACTTCCATTCCTTGTTTTCCCATTTGCTCTCCATTCAGTCTCATAGTTCTCTGAATATGTTCTCTCTTCTTTCTTGGCTCCATTCACCTGCCAGGCTGAATGGAATAAGCACTTTTTATTTCAGCATTTCAGAAAGAAAACCAAAAATAGAATTTGAATTTTCTCTCTCTCCCTGTGCCCATAAAATGCATGTCTCTAAATATTCTTCAAGGGTAAAGGGAATATAAACAAGGACTTTTGGAAAAGTATGCTCATATTCCTTTAAACTTAGTCATCCTTTACCCCAGTCATTTCTGCAAAGCCATGAAAATGGTAATCATCAATAGAGAATATTCCAAATATTTTAATGTGGTTTTGAGCTTTGATAGTTTAAAATAAAATAACTTGAAATATCAATAAGACTTTTAAAGCACCACGTACAATTACAAAATTTACAGGGAAATGAAGACATTTTCACAGCCTCTGGTGTGAAAACATTTAGTACTCATTTTTGAAAATTAAGACATTTGATCTTTCCCAGACTTCAATCACCCTTCCCCAATCCTCAACCACTCTTCTTTCAGAGATCATTGTGAAGGGGTCAGCAATCACATCTCATGGTGTTTCAGAACTTAAGAATGTAGTCTGTCTGGTCAGATGACATGAGGTTCTGAAGGGCAGCTAAAAACCTTCTTAAAATCTCCTTATTTATATTAACTATTTCTTCACATTAGACACTTTTGTGCTATATTTTTCTCATCCAAAGGCCATTCTCCATGATATAAAAAAGGGGGGGGGGACACAAGGTAAGAATTTAGCACCTCTGTCTTCTCTTTATTGTCCATCTTCCCAGTCCCACCTACACATAACAATAATTTTAACACTTTTGAATTTTCAACAATATATCTAAAAAATAAACAAGCAAAATCACTTTTTTGTTTGTTTCTTTTGCTTCTCTTAATAGCATCAGTTATAGCTGGAGGTCAACAGGTGAAGAATATTGCATATACTTTAAAAGTTGGTTCATTTGTTGGCTGGTTTTGCTAAACTGCTTCTGTCTTAAAAAAACAGAGAAGAAAGTATGCTTTTTCTTTTTCTAAAGTATTTCTCAGAATCATTCTATCAGCTTCTGTGCTTGGTTTTGACTCCAAGAATATCATGCCTTCCCCAGGATAAACTTGTTGGCTGAAATCTTAGCAGCATGCAGATTGAATCAACTTTAACATGCAACACCTCACAACCCTCAATTGCCTCTCCCATCAAACACCACCATCTTCAGAAGACCTTTTTCAGGCTCCCCAACTATTCTTACCTTCTGTTAAAAGTTAGCTTCCATCTAATCTGTGCATATTGTGTAATAAATGTTTTCTCCCCATTAGAAATGCAAGCTTCTTGAGGGCAGGGATTGCTTTTGCTTTTTATTTGTACACCCCACCTTAAGTATAGTATTTGGTACTTAGAAAATGTTTAATAAGCTCTCAATGAGTGATGGCTTATGGTGTATCTGAAGGAAATATTTGAGAATGAAGATGATGTGAAAACAAAAGACAAAAATAATTATTTTCAAAGATGCTTGTACTATAAACATGTATACTAAAATAATGTAATAACTGATTTAAAAAACTATTTAGGCATCTACCACTTTTCTAATAATGATCTTTTTTGAGACGTTTTCTACATGCTTTCAGTGGGCAGAGATAAATCTGATATCTAATTTATGCCTTCTTCACACATAGCAGAAATGTTACTATTGTAATCTTTACATAGTCTGGGGGTTGAGGAACCTGCAGCCTTGAGGCCACATGTGGCTTTCTAGATTTGTGGGTGCAGTCTTTTTATTGAGTCCAAGTTTGATATAACAAATCCTTTTATTGAAGGGATTTGTTCTGTGAAATTTGGATTCAGTCAAAGGGCCAAATTTGAGGAGCTGGAGGGCAATGTGTGGCCTTGAGGCCACAGGATCCCCATGCCTGCTAGTCACCGTATATAAGATTATTTTCTACATTGAGAAAAGAAGTTCATGGTTTGGATGGCTGTTATGAAGGGATTAATAGTAATGGCCTATGTTATGTAATGTAATGACCTGGTTCCTGATGTAAACCCACACATAGAAGGCTGTCTGGCATTCCCAAGTCTATCATGAAAATGAAATAGAACTTCTATCTCTAACATATTTACTTTCTGGGCAATTTAAACCAATATTATTTGTACAACATGATAAAAATTATAAAATACTCCAAAGTGAACTTCAAAAAAATATTCACATTAGGGAAATTGGACCCTGGTCTTTCAATGTAGATGGATAATTTAGGGGCAAAAAGAGAACAGGATTGTCCAATTTCATTGCTACAAAAGAACCTGGTCTAAAGCAGTCAAAGCAGGGAAAGCTCACCCAAATTTTTTTTAATGTATCAGAAATAAGCTCAGAGCAGCAGAGAAGTCTGTGTGATTGGCTGAGAAATGAGTAAACTTGAAAAAGATGTAATAGCATACTACTATTAGAAATTAAAAACCCTACCTTGCCCACAAAATTATCACTTGCACACAGACTGCAATGGATTAGAAAATTAGGTGAGTGCATTGGACAGAGACACAAGCCTAGTCTAGAAATGATGTTTGGAATAAATGAGTTAATGTATGCCTGATAATGATGATAATGATGATGATTGGGATGACCTAGGAGGCCATGTCTTCATGCCAGACCCTACAGAGGCAGGGAAAAGACACTCCCCGACTTGTCCTTCTGAGTTCAGAGAGTAATCAGCAGGACATTATAAAAGGGAATTTCTCCCCTGGGACCTTTTTGCATATATCCCCAGTTCTGGCTTAGGAGCCAACTAAAAGTCCTTTTTGTTCACCTCATAGTAAGTAGGTGAATGCAGTCATAGACTATTTGTACATGGTCTGTAGTATAAAGTTAGCTCTTTCTTTTCTACATCATCAGGAATTTTCAGAATCAGACTTAGCCAGTCCCAACATGAGTTGATCACATCATGCAGAGCCTGCCACCCATGATCATAAGGACTGGATCTCTGTTGGCCAGTTCCCCATTTTTCAGTTATTTCCATTACATCTGACTCTTTGAAACCCCCTGTAGGGTTTTCTTGGCAAAGATACTGGGGTGGTGTAGCATTTCCTTTTCCATCTCATTTAACAGAGAAGGAAACTGAGGCAAACAAGGTTAAGTGGCTTTCCCAGGGTCACACAGCTAATAAGAGTCAGAGGCTGTATTTGAACTCAGATCTTTCTAAATTCAGACCCAGAACTCTATCCCCTACACCAGGGCTGTCTAACCTTAGGTTATCTTAGGGCCGCATTAAAATAAAATAATTATTCAAGGGCCACACCCAGAATAAATAATACAGTACACAAATAGAAAGTGGGGGAATGAATGAGTCATCAGTATGACAGGTGAAGGTGTGAAGCACAAAAGCAAACACAAAACATAAAGCAACAACACAACAGTATAAATGTAGGTGCAAACTGACTGGTATGCATTGTGCAGACAGAACATATCCCGCAGATTGATTGAAAATTCCGTGCAATATGTTCCCTCCGTAATACTGCTTAAAAACACAAAAGAAAATTAACATAGATGAGAATATTTATTAGTGATGGAATTAAAAAATCTAATATGCATTCCATGCAAATTATTATTTTATTTTTTCCCTCCTGAAAATTAAAACACACAGGTGGGCTGCATAAAATCTCACCGTGGGCCACATGTGGCTCACGGGCTGCCTTTTAGACAGCCATGCCTATACCACCTAGCCGCTCTAGTTTCCCATTATATGAAGAAATTAAAAAAAAAAAAGAATATGAAAATTTTCTGAGATGGCAAGTTACAGTGAAAAATACCCTAACTTTGGATTCAGATGCCCAGGGTTTAAATTTTAGCTTCACCATGTACTACCTGTGGCATCTTGAGAAAGATACTCAATCTTTCTGAGTGTCAGTTTTCATATCTGTAAAATGAGGGGGTTGGACTAGAAGATTTTTTAGGGTCACTTCACAGGACCCTACGATCTTATAATATTTACTGTTATCAGGATTACAATTAGACTTTGTTTAAGTCAATCAGGTTTCACATAAAGACTTATTGTTGTTCACTACTCAGTGTTTCAATATCTCTTCATTTCTGAGTAAAGTCCAAATTCCTTAGCTTAACATTCAGAGCCATCTAATTTGGCACCCTACCTTTCTACTCTCAGCTGTAAGGAGTCTATTTCAATACTACATTCATGTATTTGCTCACAATTGCCTAGGCCTAGATTGTGAGACCTCTGCTCTATAATCATCCTAGATTGAATTCCTAAACCTCCTTGATTGGTAGACCTTCAGTTTGGTACCCAACTGAAAGTGTACAGAGCCATGGTGCTGACCTCATTGTTGTGTGCCTGAGAAACCTGGACAATCTATAAGCGCCCTGCCAGGAAATTGAATCACTTCCATTTGAATTGTCTTAGGAAGATTCTGAAGAACATCTGGCAGGTTAAGGTACCATTAAACTACCAAGCATTCAAACTCTGCTTCAGAGAGCAAAACTCCAATGGGCTGGCCATATTGTTCAAATGCAAAATATAAGCTTGACAAAAAGACTGTTTTATGGAGAACTCACATAGGGCAAGCATTCACTTGGTGGACAGCAGAAGCAATACAAACAAACTCTCAAGGTCTCTCTCAAGAACTTTGAAATTGATTGTGTGACATGGGAGACATCGGCACAGGACCCCTCCACATAGCATTTCCACATCAGAGAAGGTTCTGTGCTTTATGAGCAAAGCAGAATTGAAACAACTCAAAGGAAATGCAGGATGTGCAAGCTTGGAGTATTTATCCCAAATGTTCACATGGATTATTTGTTCCCAACCTGTGATAGAGCATTCCGAGCTCATGTTGGCCTGATAAGCCATAGTCAAACACATCGACTCAACCATAGTGATGCCATTTTGATCCTCTTTGAGAACAAAGGACAACAACCAACCAAACCGCCTTGATAATCTAAATCAAAAGTCATTTGTCATCTTTTCCATGATTTTCCCTGATCTCTCTCAATTATCCTGTTAGTCCATAAATATCACTCTACTTTGACTTCTCATGCATTTAGGTATTATTTTGCACGGTAGTTTTTTTTTCTTTCTTCTCTATCCTTCTTTCCTCCCTTTTATCTTTCTTTTTTTCTATTTTGTTTCTTTGTATCTTTCTATATTCCCAGACAGAATTTCAACTCTATGAGTGTAAGCCTAGGGTCCCATTAAAATTTTTAATCTCCCTCAGCTGCTAGCATAGTGTGTTTGTTTCATAATATATATTCAATAAATATTTGCTGAATTGAATTGAATTTATTACTGTGGTTCAGTGAAGATTGGGAGATATCCCATAAGTATATAAAGGAAAATTATGATTATAGTCCTTGTATTCTATATAATTCTTCAGTTCTGTTTTTGTTTTCAAACAAAATTATATTTATATCTATATTGGTTTTCTATCTCTATTTTTTTCTTCCAGCTGTACATGGGAGTGGTGGTGAGGAAGTTGAATTTGCACAGAAAAACCCTTCCAATGATTATAGAAGCTGGGGACTGTATAATTTTTGTTTAGATCCTAATTTTCTCTTTTTGAAATGGGACTTCTACTAAAATTATGTGAGATATAGAGACTTCTATAACCATATATTAATGGAAGTTTTTTTCCTTTTTGTTTTCAGCATGGAACAATTTTTGTGAAGGCCTTTTGTTGAGATATTAAAACAACCCAGCACTTCCTGAATTCA
This sequence comes from Trichosurus vulpecula, assembly GCF_011100635.1. Classification (NCBI taxonomy): domain Eukaryota; kingdom Metazoa; phylum Chordata; class Mammalia; order Diprotodontia; family Phalangeridae; genus Trichosurus; species Trichosurus vulpecula. The sequence continues at coordinate 328,982,787 of NC_050573.1, read as the reverse complement.
AGTCTTCGTCTCCTGCTAAGTTAACCCACTCCTCTTTTTAGCTCCTGCGCCACAGTCCAAAACCAATCTTTGGTGTTTATATAAACTGTCTTTCTTAATCCCCTCTATGTACTGGCTGGTCATAGATACCAGACCATGCTTTGGCCACATATCTTATCTTGCCATCCATTGGGCCAGGCCTGTACCACAACCTATTTTCCACCTCTCCAACAAAACCCCTTTCCCTTTTCACATCACCTCTAATTGTGTGGTCTTTCTCTTTCAGAATATAACCCCCTTGAAGGTGTGGAAAGCCTTTTTTTAAATCTTTAAATCTCCTAGTATGTAACACAGTGAAAATATAAGTACTTAATAATTTTCTTTAAGAAAAAATATTCAGTCATTGAACTACTGCAAACTTTGTAGGGGCAGGGGCTATATCTCATTCTTTTTGTACCATTCATAGTGTTTATTTCAGTGTTCTATACATTGGAGGTATTACATAAATAATTGAATAAATAAATGAGGTACAAAATTTGGTAACAATAAAACTATCATCACAATCATTATTGTTCTATATAAAGCCAAAAATAAGTGCTACCAAATGAGGCTTTCACCAACTAAATATGGACAGAGTTATGAACTACAAAGCAGCAATTTTTGCTCCAATTTGAATTCACACTCTGTTAGTTCTATGATCAATCTATAATGAATTTTAAGGTGAACATGGCAAACATTAGATGATTTTATAGTGATTAACTTGTGAGGTCACATTCTGAAATAGAGTAACAGATGTATAGAGAAACATGAAACCTGATTTCTAGCATCTTATTGCTTTATCTCCTTAGATGACACCAGAGTTATGAGATCTCAACCCCAATTTCCCCACCTATAAAATGAAAGTTTGATTGCATTATCTTCTACATCTCTTCTTGCCTTATGTTTCTATGAGAAATTATGAATCTCTAAGTGTACCCCAGTGAAATTTGTTTCAAAACTATAGATCAAGCATTAAAAAACAAAGTATATTGCACAAATGTATATTTAGTACCAAAAATTTTACTATTTTCAGCAACCTGATAAATTGGTATGTAATTAGATTGTGTCTCACAAGAGAGAGAAAAAAACGTTTTCATATGGACTCTGGTCTAGTTCCGAACTTTGGAAGGTAGTACTGTGAGCCCTTGTCTATAGGCAATTTTGCAACACTATTTCTGAATAAAACTCATGTGTGGTCTAATTTTGTAATTCATTATATTTATCCACACATTGCATGTGTCAGGGGAAGTAAAGGATTTTAACAGAAAGATTGTATCTTCCAAGCTATTGTTCTGCATCTTTGAAGAGGCCTTGACCTTGCACCTGAGTCACCTTCTACATGATTGCATCTGGCCTTGCAGTAGGTCCCACAGCCTTAACTCGGTTGTTAATATTGGCAATAATTGTTCAGTTTGGGACAGTAGGCTCCCTCAGGCAAAGTCATTTTCCAGGTCAGTTTGCCCATCATTTTTTGCAGAGGTGCTCTGTCACTAGAAGAAGATGTAGCAGATTAAAGCACAACCAATCCATATAAAACTTGGAGTTGGAGTGCAACTAAAATTTGTTCACCAAGAGAAGAAGTTTTTATTAATTTGTATTTTTAAAAGGCCCCGTAGAAAAGTCTAAAAAGAACTAGAATTTTCCCACCAAACCCTTTCTGTAAATTTACCCTTATGCTATTGTAGAACTAATACATACATGGGAGTAAAAATGGAGTTATTAATAGAGTGACCCTGGGCAAGTTATTTCACCTCTAAGTCTCAGTTTCAATAGCTGTTAAATGGTGGTAACAGTTAGTTCAAGGATTGCTCCATTTTCCATCATTATAAATGGAAAGGAAATACATTGTCCTGTAACAATCACTTGCCAGTCAGGGCTGGCAAGATGCTTGTCAGAGGTATCCTTAATCCTCTGATCCTTCACCTGGAAGATGGTCATCTTCTCTAGAGCCAGTGTGGCTCTGGAAAGGTCCGAGAAATGGTTGATATGGTGATTGCTGCGGGACCACTCCAGAAGAAATACCAAGAGCAGAACAGAGTTATATACACAATGTTAATCTGACCAAGGCCTTGGATACTGCCAATTGTGAGGGCTTTTGTAAGATCATAACAAAATTTGGTTGCTTAGAGAAGTTCATCCTTCTTCTTTATAATAAATGTGAACCTCAAGTTACCCATTTCCTTTCATATAAATGCTCCTTCTTTGCTAAAGCCTGATTCCCTTCTCTTTTTCTTCAGCTCTACCACCCCCACCTGGAAGAAATTAGATTTAGTTTCTTAGACCTCAAACCAAAACCCTTGAATTTAATTTCTTTTGACCATATGCTCTTATCATGTCTACATGTAACATATCTCCCCTTATGATTTGTAAGCTACAGGAGATCAGATACAAAAATTTATCTTTTCTCACCCAGAAGTAAATCACCATGCATGGCACAACGTAGCTACTTCATCAGCTTTTAATTAATTGAATGAAATTAAATCATTATTTTTCAAGCCCACCCTTGCTACCTTTATTTGCTTTACATCCCTTTCTATCATGTGAATCCCTATATTATAATGTGGTAAATAGAAGAAATGTAACACAATGGTATGTGAGCCAGCTTCTGAGTGAGCCCTACTTCTCATACGTACTGGCTGTGTTACACAGTAGAAGTAACTTAACCTATCAGTGATTTCCTGTCTACTAGTAAGAAATGAAGTTGCAGAGCTGCTGCCAATCTGTCATTGTAAAGGAAGTTTTCTGAGAAAGGGATTATACACTAAAGACCAGCTTCAGTCTCCAGGGAAAGGCAAGAAAGTATGTTTAAATCCACAGAGTTCATTTCTTCTTTCCTGTGGACTTTTCCTCTCATAGTAGAGTTCTCATTTTGTGGGAGGCTCTATTTTAGGAAGGTGTCTAGATCACAGGTGAATAATCCTTAATTTTTTCCCCCCAGGCTTCATTCCTCACTCTTCAAGCTTCTTTCTTCACCCTGCTTTCATGTGGATATTTTCTCCCCATTTCTACCCCTCTTTTAGCTTCCTTTTGTGTATTTTCTTCCCTGATTAGAATATAAGATCCTTGAGAGCCAGAACTGTCTATTTTTATTTATATTTGTATTCAAAGAATTTGGCATAGTGCTTTATCAAATAGTAATCACTTAAATAAATGTTTGTTGACTTGTGATTTTATTCAATTGAAAGTCTTTCGTAAGAAATTCCAGTCATCATGTCAGAAAAGAAGCAGCCGGTGGACCTGGAGGAGGACCACGAGTTTGAGGAGTTCCTGCCGAAGACTGGACTGGTTTAGATGCAGATGAGGCTTCACATGTTTGGGAAGATAACTGGGATGATGACAACGTGGAGGATGACTTCTCGAATCAGTTATGAGCTGAACTGGAGAAACACGGATACAAGATGGAGACCTCATAGCAGCACCCTAAGACAGGGAAGATGGAGGAACATTGGATAGAATTGTTGGCGACACCTGGAGGAGAGGGAGGGTTGGAGGTGAATAACAATAAATTGATTGATCTCACCTTGTGGTCTTCTGTTCAGGAGGTGGTGTTTCCACATCATCAATGGTTTGCCACTACGTGATGGCCAGCATTCTTATCATGCTCTAAGGTTTGGGAAATTAAATTTTAAACTAGAAAAATCTTCCTTTGGCATAAGACTTTAGAAACCAGCTTCTCTAGAGTCTGATTTTTTTTAACTGAGGGGACTTTCCCCAATTTAGCTGTGGGGATTTATTCAGTAAGCCATATTAAAAATACTTTCAAGTGTTAAAAAAAAGAAATTCCACCAAGACCCTGACATTTCCATTCCAGATCACCTACTTATTTACCAGAAGGTACATTTCTTTGCTGGATATTCTCACTCTCACCACTCAGGTTTCATGATCAATTCCAAACACTCTAGCTCAGGGGTGGGGAACCTGTGGCCTTGAGGCCACATGTGGCCCTCTAGATCCTCAAGTACAGTGCTTTGATTGAATCAAAATTCACTTGAGGACCTAGAGGGTCATATGTGGCCTCAAGGCCACAAGTTCCCCTCCCCTGCTAAAACTCTTAAAAAGCAAACACTGTAAGAGCTACCATTGAAACTTATTCTTCACAGTTCCCATACCCCTAAAATATCATTTAAAAGATACCTTATCAATGTCTGACCAGACTGGTCAGACTTAAAATTAGAATGAAGTGAGATTTAGAATTGGTGTGAAATTAGATACTCATAGTTCATTTAATGGTTAACAAAAAAATAGGTTTACTTTGTCACTAGAAGACGAAGGAATTTTTGAGTTACAGGGTATGCATATTTTTATAGCTCTTTGTGCAAAGTTCCCAATTGCTCACCAGAATGACTGGATCAGTTCACAACTCCACCAATAATGTAAAAACGTTCCAATTTTCCCACATCCTCTCCAGCATTTATCATTTTCCTGTTTTGTCATGTTAGCCAATCTAACAAGGGAGATATGGTACCTAAGAGTTGTTTTAATTTCCATCTCTATAACCAATAGTGATTTAGAGCATTTTAAAATATGATTAGAGATATCTTTAATTTCTTCCTCTGAAAATTGTCTGTTCATATCCTTTGACCATTTTTCAATTGGGGAATGACTTGTATTCCTATAAATTTGGCTCAGTTCCCTATGTATTTTATATATGAGCCCTTTGTCAGAGACACTGGTTATAAAGATTTTCTCCCAATTTTTTGCTTCCCTCCCAATCTTTGTTGGCTATATCCCAAAGAGATCATACAAGTGAGAAAGAAACCCATATGTGCAAAAACATTTATAGCTGCTCTTTTTGTGGTGGCAAAGAATTGGAAATCAAGGGGATGCCCATAAACTTGAGAATGACTAAACAATTAGGGTATGTGAATGTAATGGAATATTATTGTGCTACAAGAAATGAGGATCAGACAGAGTTCATTGTAACCTGGAATGACTTATATGAACTGATGCCGAGTGAGGGGAGCAGAACCAGGAGATGATTATACATGATTACAGACATATGATATCTGTAAGGACTAACTTTGATAGACTTGACTCCTCTCATCAATGGAAGGTTCAAAGACAGCTCCAAAAGACTCATGACAAAAAAAAAATTATGCACATGCAGAGAAAGAATTATGGAGTTTGAATGCAGATTGAGGCAAATGTTTTGCTCTCTTTTTTTACTTATTTTTTTGGTTTTGTTTCTCCTGTCTCATGATTCATTCCATTGGTTATAATTCTTCTTTACAACTGGACTACTATATAAATAAGTTCAATGTGATGATATATGTGGAATTTACATTGGATTACATGGCATGCTGAGGGGTATGGGGCAGGAGAGGGAGACAGAGTAAATTTTGAACCTCAAAACTTGTGGAACTGAGCATTGCAAACTAAAAATAAAAAATAAATTTATTTTTAAAATGAAATAAAAAGCCAAAAAAATGAAGGCAAGAATGTTCACATGTTATATAGTCTTTTTTCACCTGACTACAGATTTCTTATGTTGGTGTTTGTCACTCAGCTTGTTTGTGCTCAGATACCTAAGGGAGGAGCTTTCACCTCTTGTTTTCTCAGGTTAGCAGGAATCTAACAATAGCACAAGTCTTAGCCTCCCAACCCAATTAAATCTCAAAGATCATCCTAATACATTTTAAAGAAAAGGAAGGAACTCCAAGTAAGGAAGAGAAAACTATCATTATTTGCTTAGTATGGGACCTTAGGATATTATGGCCACTAAATGCCACACTGTAAGCTATTATAGCTTCCAGGTATAACTTGCTTCACCCTTGCCTCTCAACAGAGTTCTTGCTGGAGCCCATAATGCTAGAGTCCTGACATCACCATTTGTTGCTTTGACAGGGGAGTTCCCTTCTTACAATCACTGGCAACATAGGATGCTTGGAAGGACAAAATCCTCACTCTCATTGTTGAGATGGTGGGAAGTTTTGGAGAGCTGGAAGAGTGTCAGGGACAGTGAAAGGAAGAGGGAGTATTTTCTGGAGAGGAGGATGAAATGTGTTTCCGAATGAAACTTGGAAGGAAAAAATGTGAATGTAGAGTACTGTTGTTGTATTTTGGTTATATAATCAGTATATAGTCTTCACTTGACCAAATGGTTCCCTCTTCACCTTTTCTTTTCAAGATAAAAAAAATTGTGACAATAACAGTACAAAGTATTTTCAGTCTGGGGAGGAAAGACTAGAATACAACTGGAAGAGAATTGAATTTGAATAAATCCTGAAACTGCCACCTACTGTTATGGCCAGTAGGGGGTGCTGTAGTTAGAGCACTAGACCTGGAGTAAGAAATACCTAAATTCAAATCCCACATCAGACACTTACTTCCTCTGTGACCATGGGCAAGTCATAAAACTATGTCTGTTGAATTGCCTAACTCCGAAGATTTTGTGAGGTTAAAATTATATAATAAATACTATGGTATAACATATAATGTAACAATATAATATACTTTGTGAATCTTAATGCAAATATATATAAATACTAGTTATTATTATTGTTATCATTATTTTCAATTGGGCAAATTAATTAAGCTTCAGGAAGCTATTGAATGACCTGAAAAATAAAGGGATTATAATAGCTAACCTTTGAAGTTTCCTCTAGCTTTGAATCTACAATGCAAACTATACTTTCCCTGGCCCTTGAAATCCTCACCTGTCTTTATGCATACCCCTCATGAGATTCTCCTTAGACATAACTTTATTCCATGCAGGCAGCCAAGAAGGACCCTCAAAATCTCTTCTGCCAATGAATCCAGAGTTGGTACTTCTATCCCCCTTGAGGAAATCTCATTCCCTGAAGATGTCACCATTTTCAGATAGATACCTTCTGTGTATGTCACTGGATACTTTTTTTATTGTCATCAACTATTATTCTGGCAATGATTACAATTGCCTTTATTCATCAGTACTATCTCTGATGGGACCTCTAGACATCCTGACCTTACCAGAACTCCTTGCAACTTCCATCTTAGAAAACTTTTTCATGTAGGATTAGGAAAGAATAAACACAAAACATATGGAGGTACCATGTGCTCATAGAAATAAAGCAACTGGGTGGAAGAATGTGACCAGCTGCCCCTCCCACACCTGCTAGCTCAAATGAGTACCTCTCACTAAAAGTTGACAAGGAAATGATAGGGAAGTGATGGGTAGGTTGCACCTTTTTTATTCATAATTATTTCTGTCTCAGCAACTCCACTCATCCATTCTTCTAGCTCTGAAAATGATTAAGAAAAATTACATGGCTGTTTGGACTGAAACTAAGCATGACATGTTTGTGAATAAGTCAAGGACTTTCTCCCATCCCTAAAGGACAGTTGTTCCACATTACTACAGCAATAGAAAATATACAAACACACACACATATGTGTGTGTATGCATGTGAAAGGAGTGAGATCAGATACAAAGATCTAATGGAGGAGACAAGAATTTTTTTTGATGGATAGTATTTGAATGAAGTGGGTAGCATTCAAAGCAGAGTCAAAATGGCAGAATGATGGCTGGAGTTGCTCACCCCCAAAATCTCCAAATACACTTAAATAATGACAATAAACAAATTCTAGAGAAGCAGAACCCACAAAAAGACAGAATGAAACAATTTTTTAACCCAAGACAACATTGAAGGTTGGCAAGAAAGGTCTGTAGCACCAAGGTAAGAGAGGACCACAGTCCAGCACAGGCTATGCCAGCTCAAACCAGACCCCACCAAAACTGGAGCAGGCCTTGGAAGTGACTGAATCAGTAGCTGAAGCTGCTTCCAGAGTTTTCAGTCCACAGAAATGACATCAAATAACTGATTAAAAGGAGATTGTGGGGTTTATTTGCTAGCACTGAGGCATGACTCTCTCTGTTGCTTTGCCCATACTCAGATCCAGGTTAGAGTCCTGGGTGACAGTCCCAGAGCAAGAAGAAGCACTAGCACACCAGAGGTTGCAGGCACAGGGGAGTGGTGTCCCTCCTCATGTTTCCAGGAAAAAAAGAATGCTTCTGGTCACTCGGAAGCAGAACGCTCCTTGGACAGAGTTAAAATTCAAGTAGTAGTCTGGGAAAATGAGCAAATAACCAAAAAAGAAATTGACAAGAAGAAGTTACTATGATGACAAGGAAGATCAAAAATACTCAAAGAAGAAGATAACAAGGTCAATGTTCCTACATCCAAAGCCTCGAAGAAAAATATGAGTTGGTCTCAGTCCATTGAAGAGCTCAAAAGAATTTTTGAAAATCAGCATTCTAGAGGGTGTTACCAAGATGGCAGCTGGAAAGCAAGGACTTGATTAAGCTCTCCCCCAAATCCCTCCAAACACCTATAAAAATGTCTCTGAAGAAATTCTAGAGCTGCCAAACCCACTAAATACCAGAGGTAAACAGGTGTCCAGCCTGGATGGTTGCTGGGAAGGGTCTGTCGCATGGTGCTGGGAGCAGAGCACAGCCCAGCTTAGGCTGCACTGGGAAAGATCAAACCGGGAGTCAGCCAGCTGGAACAGGCCTTGGGGCCATGAATCAGTGAGCTGTGGCAGTTACCAGACTTCTCAAACCACAAAGGCCAAAGAGCACGTTAGTGTAAAACTGCAGGATTGAGTTCAGAGGGGTCTGGCCACCAGCTCAGGGGGTGGCGGAGGTGGTGCAGTGGTAGCAGTGGCAGCAGCAAGAAGCCCTTGAGGTTGCTTCCAGAGCTCCAGGTCCACTGCTTCCTGAGTCCCTGGCTCACACGGTGGGAGGAATCTAGCAGCTGATCAGAGAAGGACTGCAAGGAGCACTTTTTGGGCACAAAGGCATATTCTCTTGCTGTACCCTGCTTGGATCTGGATTGTGGTCCTGGTTGGAGGTCCTTGGGAGAGGAGGAGTGCTGCTGTGACAGAGCCTGGGCTGACAGTGGAGTAGAGGTAGCTCTGAAAACAGCAGTGCTTGGACCCTAAGGCTTGAGACAAAGTGCTCTCTACTCTACAAGCAGTCATATCCTGACAAAAAGCTCAAGGGTCAAGTAGTTGGCTGGGAACATGAACAGGTAGCAAAAAAGAACTCAGACTCAAACCTAGACACAAACTCAAACTCTTGATTCCTTTTTGGGTGAAAATGAAGACCAGAACATACAGCCAGAAGTCAACAAATCCAAAGAGCCTATATCAAAAGCCTCCAAGAAAAATATGAATTGGTCTCAAGGCCATGGAAGAGCTCAAAGAGGATTTGGAAAAGCAAGTAAGAGAAGTAGAGGAGAAATTGGAATGAGAAATGGGAGTGATGCAAGAAAACCATGCAAAACAAGTAAACAACTTGCTAAATGAGATGCCCAAAATATGGAAGAAAATAACACCTTAAAGAATAGATTAACCCAAATGTCAAAAGAGCTCCAAAAAGACAATGAGGAGAAGAATGCCTTGAAAGGCAGATTTAGCCACATGGAAAAGGAGGTCCAAAAGACCACTGAAGAAAATACCACCTTAAAAAGTAGATGGGAACAAGTAGAAGTTTGTGACTTTATGAGAAATCAAGATATTATAAAACAGAACCAAAGGAATGAAAAAAAAATGGAAGACAATGTGACATATCTCCTTGGAAAAACCACTGACCTGGAGAATAGATCCAGGAGAGATAATTTTACAATTATTGGACTACCTGAAAGCCATGATCAATAAAAGAGCCTAGACATCATCTTTCAAGAAATTATCAAGGGAAACTGCTCTGATATTCTAGAGCCAGAGGGTAAAATAGAAATTGAAAGAATCCACTGATCACCTCTTAGATAAGATCCTAAAAAGAAAACTCCTAGGAATATTGTCACCAATTTCCAGAGTTTCCAGGTCAAGTAGAAAATGCTGCAAGCAGCCAGAAAGAAACAATTTGAATATTGTGAAAACACAATCAGGATAATACAAGATCTAGCAGCTTCTACTTTAAGGGACCAAAGGGCTTGGAATATGATATTCTGGAGGTCAAAGGAGCTAGGATTAAAACCAAGAATCACCTACCCAGCAAAACTGAGTATAATGCTCCGAGGCAAAATATGAACTTCCAATAAAATAGAGGACTTTCAAGTTTCTCAATGAAAAGACCAGAGCTGAATAGAAAATTTGACTTTAAAATACAAAAATCAAGAGAAGCAAGAAAAGGTAAACAAGAAAGAGAATTCATAAGGGACTTACTGAAGTTGAACTATTTTGTTTACATTACTACATGGAAAGATGATGTGTGTAATTCATGAGATGTTTCTCAGTATTAGGGTATTTGAAGGGAATATGTATATATATTTAGACAGAGGGCACAGTGTGAGTTGAATATGAAGGGATGATATCTAAAAAGTTTCCTGCCTGTGGAGATGTAAGCTTCTTGCTCAACTTGAAGGTGGAAGTTCCCTGAAAGATATAGAATGTTTTTGCTTGCTCTCCTATCCATGGTGACATACTAGAATTCCATAATCCAACAGTAATAGTAAAAACAGAAATGCTTTATCATCTGACTGCAAGATGTATCCTTCCAAAATCAGAAGGTGGACTACAAGCCAAAGTCTGATTTATTGATACAGACTACAATTTTGATATGCTTCAGCTAGTTACAACTCTGGAACATAGACTGCCCCAAAGCTCAATAGACATAATAAAACAGTATCTTGGAAGATTTTTTTCTTGTGAATTTGTGAATTTGTACCCACCCATCCCTCTGCCTTTTCATTTTAAAGAGATTATCAGCCTTCTATTGGATAGACCAGGTTAATGGAGGAGAAAGCCTTAACTTACAAGAAGTTACTCTGAAGAAATGTTCTAAATTCATGAAGAAGCTTGTAAAAGAATATCACTTAGTTCTCTTTACAACAACGCAAACTACAATGCAAAACAGTTCAAGTTCAACAGAAAGATCATCTTCTTTAAAGCTTTCATGTGAAGTAGATATAGACTATAGAGACTATCTTTTCAAGTCATAGCAATAATTAATCAATAATAGAATATTTTTTCCAGACATGATAATTCTGAGAGTACATTTGCAATAGTGTCATGTAATCTAAAAAGCAGCAGTATAATAAAGCATTTATTTAGTATTAGAGAAAATGAGCTTCATTTTTGTTAATCTGTATCAGATATAACCTACATGCTGGTATTGTTTTCAACATATCTGAAAATTTCTTTCCCTGGATGATAATACTTTGATGATATGTCAGCATTTCTGAATTATAAAGATTGAAAGGGTTAACATATCAGTATTTCTATATAAATTACTCACAATGTTTCTTAAATAAGAATAATTTCAGGTGTAAGGAAATACATTTTCTGTTCTTAAATCACCACGGGCTAAATAACTTAACATCAGTGCTTTGATTTTGATTAAAACCTATGCAAAAATTAAGTGTATTTCAGTTTAAATAAAAGAGGGTTTTGTAATTTTCTGTCTTATCTTTGGATGCTTAATTAAGTAATCATAATCTTAGACTCAGTTGCAATCCTGATTTACTATATCCCTTTAGAAAAGTGTAAATACATAAAAATTGAAATATAATCATTTACATATGTGTACATTTAAATAGCATTGTTATATAAAGGACAAAATTAGTCAGCTATCTACTTGCTTTGTATTACTTAGAATACCATACAGAAAAAGAATGCTTAAATACCATACAGATAAAGAAAGTGCTTAATTGGCAGAGCAGATAGGTAGAAAATATATCCAGGCCTTTTAAATATATATATATATATATATATATATATATATATATATATATATATATATATATATACACACACACATACACAAATATTCATATCTGTGTATGTGTATGTGTGTATGTGTATGTATGTATATATATTATATATATATATATAAAACATCAATGTAATATAATATAATATGATGTGATGTGATGAGATGTGCGATCCTGTCATATAACAATAGTTACGAAAGGTGCCATATGTGAGTCTGTTACTGCTGATTACTACAACTATTGGCCTAATTCTAAAATAGAATATACTACTGGTCTTTTCTGCAACCTGTAGGCTAACCAGACTAGCCTGAGCTTTGGTGCTTTTGGGGGGTAACTGAACTGCTTATTGTGATTTGTGTGTGTTCAGAAGCAGGGAGAGAATAGCGAGTTGGAACATACTCAGACCATCCCTTAGTAATAAGATCACACCTATAGACTTTGTTTTACCTGTAGCTTTTGTATTGTTATAATTTTGGCTTTGAATATGACATAGAGTTTTCCATTTCAGTTAGAAAAAAAAGGGATTGTTTAGAAAGAAAAAGCAATGTTATTAAAGTTACCATGCACCCGGCATGGCTCCACAAGAAAAGAAACAGACTAGTACAAATGGAAAAAGAGGCCCAAAAAGCCAATAAGGAGAAGAATGCCTTAAAAAGCAGAACAGGCCAAATGAAATAAAGAGGCAGAAACATTCACTGAAGAAAAATTTTCCTTAAAAAGTAGAATTGACCAAGTGGAAAAGGATGTGCAAAAACTCACTGAAGAAAATCATTCCTTAATTATTAGAATGGAGCAAATGAAAGCTAATAATTTTATGAGAAATCAAGAAACAATAAAACAAAACAAAAAGAATGAAAAAATAGAAGATAATATTAAATGTTTCATTGGAAAAATAACTGACCTGGAAAATAGATCCACAAAAGATAATTTTAAAATTATTGGACTACTTGAAAGCCATAATAATAAAAAGAGCCTAGACACCATCTTTCAAGAAATCAAAGAAAACTGCCCCAATTTTGTAGAACCAGAGGGTAAAATAGAAATTGAAAAAAAATTCACCAACCCACTCCTGAAAGAGATCCCAAAATGAAAACTCCCAGGAATATTATAGCCAAATTCCAGAGTTCCCAGTTCAAGGAGAAAATATTGAAAGGAGCCAGAAAGAAACAATTCAAATATCATGGAACCACAATCAGGATAATAAAAGATTTAGCCTTCTAAAAGATTTAACCTACCCAGCAAAACTGAGTATAATCCTTCAGGGCAGGGATGGTTATTCTATGAGATAGAGGAGTTCCAAACATTCCTGATGGAAAGACCAGAACTGAATAAAAAAAATGGACTTTCAAGTACAGTACTCAAGAGAAGTATAAAGAGGTAAACAGGAAAGGGAAATCATAAGGGACTTAATAAAGTTAAACTGTTTACATTCCTACAAGAGAAGATGATACTTGTAGCTCACTAGAACTTCCTCATTATTAGGGCAGTTAGAAGGATTACATATTGACAGGGCACAGATGGGATGATATCTGAAAAAAATTAGGGGTGAGAGAGGAATGTACTGGGAAATAAGGAAAGGGAGAGGTAGAATGAAATAAATTATCTCACATAAAAGTGGCAAGAAAAAGCTTTTACAGTATAGGGAAAGATGGGGAATGTCAGGGGGAATGAGTGAACTTTACCCTCATCAGATTTGGCTCAAGGAAGGAATAACATACACACACACATGGATAAAGAAACCTATCTTACCCTACAGAAAAGTAGGAGGGGAAGTGGATAAGAAAAGTGCAGGGGGCAGAGGGGCAACAGCAGGGAAGGCAGACTGAGGAAGGGAGTAGCCAGAAACAAAACACTTTAGAGGAGGGACAGGGTGAAAGGAAAGAGAGAATAGCATAAATGGGGGAGGGTGTGATATGATGGAAGGAAATACAGTTAGCAATAGTAACTGTGAAAAAAATTGAAGTGAGTTTCTCTGATAAAAGCCTCATTTCTCGAACACGTAGAGAACTGAGTCAAATTTATAAAAATTAGTCATTCCCCAATTGATAAATGATCAAAAGATACAGGCAGTTTTCAGATGAAGTAATCAAAGCTATTGATGGCCATTTGAAAAAAATGTTCTAACTCATTATTGATTGGAGAAATGCAAAGTAAAACAATTCTGAAGTACTACCTCATACCTATTAAAATTGCTAATAGGATAGAAAAGAAAAATGAAAAATTTTGGAGGAAATGAGAATGAAGTTGGACATTAATGCAGTGTTAATGGAGTTGTGAATTGATTCAACTATTCTGTAGAGCAATTTGGAGCTATGCCCAAAGAACTATGAAACCATGTAAACTCTTCAGCTGAGAAATACCAATGCTAAATCTGTATCCCAAAAGGGATAAGAAACAAAAAAAGAAAAGGACCTATATGAACAAAATTATTTATATTAGCTCTTTCCATGGGGCAACAAATCAGAAATTGGGGCAATGCCATCAACTGGAAAATGGTTGAATGAATTGTGTTATGTGATTATGATGGAATATTATTGTGATACAAAAAATGATGAGCAAGATGCTTTCAGAAAAACCTCAAAAGAATTCAATGAGCTGATGCAAAGTCATATGTACTGTGTAGAAGTAACAGCAATATTTAAAGATGATCAGCTGGGAATGACTTAGCTCTTCTCAGTAATGTGATGATCCAAGACAACTCTAAAGGACTAATGATTAAAAAAAATATCCATCCCTAGAGAAATAACTGATGGTGTCTGAATATAGTTTGAAGCATACTTTATCACTTTATTTTTCTTGAGGGTGTTTTTTTTTGTTCTGTTTTCTTTCACAACATGACTATTATGGAAATGTTTTGCATGACTATACATAGATAATGCATATCAAATTGCTTGGCTTCTCAATGGGAAGGATTGTGGAGGGAGAAAGGGAAAGAATTTGGGACTTCAAGTTTTATGAATGAATGTTAAAAAGTGTTTTTACATATAACTGGGGAAAATAAAATACTAAATAAAAGAAAATAAAGAAAGCAATATAAATAGGGCAATCACTATGAAAAAAAGGAAGGGTGGAGGAAATGAAAATAGAGAGTAGGATGATGGAGCAGAAGAAAAGGGACACTAGGCTAAGTACAGAAAAAAAGAGTTTGAAAATGTAATTTAATTTCCAGATAAGGCTAAATTCATAATGAAAGTGCTATAATTTGAGGGTCCATTAATAAATAAATAAAATCAGTGTCTCTTCTAACCTGAAAATCCTGTTGTATAAACCTAGTTTGTTCTATGTCCTTTAGTGTGTTCTCTACTAGAAATCACTGCATGTTTTTCTATCCTTTTTCTCTCTTAACAATTTTCAGCATTATAATTGCTTATGAGTCCTAAAAACCTATATATATATTACAAGCAATTTAGTTACCATTCTTCTAAAAATATATTAATCATGACATATCCTACATTTTCCTGAAAGTCATTTTCTAATAATTCATTCATCTTACTGAAGCAATTTATGTTAGAAATTAACAAAAAAAAAATAAACTTCCAAGTTCATTTCAAAATAACACATTTTTAATACTAAAGAATAGGTATCTTGGGAGTCATGTCCACATATACATTATTTGTTCAATTTCTGCACTAAAATCTTATGTTGAGCTTGCGATGAACCAAGATTCCTTTTTATGAACAAAAAAGCCAGTGAATGTGTTTGTGGCAAGTATTCAGCAACTAAAGAAGTTTGGACCTTCATTTGTAAAATTTTAAAATACTTAGAAAATAGAAATTCTGAGTGTTTTCATGAAACACTATACACCTTTTTATTTAAGATTGATATTAAGAGAAAACTTATGGTACACATTTCAATAGCATATATAAAAATGGAAAATATTTGGGAAAGATTATCGTGTTCTCTATATATAGATAGATGACACACATGAGTGAAGTACATGCACACATACACATGCACACATACCACATATAGTAGTTGTGTCATCTCACGTAAAATCTTTGACTTCAATTTCCTCACATGTGACATGAATATTTGGATTAGATGACATCTGAGATCCTTCATAGGTCTAAAAATTTATATTATGATTATAAATGATAATAATAATTTAATGAATAAAGACAAGGAAATAGAGAAAGATAGGAAAGGCTACTGTGCTAAAAAATTCTTAAGGACATGAATAAGAAAAATGAAATGGCAGCTCAAGGAAAGATCAGGATAAAGGAAAGCATCTATGAATCAGTGAAAAAGGACATATAGAAAATTCAAGGGGTGGGGCATAAAAAAGAAAGAAAATGGGATTAAAAGCACAGTTGGAAGGATTGACTATGGAAAGGAATAGAACTATCTCTTACTCTGATGAATGGAGAGGAAAGAAGAAATGAAGGGAAGAAAATAATCATTCGTTATGTACCTACTATACTCCAGGGCCAGGCACTGTGCAACCAATTTACAAATGTTGATAAGGTGAATGCTTCTGGCATTTTATTTGTAGGCAACTGGAGTTTAGGATAGTCATACTGGGTGGCCTCTATCTTATTAGAGTAGTTGCTATTTTCTGACTTGAGAGAGATCAAGGTAACTTGGTATTTGAGAAGAGTCAAAAAGGTCTGCTTTACACATTATGGAGAGTTTGGGAAGAAGTCAGTTATAGAGGAATGAAAGGATTACAAGCAAAAGTGAAGACTTAATTGAGGTTTAACAATTCAAGAATAGGCATTTATCAAGCACTGAACTAAGTTCAAGATGTGTGCTAGGTGCTGGCAAAGGAAATTAAGTGTCCTTGACTGAAGTTTATAATCTACTGGAAAAAGTATGTACACTGGAAAATAAAATTTAAGGTTCTGTGTGGGTTTATGGAGCCAAATAAAGGTTTCCTACAAAGTGATGTCAGAAAATTTAAGAAAAGAGAATATACTTTCAGTTTAGGTGTTCAATGAATCCATCATGGAGGAAGTAGCATTTTGGTTGAACGTTGAAAGGACAAGAACTTTGCCAGTGTCAGTTATAGAGAGAGTGCATTCCATTAACAAAGGGGGTTATTGCAGAATCACAAAATACTATGAGTTGAGAAGAAACTTAGAAGTGATCATCTAGTTCTATCAATAATTGAACCATAATCCCTTCTGGTGAAGGTGATTTTTTTTTAAATCTCAAGAGTAAGATTTCACAAAGGTCATTTTCAAATTTCAACTTATTAGCTCTGTTGTAATTCATAAGCATGTCAATCTCCTTTTCCATCCTGCCTCCATCATTCAATATGCTAGCTACTGCTGACAGGTTAATGTCAAATGCAAATTAGAAATCCAGCCCTTCAGATATACAGACATTTAAGTCCACATTAGGTCTTCTCCCCATAAATGGCAAATATTCCAACTTCTCTAAACAAGTAGTTGAAAGGAATGGTCACTCAACATTCTGCTCCACATAGTAGATACTTAATAAATTCTGGTTGACTTGATTTTTGTATTCCAGATGCAACTGATCAAGCCAAGTTTTAACAGTACTATAACCTCTAACCTATGTTCTCTGGACATCACGCCTCTCTCAATAAAGCATTTGGACTGCTTTATTGGAAGGGCAGGAAGGTGGCACAATGGATAGAGTCCTTGTCCTAGAATCAAGTAAGACTCATCTTTGTGTGGTCAGATCTGGCCTCAGATATTTACTAGTGGTATGCTCCTTGGCAAGTCACTTAGCCTTGTTTACCTCAGTTTCCTCATCTGTAAAATGAGCTGGAGAAGGAAATGGCAAACCACTACAGTGTCTTTGCCACAAAAAACCCCAAGTAAGATCGCAAAGAATTGCACATGACTGAAAACACCTGAACAACAACATCAGAGGGTTAACTTATATTGTACTTGCATTCCAGTAAGATGACCAAATGATTTTAGACATATCATCTAGTCAAACATATTTTACTCTTTCATACACTTTTGAATTTAATTTTTCTTGTCGCAAGTGTAAGACATATATATCCTAATAAATTTTGTTTTATTAGGTTTATTCTTTCAAGTCAATCAAGATCTTTTTGGAATGGCTTTGTCATTAAATATGCTAGCTATCTTTCACAGACTAATGTTATCTGCACACTAACATATGTCTTTCCAAGATATTAATAGATAACACAATGCCAATGTCAAGGACAGATGACTACTCTTATTTTAGTCATTCAAACATTCTTTATTTCTGTCCTTGAAGCTATAATATGGTGTAACCTCTGGAATTTAAGATCCTATTAGTAATTTCTATTTAAAGTAAGACAATTTCTAGCATTTTCTTTTCTATTCTTTTTTAAGACTAGACCTGTGAATTTATTGGTATAGGTAATTCTCAATGAAGGAACTCGCTCTCCCAATGAAATTCAGGAACTCTTTGGAAACTTAAACAATTAGAAAGTTACTTGGAGCACTAATACATTAAGTAATTTGCCTAGGGCCCTATACTCAGCATGAGTCAGAGGCAAGACTTAAAACCATATCTTCCTGTGTTTCTGTCTCCTCTATATGTTACACTGGCCCTCAAACTTTATTTACTTAAATGTAAATTTCTTAAGTGTGATATGTTTATAAATGTATTGTCCCTGAAAAGTTAAATTTATTTCTCAGGAAAAACAACATGAATCAGACAAAAATTTATTTTTAAAGATGGTTGGTTGTTAAATATTTGACATTTTACAAATTTTATTTCTCTCTCTCTCTCTCTCTCTGTCAGTCTGTCTCTCTCTCTACACACACACACACACACACACACACACACTTTTTTTTCAGTGCTTATGTTGAAATACTCCTTTTCCTCCCTACAAATGTCTCATATTTCTAGGAAAAAGAAAAGAATTGATTGGTATTTCAGTACTCCTAAATTTCCTAAATCAGTCTGTAAGGCCATCTGCAATGTAGTTTCAAACTTATTTTTCATTTTTCCCCTTCACTTTCTCTACATTCAAAATAAATTGCACTATTCAATAGAACCCCAATTCAATGTACCATCTCCCACTTATTTTATTGGGACAGAAATCCATGGTGTAAGGTATCTGAGTACTTGCAAGAATAATTGAAATGGCAGACCAAGAAAGGTTCAGTGATGGAAGTGAGGCCCAAAAAATTGCTGTCAAGATGGCAAAATAGTAGACCCCAGGGGCAGAGCCAAGATAGTGGAGTAAAAGCACAGACTTGCTTGAGCTCTCCCCCAAATCCCTCCAAACACCTACAAAAATGATTCTAAACAAATTCTTGAGCTACAGAACTCACAAAATGACAGGATGAAACAATTCTCCAGCCCAATACAGCCTCAATGGTGACTGGGAAGGGTCGATCACACTGTGCTGGGAGCAGAGCACAGCACAGATTGGCCCCTATCAGTACAGACCATGTCAGAGCAGACCAGGTGCAGTAGGCCTCAGGGCACCGAATCACTGAGCTATGGTGTTTTTGACTTCTCAACCCACAAACACCAAAGAAACTATAAAAGGTCAGTGGGAAAACTCTGTCAGATCTCGGTGAGAGAAGAGCCCAGAGCAGACCTAGAACCAGGTGGCAGAGGCAAGCTGCAGTGGCAGCAAAAGAGGCAGCAGCAGTGGCTGTGTCTGAAGGTCCAGGCCCACAGACCTTGGGGGGATCAAGGTCTGATCAGAGCGGAAGCACAAATATCTCATTGCTGGCACTGAGGTAGGATTCTCTTGCTTTGCCCTCCTTGGATCTGGGTCCCAGTCCTTGGTGGTTGGTCCTGGGGTGAATAGGAGCACCGGTGTGGCAGAGCTTATGGTGGCGGTGGAGGGGGAGTCTTCCTAGAAGTTCCCAGAAAGAAAAGAGTGCTTGAGGTCACTCACAGACCAGAGCACAGGCCAGGAGAGGAGTAAAAACCTCTGCTTGGATCATACCACCTTAGAACTGAAAATTTACAGGTGCCTACAAGTAGCTCTGAAAACAGCTGTGCACAATACCAGAACCTTAGAACAGAGAATTCTCCATTCTGCAAGCACACTCATACTTTGACATAGAGCTCAAAATTCAAGTAATTGGCTGGAAAAATGACCAGACAGCATGAAAAATGCAGACTAGCTTACTTTGCTGACAAAGAAGATCAAAACATATAGCCAGAAGAAGACAACAAAGTCAAAGATCCTACATCAAAAGCCTCCAAGAAAAAATATGAATTGGTCCCAGGAAATGGAAGAGCTCAAAAATGATTTTGAAAATCAAGTAAGAGAAGCAGAGGAAAAATTTGGAAAAGAAATGAGAGGGATGGAAGAAAATCATGAAAAATGAGCCAACAACTTGCTAAAAGAGACCCCAAAAAGTAATACCTGAAAAATATTCTAACCCAAATGGCAAAATAGGTACAAAAGGCTAATGAAGAGAAGAATACCTTGAAGAGCAGAATTGGCCAAAGGGAAAAGAAGGTCCAAAAGCTCACTCAAGAAAATAATTACTTAAAAAATCAGAATGGAACAATTGGAAGTTAATGACTTTATGATAAATCAAGAAATTATAAAACAGAACCAAAAGAATGAATGAAATGGAAGACCATGTGAAATATCTCATTGGAGGGGTGGAGCCAAGATGGCGGCTGGTAAGCAGGAACTAGAGTGAGCTCCATACCTGAGTTCCTCCAAAAACCTATCAAAAATGGCTCTGAACCAATTCTAGAATGGCAGAACCCACAGAACAGCAGAGGGAAGCAGGGCTCCAGCACAGGACAGCCTGGATGGTCTCTGGGTGAGGTCTATTCCACATGGAGCTGAGAGCTGGAAACGGAGTGGAGCAGAGCCCAGCCTGAGCAGCGTGGACCATCCAGACCAGAAGGCAGGCGGAGGGGGCCCTAGCGCCCTGAATATGTGAGCTGCGGCAGTTACCAGACCCCTTGACCCACAAACACCAAAGACTGCAGAGAAGGTTAGTGGGAAAAGCTGCGGGAGTGGAAGGAGTTCGCGGTTCGGCTTCCAGCCCCGGGGGCAGCGGAGGTGGGGCAGCTACAGCTGTTGTTACTTCCGGCTCCAGGCCCACCTGGTGGGAGGAATTAAGTGGCGGATCAGAGCAGGAGTGCAACAGCCTGCTGAAGATCTAAGCCCAGTCTGGACTGGGGGTTCCTGGGGAAGGAGTAGTGCAGGTCTGACAGAGCTGGCACCTCCCCCCCAAAAGTGGAACATAGAACTCGTTAGTCTACAAGCAGTCATACCCCACTGAAAAACTCAAGGGTCAAGTTAGTTGGTTGGGAATATGGCCAGGCAGTGAAAACGCGCCCAGATTCAGTCTCAGACTTTGGATTCTTTCTTTGGTGACAAAGAAGACCAAAACATACAGCCTAAAGAAGACAACAAAGTCATAGAGCCTACAACAAAAACCTCCAAGAAAAACATGAACTGGCCCGAGGCCATAGAAGAACTCAAAAAGGATTTGGAAAAGCAAGTTAGAGAAGTAGAGGAAAAATTGGGAAGAGAAATGAGAAGGATGTGAGAAAACCATGAAAAACAAGTCAACGAATTGCTAAAGGAGACCCAAAAAAATACTGAAAAATACACTGAAGAAAACAACAGCTTAAAAAACAGACTAACTCAAATGGCAAAAGAGCTCCAAAAAGCCAATGAGAAGAATGCCTTGAAAGGCAGAATTAGCCAAATGGAAAAGGAGGTCCAAAAGACCACTGAAGAAAATACTACTTTCAAAATTAGATTGGAGCAAGTGGAAGCTAGTGACTTTATGAGAAATCAGGATATTATAAAACAGAACCAAAGGAATGAAAAAATGGAAGACAATGTGAAATATCTCCTTGGAAAAACCACTGACCTGGAAAATAGATCCACGAGAGATAATTTAAAAATAATTGGACTACCTGAAAGCCATGATCAAAAAAAAAGCCTAGATACCATCTTTCAGGAAATTATCAATGAGAACTGCCCTGATATTCTAGAGCCACAGGGCAAAATAGAAATTGAAAGAATCCATTGATCGCCTCCTCAAATAGATCCCAAAAAGAAATCTCCTAGGAATATTGTCGCCAAATTCCAGAGCTCCCAGATCAAGGAGAAAATACTGCAAGCAGCCAGAAAAAAACAATTTGAGTATTGTGGAAACCCAATCAGAATAACCCAAGATCTGGCAGCTTCTACATTAAGAGATCGAAGGGCTTGGAATGTGATATTCCAGAGGTCAATGGAGCTAGGATTAAAACCTAGAATCACCTACCCAGCAAAACTGAGCATCATGTTCCAAGGCAAAATATGGATTTTCAATAAAATAGAGGACTTTCAAGCTTTCTCAATGAAAAGACCAGAACTGAATAGAAAATTTGACTTTCAAACACAAGAATCAAGAGAATCATGAAAAGGTAATCAAGAAATGGAAATTGCAAGGGACTTACTAAAGTTGAACTGTTTTGTTTACATTCCTACATGGAAATATGATGTATATGATTCATGAGACCTCAGTATTAGGGTAGTTGAAGGGAATATGCATATATATATATATATGTATGTATGTATGTATATATATGTATATGTATATGTGTATATATGTTTATGTATATATATATAAGTGAATGTGTATGTATGTATATATCTATGTGTATATGTATATATGTGTATGTATGTGTATATATATGTGTGTGTTTTTATATATGTGTATATATATATATATGTAAAAGAGAGAGAGAAGACACAGGGTGAGTTGAAGATGAAGGGAAGATATCTAAAAGAAATAAAATGAAATTAAGGGATGAAAGAGCAACATACTGAGACAGGGAGATAGGGAGAGATAGAATGGGGTGGATTATCTCGCATAAAGGTGGCAAGAGGAAGCAGTTCTGTGGGAGGAGGGGAGAGGGCAGGTGAGGGGGGAATGAGTGAACCTTGCTCTCATTAGATTTGGCCTGAGGGTGAATACCATACATACTCAGTTGGGTATCTTACCCCACAGGAAAGAAGAGGGAGGAAGATAAAAAAAAATAAAAGGGGGGAGAATGATGGAGGGGAGGGCAGATGGGGGTGGAGGTAATCAAAACAAACACTTTGGAAAGGGGACAGGGTCAAGGGAGAAAATTCAATAAAGCGGGATGGGTTGGGAAGGAGCAAAATGTAGTTAGCCTTTCACAACATGAGTATTGTGGAAGGGTTATACATAATGATACATGTGTGGCCTAGGTTGAATTGCTCGACTTCTTAGGGAGGGTGGGTGGGAAGGAAAGAGGGGAGAAAATTTGGAACTCAAAGTTTTAAAATCAGATGTTCAAAAACAAAAAAAGTTTTTGCATGCAACTAAAAAATAAGATACACAGGCAATGGGGCATAGAAATTTATCTTGCCCTACAAGAAAGGAAGGGAAAAGGGGATGAGAGGGGAGGGGGGTGATAGAGGGGAGGGCTGACTGGGGAACAGGGCAACCAGAATATAAGCCATCTTGGAGTGGGAGGGAGGGTAGAAATGGGGAGAAAATTTGTAATTCAAACTGTTGTGAAAATCAATGCTGAAAACCAAATATGTTAAATAAATAAATTTAAATTTAAAAAAAAATGAAACACTCAAATCACAAAAAAAAAGAAATATCTCATTGGAACAAACACTGACCTGGAAACTAAATCCAGGAGAGATAATTTAAAAATTATTTGACTACCTGAAAGCCATGATGAACAAAAGAGCCTAGACATCCTCTTTGAAGAAATTATCAAGAAAAACTACCCCGATATTCTAGAACCAGAAGGTGAAATTGAAATTGAAAGAATACTCAATCACCTCTTGAAAAAGATCTCCAAAGGAAAACTCCTAGGGATATTGTAGCCAAATTCCAGAGTACCTAAGTCAAAAGGAAAATAGTGCAAGCAGCTAGAAACAATTCGAGTATTGCAGAAACACAATCAGGCTAACACAAAATCTAGCAGCTTCTATGTTAAGGGATAAAAGGGCTTGGAATGTGATATTCTTTAGATCAAAGGAGCTAGGATTAAAACCAAGCCGACCCAGAAAAATTGAGTATAATATTTAAGGGGGAAAAACAGACTTTCACTGAAATAGAAGACTTTCAAACATTCTTGATGAAAAGACCAGAGCTGAATAGAAAATTTGACTTTCAAATACAAGAATCAAGAGAAGCATAAAAACGTAAACAGGAAAGAGAAATCATAAGGTACTTATCAAGATTGAACTGTTTACATTCCTACATGGAAAGATGATATTTGTAACTCATGAGCCCTTTCTCAATATTAGGGTAATTGAAGGGAATATACATACATACATACATACATACATATATATATATATATGTATATATATACATATATATATATGCTGTGTGTGTGTGTGTGTGTGTGTGTGTGCATGTTCATAGGCACAGGGCCCAGGGTGAGTTGAATATAAAGGGATGATATCTTTAAAAAATCAAATTAAGGGGTGAGAGTGGAGTATATTAGTAGAAGGAGAAAGGAAGAAATAGAATGGGGTAATTTATTTCACATAAAAGAGGCAAGAAAAAGCTGATATAATGGAAGGGAAGAAGGGGGAAGTGAAAGGGAATAAGTGAACCTTACTCAGCAGATTTGACTTAAGGAGGGAATAACATACACACTCAATTGGGTATCTTACCCTAAAGGAAAGTAGGGAGAAAGGGGATAAGGGGGGATGATAGAAGGTAGGGCAGATTGTAGGAGAGCATAGTCTGAAGCAAATATTTTTGAAAATGGACAAGGTCAAAGAAGAGAATTGAATAATGGAAGGTGGGATAGGATGGAGGGAAATATAGTTAGTCTTTCACAACATGACTATTATGGAAATGCTTTGCATAATGACACATGTATAATGTATGCTGAATTGCTTCCCTTCTCAGAAGGGTGGGTGGTGAGGGAAGAAGGCAGAGAATTTGGAACTCGAAAACGAAACTAAAAATAAATATTTTTTTTAAATATAGTAGAATAAAGGGTTGAAAGCACTGGAGATGTCTTCACAACTCAAAATTGTTTCTCCAGAACTAAACTATTCTCACTTTCTTTTTTAAAAATCATTTTTGGTTTTACCCTCTAGAAGTTAAATATCCTATCATTTATCTCCCCTTAAAGGAAGAGAACCTCTTCTTCCATAATAACTGATTACAAATTCCTTAAATGTGTGGTATATCTTCATATTATCTCAGCAAAGATAATTAGACTCCTTAGGACACTAATATGAAGCAGGGGGAAAGAAATACCTCATTTCTACAGCTTGGCTATACTTAAAAATTAACATTGTGTATGTATTTTTTTTCTTGAGACTGGAGGGCATTATTAAAAACTGTGACCTGGGAGATATTCCTGGAGATTGCACTTTTAGGCTATATACTTTTGTTGCTTATTAAACCATATTGCAATGATAAAATTTATACTTAAAAACTAAAAAGTGAAATTTCTGTTTAAAATATATCATCAGGATTTTTTAAATGTCACTGATTTAAAATATCTTTCTAAAAGATTTTTAAAATATGAATTCAACTGCATGATAATCCTCTAGAGTCATATATAAGTTTATAAAAGTGAATACCCAGGTATACTAATATGAAATTATCTACTCAGTAGGTAATTTCAGTTGAATAAGTCATTTGGTATTCTGGGACTAATGTCTTGAGGAAACAGAATAACATAAGCAGTGAATTAATTGAGTCATCAAATTATAGGTCTGGAAGTAGTTTTGTATAATCTAGTCCACCCTGCTCTCATTTTAAGATGAGAAAACTGAGGCCCCATAGACTTGTCCAAATTCATATAGCTAATGAAAAAATTGAGAATTTCCTTACTCTCACTACGTTAATTAAGAAAATGCCAAAATTTTTTTCGCTAATAGCAAAACCATTTTGGAAAGTCAATTTATTTATTGCATTTAAGGAAGAACTGGGAATAGTCCATCATATAAAAATAGCTTTCTTTGGACTAAGTAAAACAAAGAGTTTCTAATGCATGTTTAATATGTTATCAAGAAAATTTTTAAAAGAGAATCCTAATTCTTCTTTGCATCTATTTTCTTAAAAGAGTCATCTGATTTTTTTTCCAATAAAATTCTGGTAAAACAACTTTAAGTTACCAGTATCCCAAGTTGTTACTGTAGACATATTCCCCATAATACACTGATTTCTGATATGAAGAATTTCAGAATTTTTTTGGTCATTTTGTTTTACAGTTGTATTAGTTTATAGTTATAGTAGCTTAAAGTATGAGATGAAAAATATAGAAAAGGAATAATGCAGAACTGGTCAAAGGCTGATTTTAGAAACTCTTGAATCTCACTTCATGTGTAAATGGCTTACCTTTGAGTTTTGCATATTTAAGAATTGAAGTTAGACAAAAATTTTTGAATGTAATGTAGCAAATGCATGTGAAAGTATTTTTAGTAAATGACAGCAAAAATATAAGGCTTTGATGTAGCATTATATTATGTCACCCAATTTTCAAAAAAAAATGAACAGAACTAAAGCATTGTTGATTAAGCATATATATTAAGAATCTCAGTCTCACAATGTAGGAACAATTTAGTAACTTTTCTTGTATAATTACAACTCAATTCAAAGAATATTTGAATCAATTCACAGCAATACCTCAAGTCAATTAGCAGTCTCTCTTTTCACTATACCTCTAACATTTTTCATTTTTTTTCACAACAATTTTGCTACCTTAATGGGTGTAAAGTATAACTGTAGGATTATTTTATTTAGCTCTGTGCAGCTGTGTTCTGTATTATTTGAGAAAATCACCTTTCTTACCCCACACGTGCTCTTATACTTATTCCTTCACATTCAGTTTACTTGTCTGCCCTTTGCCAATTTTATTACTGTAATCTGCTTTTTAAACCTCCCTTTACCTTACCCAGAAAAGAAGTGTGGTTTATGGAATCTTTCTCTTACCTATTCTCAGTTCTTTAATTGAATGATTTTGATCTGTGGCACTCATATTTCAAGAAATACTCTGTCTATATATCTTTTTCCTCTCTTTAAACATAGATACTTCTTTTTGAATGGCTAAGCCAAAAGCTTGACTTCCATTTCATCTCAGATGCTCTTTAATTAAAGACAAATTCTTAGGTCTTATTTCCCCATGTAAGTGCTCAAATATTACCTAGACCTCTTTACCACATATAGATATGTAGCAAAAAAGATAGATAGATATTTATATATGCATATATATATGTGCATACCCACATATATATGTACATGCATGTGTGTGTGTACATATATGTTGAAGCTGTTTTCTGTCTCATTCCACCTGTGTTTGAATGACAGTCTACTTTGAAGTCATTAATTCTGGCCTCTACACAATCCATCTCTCTCTCTCTCTCTCTCTCTCTCTCTCTCTCTCTCTCTCTGTCTCTCTCTGTCTCTCTCCTCTCTCTCTCTCTCTGTCTCTCTCCTCTCTCTCTCTCTCTCTCTCTCTCTCTCTCTCTCTCTCTCTGTCACACACACACACACATATGCATGCACACATGCAAACATGCACACACACACACACACAGAAGACCCAAAACATTTCCT
The DNA here is from genome assembly GCF_011100635.1 of Trichosurus vulpecula. Lineage (NCBI taxonomy): Eukaryota > Metazoa > Chordata > Mammalia > Diprotodontia > Phalangeridae > Trichosurus > Trichosurus vulpecula. Next base: position 328,955,606 of record NC_050573.1, on the reverse strand, counting down.
TACCTTAAATTCACTCCTCCATCCCCTTCACTATTTTATTTCACACTGCTGATTGATCGTTGTGTATGCATCTGTATGTAGTACCTTTGATGTGAAAGTTATTATATCAGAAAAATCTGGAATTTTAAAATTGCAATTCATATTGACCTAAATCTTGATTTCTTCTCTGTTAGTATGTTGTGGATTGGATAAAGTCCACTTTGTTCTCCAGTTGTGATATTTCTAGGCAAATTTCTTCTAGGCATCCCTATAACATAGACTTTAAACTTTTTGTTGTGTTTTTCTTGGATGTCACCGTTTTTAGATTCTATTTCTGAAAATTGCAAGGTTATTTTTTTTAAATGGTAGATAGAGGGCGCTGAACCAAGATGGCAGAGTAAAAGCAGGGACTTGCTTGAGCTCTCTGCCAAATGCCTCCATATTAATGTAAATGTAAATGTAAAAATGTAAATGTAAAATGTAAAAAATGACTCTAAACAAATTGTAGACCTACAGAACCCACAAAAAGACAGAGTGAAACAAGTCTCCAGGCCAAGACAGCCTGGAAGGTCAATGAGAATTTCTATCACACAATTTGTTAGCACAGACTGGGCCTGAGTAGACTGGGCAAAGCAGTCCTCAGGGCACTGAATCACTGGCAGTTGTGGCAGTTTCCAGACTTCTCAACTCACAAACTCCAAAGACAACTTAGCCGGTCAGCAGGAAAACTCTGTTGGACTGGGGTGAGAAAAGAGCACAGCCCCAGCCCTGGGGTGGTGGAGGTGGCTACAGTAGTGGCTGCACCAGCAGCAGCTGCTTCTGGAACTGCAGGCCCATAGACCTTGGGAAGAGAGATGAAATGGCTGTTCAGAGTGGGAGTGCAGGGATCTCTTTGCTCATGCTGATGCAGGATTGTCTTGCTTTGCCCTCCTTGGATCTGGTTCCCAGTCCTTAAGTGGTTGGTCCTGGGGTGAGTAGGAGCACTGGTGTTTGGAGCTCATGGTGGCTTGTGGAGAGGGAGTCCTCCTAACAGTTCCAAGAAAGAAAAATGTTTGAGGTCACTCATAGATCAGAGCACAAGCCAGGAGAGGAGTAAACACTTCTCCTTGGATCATATCACCACAGAAGAACTGAAAATTTACAGGTGCCTAGAAGTAGCTCTAAAAAGAGCTGCACAAAACGCCTGAACTTTGGACAGAGCACACTCCACTCTGCAAGCAGAGTCATACCTTGACAAAGAGCTCAAAATTCAAGTAATTGGCTGGGAAAATGATAAGACAGCATAAAAAAAACACCTCACAATACAGAATCTTACTTTGGTGACAAAGACAATCAAAACATACAACCATAAGAAGACAACAAATTCAAAGATCCTACATCAACAGCCTCCAAGAAAAAAATATGAATTGTTCAGAGGAAGTGGAAGAGCTCAAAAAGGATTTTGAAAATGAAAATGAAGTAAGGAAGTAAAGGAAAAATTGGGAAAGGAAATGAGAGGGATGGAAGAAAATCATGAAAAACAAGTCAACAGTTTTCTAAAGGAGACCTAAAAATACAAAAGAAAATAACACCTGAAAAATAGACTAACAAAAGAGGTACAAAAAGCTAATGAGGAGAAGAATACCTTTGACAATTGGTCAAATGGAAAAGGAGGTCCCAAAGCTCAACAAAGAAAATAATTCCTTAAAAATTAGAATTCAGCAAATGGAAGCTAATGACTTGATGAGAAAGAAAGAAATTATTAAACAGAATGAAAAGAATGAAAAAATATAAGACAATGTGAAATATATCATTGGCAAAACCACTGACCTGGAAAATAAATCCAGGAGGGATAACTTGAAAATTATTAAAAAGCCATGATCAAAAAAGGTGCCTAGACATCATCTTTGAAGAAATTATCAAGGAAAGCTGCCATGATATTATAGAACCAGAGGGTAAAATAGAAATTGAAAGAATCCCCAATCACCTCTTGATAAAGATCTCCAAAGGAAAACTCCTGGGAATATTCCAGAGTTCCTATATCAAGGAGTAGATATTTCAAGCCACCGGAAAGAAACAATTCAGGTATTGTGGAAACACAATTATGATGACACAAAATCTAGCAGCTTCTACATTAAGGGATAAAAGGGCTTGGAATATGATATTCTGGAGGTCAAAGGAGGTAGGATTAAAACCAAGAATCACCTACCCAGCAAAATTGAGTATAATACTTCAAGGGGAAAAAGGACATTAAATGAAATTGAAGACTTTTAAGCATTCTTGATAAAAAACCAGAGCTGAATAGAAAATTGGACTTTCAAATATGAGAATCAAGAGAAAAAGGTAAACAGGAAAGAGAAATCATAAGGGACTTATTAAAGTTGAACTGCTTACATTTCTACTTGGAAAAATGACATTTATAACTCATGAGACCTTTTTTGGTATGAGGGTAGTTGAAGGAAATATACATATATATAGACAGAGAGTACAGAGTGAATTGAATATGAAGGAATGATCTCTAAAAAATAAAATTAAGGGCTGAGAGAGGAATACATTGGAAGAAATAGAAAGGGAGAGTTAGAGTAGGGGTAAATTATCTCACATAAAAGAGGCAATAAAAAGCTGATATAATGGAAAGGAAGGGGGGGAGGTGAAAGGGAATGAGTAAACCTTACTTTCAAATCAATTTGGTTTAAGCAGGGAATAACAAACACACTCAATTGGGTATCTTGCCCTACAGGAAAGTAGGGAAGAAGGGGATAAAGAGGGTGGTGATAGAAGGGAGGGCAGGTTGAGGGAGGGATAGTCAGAAGCAAACACTTTTGAAAAGGGACAGGGTCAAAGAAGAAAATTGAATAAGTGGGGGATGGAATAGGATAGAGGGAAATATAGTTACCCTTTCACAATATGACTGTTATGGAAGTGTTTTGCATAATGATACATATATAGCCTGTATCGGATTGCTTACCTTCTCAAGGAAAGTTGGTGGGGAGGGAAGAAGGGAGAGGATTTGGAACTCAAAGTTTTAAAAACAAATGTTAAAAATTGTTTTTACATGCAAATGGGAAATAAGATATACTGGCAATGGGGTATAGAAATCTATCTTAACCTTCAAGAAAGTAAGGGTAAAGGGGAATTGGCAGGGTGATAGAAGGGAAAGCAGACTGGGGAAAGGGCTAATCAGAATGCATATCAATTAGGTGTGGTTGGAGGGGAGGGATGGGATAACTTTGTAACTCAAAATCTTGTGAAAATGAATACTGAAAACTGAAAATAAATAAATTAATCTAAAAACGGCAGATGTATACTGATTTTTCCCATTTAGCTTTTTTTTGACATTACTTGTAATTATTGATGTATTATTGTAACTTTTGATTTGTAACCACTATCCTTTTTTTCCCTGCACAATCAATGCTTTCTTAGAATTTTTCCAACTCCTATTCTAAGCCACAAAGTTGACTATGGAGGTGTTCATTAAGAGCCTGTAAGTAAGGAGGATTTTGTTATCTTTTCTAGAGTTTAGTTTCTCAGGATCCATGGCCATGACAATGTCTAGTTACTAATAATAATAACTCCCAGAATAGCCCCAAGGATCCTAAATAGTAATTCCTAGAATCATGATAGGTAGTCCTATTGAGACTGTACGGTGAGATATGGGATGACATGAGATACTTACTATGTTTGCTCAGTATGATGATATTGCTAAAGTTAACTTGTGAGCTTAATGTTGGCAAGAAGCCTTCTTTGTCTGTTGCCCTCTACAGCAAGTGGGCACTGGTGAGTGATGGAGGAACTCATGGGGTAATCCATTTGGGATTTGGGTAATGCATAGTGGAATGCATGTACCTGCCTCGACTGGACCCCACTGAAGCTTAAGGGGATTTAGGGGTATGCATAAGTTGGAATGCTGTGTCTTTCTCAGTTAACCCCATAGAGACATGGGGGTAGTTGCTCCCCCGCCCTTCACGCTGGCCCATACAAGAAGGGTGATTAGGAAATGCTGTAGGAGTTGATGTTCCCTTTATCAGCAAACCTTCTCAAGAAGAATAGACTAGAATAAAGTGAAACTATTAACACCTCCAAAGCCATCTTCCTGTCCTTCCTGTCTGACCAAATCAAGAATTAACCTGTTAGAGGCTCAAGTGCAAAACTCCAGTACTTCCTGCGTTTATTTGTGAAACAGAGCCCATATTCATTTTCATATTTCTTTTTGATCTTGTATTATGTCTTCTAATAACTCTTCCTTTGTTGGTCATCCCTTTCTCTTTTAATGGATCTCATTATTACATCACTTTTTATTCCCCTTTTAGATATTTCCCTTAGCATTCTCTTACCCTAAAATATGATGTTGTTTTATTAAGTTTGCATATTCCCTTTGTATCTCTGGTGTTTCCCCTCTCCAACTTTTTGTTGCCATGTTTTTATCCTAACTTTGCTATTTTATCTGTTGATATTTATTCAATCTGGTATATTTCTAGACAGCTTGAAATGATAAGAAAGAGCTAGGTTCAAGTGCAACATCTCAGCTCTCTTTCTGGAAATCCTTTTGAATTTCTTACATATCAGCCACTTCACTTCTCAATTCACTCTTCCATTTGTTTTACACTGCTGTCATTGACTCCTCCAAACTGTCATAGTTAATAAGCTGCTCCCTCCTCTAAGTTCCAGCTAGAGATGCTACTTCTGGGGGCAGCTAGGTGTCACAGTGAGTAGAGCACCTGCCCTGGAGTCAGGAGGACCTGAGTTCAAATGTGACCTCAGACACTTTAAACACTTATTAGCTGTGTGACCTTGGGCAGGTCACTTACCCCAATTGCCCTGCCTTCCCCCCTCCAAAAATGGAAAAAACAAAAACAAAACAAAAAAAATAGATGGTAGTTCTGAATACAATATATTTGGGCCAGAATTGGGCTAATCATACAATGCAAAATCAGCATTTTCTGGCTTGGATTATTAAACAGCATTATTAGAGTGGGGTGGAAATCAAGTCATGACTGTATAATCGTTTAGAAAAAGTAAAACCGGACAGAATATTCTGGACGAGACCAGTCTCTGACTATATTTGGATTAACTCACATTTAGTATTTGCACAACTTAGTTGTGTTTACTGAAACATGGTGTAGTTTTGCACCTTGAAGACAAGCTAAAAGGGCCCTTAAATGATAAGGAAATAAAGAGGAGAATAGAATATCAAACCAAGGTTATGAATAACCTAAACAATGAACAGCTGGTTGGCCCCAAGTCACATATTCTTTAGGGAAGGATTAATGGGAAGCTGCTACAAATTATTAACACCTCCCAGAGAGATTTTGGCTTGACAATACCACTTGCATTTAGAGATTTGAACAGATAACATTCTCTTGTCCTTTTACAGGATGCAGCACTGGACTTCCCTCCAATTTATTCCATTTAAATTTTATAGCATGCCTTATTTCAAGTCTAGGCTTTCCTTTTTCCCCTTTATTTCACTTGCAGTGTGCAATTTTTGACAGTATAATGACTTTTGTCTCTGCACAATTGTGTCTGCATTGTTTAAACCACCTACATCTCATTCTGAACCTGTGTAAATCTCGGGGAACAGAGAGCTTTAACATGCTTGATGTTTTTAATAATGGGCAATTTCATTTGTGAGTGGATAGAAGAGCTGCTGAAAGATGCAAGAAAAGAGGCTGAAATTCATCTGGATTAGAATTTAATAGCCACAGCATGTCAGCTGTAAAGGAATTATCAGAGTCTTGGCTTTAACAGAGTTACAGAAATCATAGTAACAGTCAGAGCAACAAAATGACAATGATACTACTAATAAATCATATTGCTGAGGAACTTTCAGATATAAAATATATGATTTAATTGAAGAAAAATGTATAAAGAAATAAATAAGCATTTCAATCAGAAACTCATGTGCAATGCAGCATGGCTGTTTTACTACAACATCAGATCTTCAAAGAATTTCACATTTTTTCCATAATCATCTCTGCTGGTGTTGACTGTGTTTTTAAACCATAACTCTGGAGTTCGGTCCTCATCAAAATGCATGTCTGAAAAGGGTAACCTAAAAAGTAAAAATTCAAAGGATAATGAATAGAGTATTATATAACCCATTTTCTTTTTTTAAATGAGAGGACCAGTGTGGTTCAGTAATAATGACGTGTGTACAGAAACCAACTCTGACACTTACTAGAAACATTTACATGAGCTCTCTCGACCACAATTTCCTCATCTTTAAAATGAGGGGGTGGATTCAGTGACCTTCAAATAACCCCCCTCCAACCTCAAGATATAGGATCTTATGAACTCTAAGTTGATCACTCCAGTGCTGGGAAGGACTTTTTTTTAAAGTTCTCAGTGCTTCAATTTAAAATATTGTGCTAAGTTGAGAGAAAAATTTTCCTAAGATTGTGAAATTTATGATCACAAAATTGGGCAAAATAATTCCTAAGTATTGTTTTTTTTTTGCTGTTAGATTTTTTTTTTAGTTTGCAACACTCGGTTCTACATAATTTAGAATTCCAGATTTTCTTCCCTCCCTCCCCTCTCCCTCCCCAAGATGGCATGGAATCCCATATAACTTCCACGTATAACATCGCATTGAATTAATTTACACACTAGTCAAGTTGTGGAGAAGAACCATGACCAATGGAATGAATCATGAGAAAGAAGAAACAGAACCAAAAAAAAAAACACAACCCAAAAACAAATACAAAAGAGAAAAAAAAAAGGGGGGGAGAAAAAGGCGAGCATGAAGTGTACCTCGATCTGCATTCATACTTCATAGTTCTTTCTCTGGATGTAGATAGCACTCTCCATCATGAATCCTTTGGAGCTGTCTCTGCACATTGTGTTGCTGAGAAGAGCAAAGTCTGTCAGGGTTAGTCCTCACAGAATTCATGTATCTGTGGTTGTGTATAATGTTCTCCTGACTCTGCTCTGCTCACTCAGCATTATGTCGTGTAGGTTTTTCCAGGTTGTTATGAAGTCCATATCATCCCCATTTCTTATAGCACAATAGTATTCCATTACCTTCATATATGACAGCTTGTTCAGCCATTCCCCAAATGATGGGCATCCCTTTGATTTCCAAGTCTTAGTTATCACAAAAAGAGCCGGTATAAATATTTTTGTACATATGGGTCCTTTTCCCATTTGTGTGATCTCTTTAGGATACAACCCTAGAAGTGGTGTTTCAGGGTCAAAGGGTATGAGCATTTTTATAGCCCTTTAGGCATAGTTCCAAATTGCTCTCCAAAATGGCTGGATCCGTTCACAACTCTACCAGCAATGTAACAATGTTCCAATTTTCCCACATCCTCTCCAGCATTTATCATTTTCCTGTTTGGTTATTTTAGCCAATCTGACAGGAGAGAGATGGTATCTAAGAGTTGTTTTAATTTGCATTTCTCTAATCAGTAGTGATTTCGAGCATTTTTTCATAAGGATATAGATATATTTAATTTCTTCCTCTGAAAACTGTCTGTTCATATCCTTTGCCCCTTTCTCAAATGGGGAATGACTTGTATTCCTATATATTTGGTACAGTTCCCTGTATATTTTGGAAATGAGACCTTTATTAGTGACACTAGTTGTAAAGATTTTCTCCCAATTTTTTGCCTCCAGCCTAATCTTTGTTGCATTAGCATTTTTGTACAAAAACATTTCAATTTAACATAATCAGAATTATCCATTTTGCATTTTGTAATGCTCTCTATCTCTTGTTGGGTCATGAATTCTTTTCTTTTCCATAAATCTGATAAGTAAACTATTCCTTGCTCTCCCAAATTACTTATAGTTTCAGCCTTTATTCCTAAATCATGAACCATTTTGACTTTATTTTGGTATATGGTGTGAGATATTGGTCTATGCCCAGTTTCTGCCCTACCATTTTCCAATTTTCCCAACAGTTTTTGTGAAAGAGTGAATGCTTAGCCCAGAAGCTGGCCTCTTTGGGTTTATCAAAGAGGAGATTGCTATAGATGTTGACTTCTCTATCTTGTGTACCTATCCTATTCCACTGATCCTCAAATCTGTTTCTTAGCCAGTACCAGGTAGTTTTGATGACTGCTGCTCTGTAGTACAGTTTAATATCTGGGATGGCTAGGCCACCTTCTCTAGCATTTCTTTTCTTTAATAACCTAGATATTCTAGACCTCTTGTTCTTCCAGACGAATTTTGCTATTATTTTATCCAGCTCTGTAAAATAATTTTTGGCAATTCAATTGGTATGGCACTGAATAGATAGACTAATTTAGGTAAAATTGTCATTTTTATTATATTAGCTCGGCCTAACCATGAGCAACTGATATTATTCTATTTATTTAGATCTGACTTTATTCGCATGGAAAGTGTTTCATAATTATGTTCATATAGGCCCTGGGTTTGTCTTGGCAGGTAAACTCCCAAATATTTTATAGTGTCCACAGTAGCTTTGAATGGAATTTCTCTTTCTATCTCTTGCTGTTGGGTTTTGTTAGTAATGTATAGGAATGCTGAGGACTTATGTGGATTTATTTTATATCCTGCAACTTTGCTAAAGTTGTTTATTATTTCAAGTAGTTTTTTACTTGATTCTCTAGGATTTTCTACGTAAATCATCATATCATCTGCAAAAAGTGATAATTTAGCCTCTTCTTTGCCTATTCTAATTCCTTCAATTTCTTTTTCTCCTCTTATTGCTACAGCTAATGTTTCTCATACCAAATTGAATAGCAGGGGTGATAACGGACATCCTTGTTTCACCCCTGATCTTAATGGGAATGCATCAAGCTTATCCCCATTACAAATAAGGCTTGTTGATGATTTTAGGTAGATGCTATTTATAATTTTAAGGAAGGCTCCATTTATTCCTATGCTTTCTAGTGTTTTAAATAGGAATGGGTGTTGTTCTTTGTCAAAGGGTTTTTCTGCATCTATTGGGAAGATGATATGGTTTCTGCTAGTTTCATTGTTGATATGGTCAATTATGCTAATCGTTTTCCTAATATTGAACAAGTCTTGCATTCCTGGAATAAATCCTACCTGATCATAGTGTATTATTCTCATGATGAGTTGCTGCAATCTTTTTGCTAATATTTTATTTAAAATTTTTGCATCAATATTCATTAGGGAAATTGGTCTATAATTTTCTTTCTCTGTTTTGACTCTACTTGGTTTGGGTATTAGTACCATATTTGTGTCATAAAAAGTATTTGGTAGGACTCCTTCTTCACCCATTTTCCCAAATAGTCTGCAAAGTATAGGAATTAATTGTTCTTTAAATGTTTGATCGAATTCACATGTAAAACCATCTGACCCTGTTGATTTTTTCCTAGGGAGTTCATTGATGGCTTGCTCAATTTCTTTTTCTGAGATGGGGTTATTTAGAAATTTTACTTCCTTTTCTGTTAACCTGGGCAATTTATGTTTTTGTAGATATTCATCCATATCTCTAAGGTTGTCAAATTTATGGGCATACAATTGGGCAAAATAATTCCTAATTATTGTTTTGATTTCCTCTTCATTAGAGGTGAACTCACCCTTTTCATTTTTGATACAGGTAATTTGATTTTCCTCTTTTTTTTAATCAAATTGACCAAAGGTTTATCAATATTATTGTTTTTTTCATAAAACCAGCTCTTTGTTTCATTTATTAATTCAATAGTTTTCTTGGTTTCAACATTATTAATCTCTCCTTTGATTTTCAGTATTTCTAATTTGGTATTTAATTGGGGATTTTCAGTTTGTTCTTTTTCTAGTTTTTTTCAGTTGTATGCCCAAATCATTGATCTCCTTTTTCCTTATTTTATTCATGTAAGCATTTAGAGATACAAAAATTCCCGTAAGGACTGCTTTTGCTGCATCCCATAAGGTTTGGTATGTTGTCTCATTATTGTCATTCTCTTGAATGAAGTTATTAATTGTTTCTATGATTCGTTCTTTGGCCCACTCATTCTTTAGAATTAGATTACTTAGTTTCCAATTAATTTTTAGCTTATTTTTCCATGGTTCGTTGTTACAAATAATTTTTATTACATCATGATCTGAAAAGTATGCTTTGACTACTTCTGCCTTTCTGCACTGGATTGTGAGGTTTTTATGCTCTAGTACATGGTCAGTTTTTGAGTATGTGCCATATACTGCTGAGAAGAAAGTATATTCCTTTTTATCCCCATTTAGTTTACTCCAGAGGTCTATCATATCTGCCTTTTCTAAAATTCTGCTTACCTCCTTAGCTTCTTTCTTATTTATTTTGAGGTTAGATTTATCAAGTTCAGAAAGGGAGAGGTTGAGGTCTCCCAATATTATACTTTTGCTGTCTATTTCTTCCTGTAACTCCCTTAACCTCTGCTCCAAGAATTTGCATGCCATACCACTTGGTGCATAAATGTTAAACAATAATATTGCTTGATTGTTTATGGTGACTTTTAGCAGGCTGTAGTGTCCTTCCTTATCTCTTTTAATTAAATCTATCTTTACTTTTGCTTTGTCTGAGATTAGGATTGCTAGGCCTGCTTTTTCACTTTAGCCGAGGTGCAATATATTTTACTCCAGCCTTTTACCTTTACCCTGTGTGTATCCCCCTGTTTCTTGTAAACAGCATTTTGTAGGATTGTGGTTTTTAATCCATTCTGCTATCTGCTTCCGTTTTATGGGAGAGTTCATCCCATTCACATTCACAGTTATGATGACTCAAAATCTGGCAGCTTCTACATTAAAGGGTAAAAGGGCTTGGAATATGATATTCTGGAGGTCAAAGGAGGTAGGATTAAAACCAAGAATCACCTACCCAGCAAAATTGAGTATAATACTTCAAGGGGAAAAAGGACATTAAATGAAATTGAAGACATTTAAGCAATCTTGATGAAAAGACCAGAGCTGAATAGAAAATTGGACTTTCAAATATGAGAATCAAGAGAAAAAGGTAAACAGGAAAGAGAAATCATAAGGGACTTATTAAAGTTGAACTGCTTACATTTCTACTTGGAAAAATGATATTTGTAACTCATGAGACCTTTTTTGGTATGAGGGTAGTTGAAGGAAATATACATATGTATAGACAGAGAGTACAGAGTGAACTGAATATGAAGGAATGATCTCTAAAAAATAAAATTAAGGGCTGAGAGAGGAATACATTGGGAAAAAGAGAAAGGGAGAGTTAGAGTAGGGGTAAATTATCTCACATAAAAGAGGCAAAAGAGGCAAAATAATTCCTAAGTATTGTTTTAATTTCCTCTTCACTGAAGGTGAATTCACCCTTTTCATTTTTGTTACTGGTAATTTGTTTTTCTTCTTTCTTTCTTAAATCAAATTGGCCAAAAATTTATCAATTTTATTGTTTTTTAATAAAACTAACTCATTATTTTTATTTATTAGTTTCCTTGATTTCAATTTTATTCATCTCTCCTTTGGTTTTCAGTATTTCTAACTTGGTATTTAATTGGGGATTTTCAATTTGTTCTTTTTCTAGCTTTTTCAGTTCCATGCCCGTTTCATTGATCTCCTCTTTCTCTATTTTATTTGTATAAGCATTGAGATTTGTAAAACTTCCCCTATGAACTCTTTTTGCTGCACCCAACAAGTTTTGGTATGTTGTCTCATTTTTGCCATTCTCTTGAATTAAGTTATTGGTTATTTCTATAATTTGTTCTTTGAGATACTCTTTCTTCAGGGTTAGATTATTTAGTTTCCAATTACTTTTCAGTTTATGTTTAGTTAGTCCTTTATTACAAATAATTTTTATTGCATCATGATTTGAAAACGATGCATTGACTCTTTCTGCCTTTCTGGACTGGAGAGTGAGGTTTTTATGCCCTAGTATATGGTCAATTTTTTGTGTATGTACCATGTACCACTGAGAAAATGGTGTACTCCTTTCTATCATCATTCAGATATGGTGCTTGCTATTTACTTACTTCGTTGTCAGGGGTGGACTGCATTGCCAAATGGAGAAGATCAGGAGCCTTCTGCATTTGGTGGGGAAGTTGAGAGTTTTCCCTTTCAGGGAATTTGCAAAGTTGATTTGTTTCTTGCCCCATAGAACTGAATGGGAGAAAAGATATATCTGAAAATAAATGCAAGAGAAAACTCAGAAACCACAAGGTAACACATTAGCTGCACAGATAATAGGTAGATAAAGCTACATGCATGCAGCTTTCAGCTTGTCATGAATAATGTGGAGTTTCACTCAACTAAACCTTCCATGTTGTCCTATGGGAGAAGGCATTCATTTAGATATGTTGTTTGGTCTTTACTTGGTTTACTTGGATGGACTACAATGGTATGTGGACAGTATCAGGACCTTTCTCCATTTGGTGGAAAAGTTAAGTGTTTTCCCTTTCAGGGAATTTGCAAAGTTCATTTGTGTCTTGCCCCATGGACTTGAATGGGACCAAAGGTATATCTGAAAATAAATCCAAGGCAAAACTCAAGAAACACAAGCTAATGAATTAGCTGATGAGATAGTAGGTAGATAACGCTGCATGCAGAGCAGGTTCCAGCTAGTCAGGAATACGGTTGAATTGCATTGAATTAAGCTTTCCATGCTAGCCTATGGGAACAGGCACTCTGTTAGATATGGTGTTTGCTAAACTAAACTAAAAGCTTTTGAGCACTGCCTTCCTCAGTTTTCCCTTCCTATGGACACCCCTCCCTTATCTTGCCATTTCCCCCTTACTGTTTCTTCTGTCCCTTCTAACCACCACCCCCCCCCCCCCATTTTCTTTCCCCTCCTACTGCCTGTAGGACAAGTTAGATTTCTCTACTTATTAGAGTATGTTCTTCCTTCCCTGAAACCAGCCCAATGAGGGTAATCTTAAACTATGGTCTTCAGCTTAACTTTTTTCCCTCTACTATAATATGTTTTTATGTCTCCTTGTGTAATGTAATTTACCCTTTTCTACCTGCTCCTTACCTCTTCTCTCGGTAAAATACCTTTGCACCACATAATTATGTTTGTATCATCACATCAGGTAATTTATACTCTCAACCTCAGTCTATGTATATCCCTTTTAATTGTTGTAATGACTGTACCATTCTCAAGATTGACACACACACACATATGTATATATATGTATATGTATATGTATATATATATATAACATATATAAAACAACATAATACTACATAAGGATATAAATAATTTATGCTTATTGAATAAAAAGGTTTGTTTTATTTCCCCATTTACCTTTTTATGTCTCTCTTGAGTTTTGTATTTGAAGATCAAATTTTCCATCGAGTTCTGGCTTTTCCATCAGGAACATCTGGAATTCCCTTATTTCATTGAATATCCATCTCCTTGCCTGAAAAAATTATGGTCAATTTTGCTGGATAGTTGATCCTTGGTTGTAGCCCAAGCTCCTTTGTCTTTCAGAATATCATATTCCAATTCCTCCTGTCTTTTGATGTAGAAGCTGTGAAGTCCAGCATGATCCTGACTGTAGTTTTGTGATATTTGAATTGTTTCTTTCTGGCTGCTTGTAGTATTTTCCCCTTGACCAGATAATTCTGCAATTTGGCTACAATATTCCTTGGAATCTTCAATTTGAGATCTCTTTCAGGTGGTAATTGGTGGAGTCTTCCAATGACTATTTTACCCTCTGGTTCTAGGACCCCAGAACAGTTTTCCTTATAAATTTCTTGTAAGATATTGTCCAGGCTCTTTTTACTCATCATGGCTTTGCAGTAGACAAATAATTCTTAGATTATCTCTCCTGGTTCTATTTTCCAGGTCAGTTGCTTTTCCAATCCAATATTTCACATTTCCTTCTATTTTTTCATTCTTTAGATTTTGTTTGACTGATTCTTGATGCCTCATAGAGTCATTAGCATCTATTTGCCCAATTATAATTTTTAATGGATTATTTTTTTCATGTAGCTTCTGTACCTCCTTTTCCATTTGGTTAATTTTACTTTTCAAGGTGCCATTTTCTTCAATTAGATTTTGAACTTTCTGAACAATTTTACCAATTTTAATTTTTAAAGATTTGTTCTTGTCAGTGATTTTTTTTGATGTTTTCTGTTACCTCTCTAATTTGATTTTTTAAATCCTCCTTGCCAGAGCCAAGGTGGCAGCTGGAAAGCAGGGACTTGCTTAGGCTCTCCCTCAAATTCCTCCAAATGCCTGTAAAACATGGCTCTGAATAAATTCTAGAGGTGCAGAATCAATAAAATAGTAGAGGGAAACCAGTCTCTTGCCCAGGAGAGCCTGAATGGTGGCTGGGAAGGGTCTATTGCATGCTGCTGGTAACAGAGCACAGCCTAGCATAGGCTGCACCAGGACAGACCAGACCTGGAGTCAGCCAGCCAGAACAGGCCTTAGGGCCATTAATTGTTGAGCTGTGGTAGTAACCAGACTTCTCAACCTACAAACACCAATGAAGAGGTTAGTGGGAAACTGCAGGATTGAATTTAGAGTGGTCCGGTCCCATCCCTGGAGGTGGTGGAGGTGGTGCAGCAGTGGTAGTGGCAGTAGCAGGAAGCCCCTGAAGCTTCTCCCAGATCTCCAGCATCAGCTGCTTCCTGAGTCTCTGGGAGGACACTAGCAGCAGATCAGAGTGGGAGTGCAAGGAGCACTTTGTGGGCGAAGAGGCAATTTTTCTTGCTGTACCCTGCTTGGATCTGGATTGCAGTCCTGTATGGCAGTTCTTAGGCTGCTGCAACACAGCCTGGTGGAGTAGTAGTGGCTCTGAAAACAGGAGTGCTTGGCCCCTAAAGCTTGGGACAAAGTACTCTCTACTCTATAAGCAGTCGTACCCTGCCAAAAAGCTCAAGGGTCAAGCAGTTGGCTGGGGACATGCATAGACAGTGAAAATGAACTCAAACGCAAACTCTAGATTCCTTTTTTGGTGACAAAGAAGATCAAAACATACAACCAAAAGAAGTCAAGAAAGCCAAAGAGCCTACATCAAAAGCCTACAAGAAAAATATGAATTGGTCTCAAGGCCATGGAAGAGCTCAAAATTGATTTGGAAAAGCAAGTAAGAGAAGTACAGGAAAATTAGGATGAGAAATGAGAGTGATGCAAGAAAACCATCAAAAACAAGTCAATCACTTGCTAAAGGAGACTCAAAAATACTGAAGAAAATAACATCTAAAGAATAGACTAACCCAAATATCAAAAGAGCTCCAAAAAGACAATGAGGAGAAGAATACCTTGTAAGGCAGAATTAGCCACATGGAAAAGGAGGTCCAAAAGACCACTGAAGGAAATACCACCTTAAAAATTAGACTGGAACAAATGGACTTTATGAGACTTTATGAGAAATCAAGATATTATAAAACAGAACTAAAGGAATGAAAAAATGGAAGACAATGTGAAATATCTGATTAGAAAAATCACTGACCTGGAAAATAGATCCAGGAGAGATAATTGTAAAATTATTGGACTACCTGAAAGCCATGATCAAAAAAAAAAAAGAGCCTAGACATCATCTTTCAAGAAATTATCAAGGAAAACTGCCTTGATATTCTAGAGGCAGAGGGTAAAATAGAAATTGAAAGAATCCACCGATCACCTCCTGAAAAAGATCCCAAAAAGAAAACTCCTAGAGAATATTGTCACCAAATTCTAGAGTTTCCAGGTCAAGGAGAAAACATTGCAAGTGGCCAGAAAGAAACAATTTGAATATTGTGGAAACACAATCAGGAAAACACAAGTTCTAGCAGCTACTACATTAAGGGATCAAAGGGCTTGGAATATGATATTCTGGAGGTCAAAGGAGCTAGGATTAAAACCAAGAAGCACCTATCCAGCAAAACTGAGTATAATGCTCTAAGGCAAAATATGGATTTTCAATAAAATAGAGGACTTTCAAGCTTTCTCAGTGAAAAGACCAGAGCTGAATAGAAAATTTGACTTTCAAACACAAGAATCAAGAGAATCATGAAAAGGTAAACAAGAAAGAGAATTCATAAGGGACTTACTAGAGTTGAACTGTTTTGTTTCCATTCCTACATCTTATTCCACAGGAAAGTAAAGGGAAGTGTATAAAAAGGGGGGGATGATAGAAGGGAGGGCCAATTGGGGGAAGAGGTAACCAAAGGCAAACATTTTGGAAAAGGAACAGGGTCAAGGGAGAAATTTGAATAAAGGGAGACAGGGTAGGATGGAAGGAAATATAGTTAGCTTTTCACACCACGAGTATTGTGGAAGTGTTTTACATAGTGATACATGTGTGACCTATGTTGAACTGCTTGCCTTCCTAGGGAGGGTGGGTGGGAATGGAAGAAGGGAGACAATTTGGAACTCAAAGTTTTAAAAGCAGATGCTCAAAAAAAAGTTGTTTTTGCATGCAGCTTGGAAACAAGATATATAGGGAATAGGGCATAGAAATCTATCCTGCCCTACAAGAAAGTAAGGGGAAAGGGAACGGGCGGGGGGGGGGGGGGGGGGGAGTGGTGCAACAGAAGGGAGGGTTGACTGGGGAATGAGGCAATCAGAATATATGCTATCTTGGAATGGGTGGAGGGTAGAAATGGGGAGAAAATTTGTAACTCAAAATCTTGTGGAAATCAGTGCTGAAAACTAAAATATTAAACAAAAATGCTAAAAATTGAACCAAAAAAATCTTCCTTGAGGTCTTCCAGGAATGTTAGGGGAAGGAAGGGGGCGGGAGAGAGAGAGAGAGAAAGAGAGAGAGAGAGAGAGGGAGGGAGGGAGGGAAAGATACTCTATTCCCATAGCAACCCAGCAGCAGGGGCCCTACCCTGAGGCATACCAGCAACAAGATCCCTCCTCCAGAACCGTAGCAACCCAGCAGCAAGGCCCCACCCCTGGAGCAGGCCAGCAGCTAACTTCTACAACCAGGGAATGCCAAAAAGGAGGTCCCAGTACCCAGTACGAAACAAAAGAGAACTCTACCCTCCAGAGAAAGCAAGAAGCTAAGCCCTGAAGCCCAGTGAAAGCCAGTAGTAAGACCCAGAGAACCAGCATAAAGGACTGTGAAGGACTGAAGGCCAAATCTCACATAAAAGTTCCAAGTCACCAAAAAAAAAAATGAGCAAATCCAAAAAAAGCTTTAGAAAGTTACTATGATGATAGGAAAGATCAAGGTATAAGCTTAGAAGAGGACAATAGTGTCAAAATGGCTTTATATGAAGCCTCAAAGAAAAACGTAATTTATTCTCAGGCCTGAAAAGAATTCCTGGAAAAGCTTTAAAAAGATTTTAAAAACCAAATAGGGAAGTAGTAGGAGAAAAAGTGGGAAAACAAACGAGACCATTGCAAAAGAATCTTTAAAAATGATAAAATCTATGCAAAAATTTGCCAAAGAAAATAACTCCATTACAAATAAAATGGGCCAAATGAAAAAGGAAGTACAAAAGCTCACTGAAGAAAACAAATGCTTAAAAATTATAATCGAACAAGTGGAAACTACTTATTCTATGAGGCATCAAGATATGATAAAACAAAATAAATTTCTTAAATACAAGAAAATGTAAAATTTCTCATTGGAAAAATAACTGACTTTGAAAATTGATGCAAGAGAGACAATTTAAAGCTTAATATAATACTTGAAAGCAGTGATTAAAAAAAACAATTAAAAATGGTGCCAATGCATTTTTCGAGGAACTATAAAAGAATATTGTTGTGATATATTAGGACCAGAGGGCAAAATAGAAATTGAAAGAATTCAACATTCACCACCTGAAAGAGATCCCCAAACTCCTGCAAACATCATAGGCAAGTTCCAGAGCTCACAGATCAAGAAGAAAATATTGCAACCTCCCCCAAAAAAGAAACAATTCAATCATCATGGAGCTAAAATCAGCATTACACAGAATTTGGCAGTTTTCAAATTTAAGAATCAGATTATTTGGAATATGATATACCAGAAGCCAAAAGAGTTGGGATTACAACCAAGAATCACCTACCCAGTAAAATTGAATATATTCTTTCAAAGAAAAAATAGACATTAAATAAAATATAGGACTTCCAAGCATTTTTTTTTAAATTCATTTAAATCTTCATTGCTAGAAACCATTACTTTTTAATTGTTAACACTGGGGGCAAAATTCACTAATATCGAAGAACCTGAAAGGTAGTACATTTAAACTTGCTATTTACTATTCGTATAGGCATTTTCAGTCAATATGAAACAGAGGATCTTGCATTGATAAACAAACCATGTAACAACAGATAACCTTTAAACTAGCTTCCTTAAACAACAGCTTTCCTTTACCTAGTGGTTGTAATTGTATCATATTACTTAGGTCTAGGTTCTTATTTACGAAGAGATGTTCAAACACTTGCCATTTCTTGTTGCTGAATGTCCACCACAATTTTCTTATGTAATATACCCATTTCTTTTCTTAGTTCATTTTGTGCACCTGTAAGAAGATTTTCATGATTCTTCACTGCCTTCCATATTCCTTAAGAACTGTTCATATAGAAAGGTGGAGTAGGTCAGAAAATTGCAAGCTCTCAAGATTTTCCTCCATAAAATAGCACCTCTGGGCAAACATAGTGGCGAAACAAATAAAAGTAGGAGCAGAATAGGGGTTCCCTTGGGACAATCTGAGAAAACCTGAAGAAAATCCTAAGATTAAATTTCCTCTCTGTGAAAAGTAAACACCTTCAGGCTAGGGTCAACTTTAACAACTAGAGGCAAGATGCTTAAACAACAAACAGCAAGCCTGGGGCTTAGTTGGTTTGAAAGGCTACCTCAGCTCCAGTCACAAAAAGTTTTACCCCAGGACAGCGACCAAGAGTGGGCATCTGACCTTGGGAAGATCTAGGGAACCTCTGCTGACATGGAACACAAGACCCAGCTGTTCTATGGAGAATAGTGGGGGCAAGAAAGAACCAGGACACACTCAGTGAGTGCAGAAGCATGGGATGGGGGGGGGGGGGAGATGCCACTGACTGTGAGCACTTACAAGAGGCTGGAGATCTTGGCTTCAGTTCAAGGTCTAAGGGGACAACTTAAAAGGATAAGAGGGAAAAAGCATGATCCCCATACCCCAGGACTACAGGTGATTATAAAAATTAAACTATTACCAAAAAAATGCACAGGAAAAGGAATCCAATCACAGAGAGCTACTATCAGAATGAAGAAGACTGTGGTTTGTCTTCAGAGGAGGATACTTAAGCAAAGAAACCCCCTTCCACTCCAAACAGTGATGTCAGTCACCTACTCAAAAAGAATTCATTGAAGAACTTAAAAATGACTGTAAAAATCAGATGACAGAGATGGAAGAAAAATTAAAAAGAAAAATAAGAATAATATAAGAAAAAAACAAGATTATGACAAGAAAGCCAACCAATTAGAAAAGGAGATCCAGAATATTAAGGAAGAAAATGACTCCTTGAAAAACAGAATTGGTCAAGGGGAAGCCAGGAAAATTATAAGACATGAAGAAATAAAAAAAAAGAAAGAATGAAAAAATAGAAGTGAATGTGAAATATCTCATAAGAGAAACAATGGATGTAGAGAACAGATCAAGAGGAGAAAACATAAGAGTAATGGAATACCTGAAAGTTTTGATCAAAAAAAAAAAGAATCTTGGTATAATAATACATAAAAAATTAAAGAAAATTGCCCTGAAGCATTCAAATAAGGAGGGAAAGTAGAAGTAGGAAAAAATCCTCCAATCACCACCTGAAAGAGATCCTATGAGGAAAACTCACAGAAATATTATAGTTAAATTTCAAAAATCCCAAATCAAGGACAAAGTATTAAGAGCAACAAGAAAACAAACAGTACTGGTAGTACTACAGTTAGAATCACACAAGACAACACTGAAAGATCATGGGTCTTGGAACACCATATATCAAAGAGAAAAAGAACTAGGCCTCTTGTCAAAAACATCATATCCAGCAAATCTAAACATAATTCTGAAGAAAAAAAATGGATGTTTGATCAACTGTCAGACTTTTAGGACTCTGTTAAAAAAGTCAATACCCTGAACTCAATTTGACATACAAGAGCCAAGGGAAATATAAGGTACATACCAATGACCAATTACAAGTGACTCAATAAGAATAGAATGTTGACCTTTTGTGTATGGAAAATGTAAAACCTATGTCTAAGATTGTTCCTAGTAATTAGGTAGCTTATAAGAAAGATTGGGGTAGACCTGAGTATGATATGACTTCAAAAAGTAAAACCATTCAAAACCAACTAAAATACTAATTACCTTATACAAATGAGGTTCAAGAGAAAGAACAATAAAGAGAAAGATGGGGGAGGGGAAATGTTAGTTCTGGAAGCCTACTTAAATGAGGAATGAGTTTAAGAAGGGAAAATACATATATAGCTAGAAGAGTAAATTTAGAAAGAAACAAAAACTTTAAAGGGATAGGGAGGGGGAAGAGGATAAAGGAGGGAACCTTAGAGGGGAGGGAGAAGGAATAGGTTAAAAGGAGGATATAGAAGGGTCTTTAGATTTAGGGGAATGGGAGGATAAGGGAAAGATTGCTGGAGTGGGGGTAGGTTAAGTGATAGGAGGGCAAGGTAGCAAGTAGAAGTAAAGTAGAGGAGTTAGAGAGATAGGAAAAAAGAGATATACACAAACACAAAAACAAGATTAGGAGTAGAATCTCTTAGGGAAAGTATATGTTTATATATGCATGCATGTGTGTGCATGTATATGTGTATGCATACACAAATACCTAAATATAAATATAGCCAAGCTCAGTTGTAGCCTTGGGGTGATGGGTAGGGGGGAAGAAGGAGGAAAAAAGAACAAAGTAAAAAGTGTACACAAGAGAACAAAAGAAAACCTACAATGAAGCAAAAAAAAAGATAGCTTTCAACATAATTCAAAGTATTTAATATATAGGCTTTTTTGAAAAAAAGTAATTGCTGTATATTTTGAATCATCTCCTATGTTCTGCTGTGTACATTACACGTTTTTTTTCTTTTTTCTTTTATATTTAAGTTTATAATATTTCATTTTCTTTTCTTATTAGGTATGTAAGTTTTAGTATTTGACTAAAATAAAAAAAAATTAAAAAGAAAAAAAAGAACTCTTCATATAGTTATTTGTTTTCAGTCTCTGGCTCTGAGCTATTTGGGCTTGTTAAAAAAACCTTTTGCTGTTGTCAAAACATATTAGTTAGCTTTCCTTCTTGTTTCTCAGCTTTCTAAACATCCACATCCCACTGCTGAAAATGTCAGGGACTGATGAGAATATTCATGGTTGAGTTTTTCCCTCTGTTCTTGTGTTTCTAGACATGCTCAATTTTCTGATTACTAGTTTTAAGAGAAGCCTTAGTATACATTTCCAATCTTTTCCTCTTTTTAAGAAGAGCTTTGTTAAAATCAGTTCTGAATCTTTCCAACATGTTCTGTACTCTCCCCCTCCAATACCTTCTTCAACTGTTCCATGAGTAATGAGTGGAGAATGTCTTTTTTTTAACCTATGCTTTTCAACTACTGTAGTTTCTCCTTCCATAGCATCTTCCTCAGAACCCCTCAGATCTTTCTTGTCTTCTTTATAAAAGTCATAAGCTCAGCTCACTTGAGCTTCCTTTGCTGGTTTCCCAGAATTCCTTGCATACTTTTTTTTCCTGAAGGTGCCATAATTTGGCAACTTCTTACTCAGTCACCAAGGGTGGAGGGAGGTACCTCTTACAGGTCTCCCTTGGACTCAACTCAGCCCCTGGGAGGGCGGTGGCCTCTTCCCCAGGACCACAAGCTGGGATACTCAAAAGCTGGGAGAAGCAAGCATTTCTAATTAAAAGACCAGAGCTGGATAAAAAAAAAAAATTGATCTCCAAATACAAGACTCAAGGGAAACATAAAAGGCAAAGAAAAAAATCAAGGAAAAGAAAAGAAAAAAATTCAGTAAGGTTAAACTGTTCATATTTCTATATGGCAAGATAATATTTATAAATCTTAACTTTATTACTCTAAGAGGAATTAGGAGTATATGCAGACAGAGGGTGTGGCTATAAGGTGACTGATGGCATGATACCCTCCAAAACAAAATAAAGATGTGAGAAAGAAAATTGCACACGAAGAAGGCAGGAAGGTTGAATGGGATAAATTACCCCCATAAAAGAGGCATGAAAGAAGTATCATAATGGAGGGGAAAATGGGAGCCATGGAGGGCAAAGTTTAAACCTTACTCTCATCACAACTAGCTGAAAGAGGGAATAACACACACACACACACACACACACACACACACACACACACAGAGTTGGTTATAGAAATCTATCTTACCCTCTAAGGAAGAAAAAAAAAGAGATGGGGATAATAGAAGGGAGAGGGAGGACTGATAAAAGGGAGGATATTTTGGGGAAAGTGGTGATCAGAAGTTAGAACACTTCTGAGGAGAGAAAAGGGAGCATGGTGTGAGAGAGGGATAAACAGTGAAAAATATCATGGAATGAAACATACAGTTAATTATCACAAATTTGAAAGGGATGAACTCACTTATAAAATGGAAGAATGAATTGAAAAACATATTCCTCCAATTTGTTGTTTATAAGAAACACATTTGAAGCACAGAGACACACACAGAGTAAAAATGTAAAAGGCTGCAGGAGGCTGTATTATGCTTTAGCTGAAGCAAAGAAAGTAGAGTTAGCAACAATGATCTCAGACAAAGCAAAAATAAATCTAATTAAAAGAAATAAAGAAGGAAACTATATCTTCCTGAAAGGCACCATAGACAATGAAGTCACATCAATACTAAACAGATATCCACCAAATGGTATAGCATCTAAATTTTTGAAGGAGAAGTTGAATGAGGTACAAGAAGAAATAGATAATAAAACTAATAAGTTAAAGAGGTGAAGAAAACCCTAGAAAAGTTAGATATGATAGATCTCTGGAGAAAATTGAATGGGAATAGAAAGGAAGATACTTTTTCCCCCCTCTTCTCTCAGTGGTATGTGGCACCTACACAAAAACTTACCATGTATCAGGGCATAAAAACCTCACAATGAAACACAGAAAAGCAGAAATAGCAACACATCCTTTTTAGATCATAATGCAATAAAAATTACTTTCAACAATGGACAATATAAAGAGAGATTAAAATCAATATGAAATTAAATTATCCAATCCTAAAAGAAAACCAAGTGGATCAAAGAACAAATCATAGAAACAACTGATAATTTCATTAATGATACAGCATACCAAAATTTATGTGATGCAGCTAATTATCTGTAAGGGGGAAAAGCTATAAGCCCTCCCAATACAATAAGGGGTGAAACAAAGTTGCCCATTATCACCTCTATTACGTAATATTGTTCTAGAAATGTTAGCTTTAGCAATAAGGGAAGAAAAAATTGAGGGAATTAGAATAGGCAATGAGGAAACACAACTATAATTCTTTGTAGATGATATGATGTTACACTTAGAAAATCCTTTAAGAAACTTAAATTAGCAACTTTATCAAAATTGCAGGATGTAAAATAAACCCACATAAATATATTACCAATGAAGTCCAGCAGCAAGAGCAATAAAAATTCTATTTAAAATAAGTTTAGGCAATATGAAATACTTGGGAGTTTACTTGCCAAGACAAACCCAAGAACTACATGAACACAATTATAAAATACATTTGCAAATTAAGTCTGATACAAAAAACTGGAAAAATATCAATTTCTCATGGGGAGGCTGAGCCAATTTAAAAAAATGACAATTCTACCCTAAATTAATATATTTATGTAGTGCCATACCAATCAAACAATTATTTTATAAAGCTAGAAAAAATAATGACAGAATTCATCAGGAAGAATAAAACCTCAAGGAGATTAGGGAATCAATGAAAAAAAAGTGTGAAAGAAACTGGTCTAGCCATACCAATGTCAAACTGTATTATAAAGTGATAATTATCAAAATAATCTAGTACTGGCTAAGAAATAGAGTGGTGAATCAGTGGAATAGATTGGGTACAAATTTCTTTATAGTGAAAAAATAGTAATCTAGTATGTGATAAACCCAAAGATCCAAGCTTTTAGAACAAAAACTCACTACTTGGCAAAAATTTCTCAGAAAACTGGAAAACAATAGCCAGAAACTAGGTGTAGATCAATATCTCACACTATACACCAAGATAAGGTCAAAATGAGTACGTGATTTACACATAAAGGATGATTCCATAAGCAAATTAAGAGAACATGGGATAGCCTATCTGTCAGATTTGTGTATAAGGGAAGAATTTAGGACTAAGAAGATATAGAGAGCATTACAAAATATAAAATAAGTAGTTCTGATTATAAAAAATTTAAAAGTGTTTCTACAAACAAAACCAATGAAAATTAAAATTGTAAGGAAAACAGAAAAATGGGAAAATATTTTGCAACAACTATCACTGATAAAGGCCTCATTTCTCAAATATATAGAGAAATGAGTCAAACTGGAAAAAAAATGTTATTCCCTAGTTGATATCTGATCAAAGAATGTGAACAAGCTATTTTCAAACAAAGAAATCAAAGCTATCTATAAGCATATTAAAAAAATTTCTACTGATCAGATAAATTCAAATTAAAACAACTCTTAGGCGCCACCTGACACCTATCAGAGAAGCTAATATGACAAAAAAGGAAAATATTGGATGTTGGAAGGGATGTGGAAAAACTGGTGTACTAATGCTCTGTTGGTGTAGTTATGAAGTGATCCAACCTTTCTGGAGAAAGAGTTGGAACTATGCCCAAAGGGCTATAAAACTGCACATTCCCGGGGGGCAGAACCAAGATGGTGGCTGGAAAGCAGGGACTTGCCTAGGGCTCTCCCCCAGGACCCTCCAAACACTGATAAAAATGGATCTGAACTAATTCTAGAAATGCAGAACCCGTGAAATACCAGAGTTAAGCAGGATTCCAGCACAGGACAACCTGGAAGGTCACTGGGTAAGGTCTACAATGCATGGAGCTGGGAGCAGAGTGGAGCAGAGCCCAGCATGAGCTGCACCCAGACCAACCTGACTGGGAGCCGGGCAGAACAGGCCCTAGTGCCCTGAATCAGTGAGCTACAGTAGTTACCAGACTTCTCAACCCACAAACACCAAAGACAACAGAGAAGGTTAGTGGGAAAAGCTGCAGGGACAGAATGAAAGGAGGTCGAGGTTTGGCCACCACCCCAGGGGCAGTGGGGGTGGTGCAGCTACAGAACTATGGCTGCAGTTGCTTTTGGTCTCAGACCCACTTGGTGGGAGGAATTAAGTGGAGGATAAGAGCAGGAGTGCAGAGCCTGCTTAAGATCTGAGTCTGGTCTGGGTTGGTAGCTCTTGGGGGAGGAGTGCTGGTGTGGCAGAGCTTGCTGTATAGAAATACCTCTGAAAACAACAGCACACCCCCTCAAGCTTGGAACAAAGTACTCTCTACTCTACAAGCAGTCACACCCTGATGAAAAACTTAAGGGTCAAGTAGTTGG
Source organism: Trichosurus vulpecula (assembly GCF_011100635.1). Classification (NCBI taxonomy): domain Eukaryota; kingdom Metazoa; phylum Chordata; class Mammalia; order Diprotodontia; family Phalangeridae; genus Trichosurus; species Trichosurus vulpecula. Next base: position 328,930,344 of record NC_050573.1, on the reverse strand, counting down.
CTGGGAACATGGCCAGGTAGTGAAAATGGACTGAGATTCAGACTCAAACTTTGGAATCTTTTTTTGGTGACAAAGAAGACCAAAACATATAGCCAGAAGATGTCAACAAAGTCAAAGAGCCTACATCAAAAGCCTCAAAGAAAAACATGAACTGGTCTCAGGCCATGGAAGAGACCAAAAAGGATTTGGAAAAGCAAGTCAGAGAAGTAGAGGAAAATTTGGGAAGAGAAATGAGAATGATGCAAGAAAACCATGAAAAACAATGACTTGCTAAAGGAGACTCAAAAAATACTGAAGAAAATGTGACCTTAAAAATAGACTAACTCAAATAGCAAAAGAGCTCCAAAAAGCCAATGAGGAGAAGAATGCCTTGAAAGGCAGAATTAGCCGAATGGAAAAGGAGGTCCAAAAAACCACTGGGGAAAATATCACCTTAAAAATTAGATTGGAGCAAGTGGAAGCTAGTGACTTTATGAGAAATCGAGACATTATTAAAAAGAACCAAAAGAAAGAAAAAATGTAAGACAATGTGAAAGACCACTGGCCTGGAAAATAGATCAAGGAGAGATAATTTAAAAATTGTTGGATTACCTGAAAGCCAAGGTCAAAAAAAGAGCCTAGATATGTTCTTTCAAGAAATTATAAAGGAACATTGCCGTGATATTCTAGAGCCAGAGGGTAAAATAGAAATTGAAAGAATCCACTGATCTCTCACTGAAAAAGATCCCAAAAAGAAAACTCCTAGGAATATTGTCACCAAACTCCAGAGCTCCCAGATCAAAGAGAAAATACTGCAAGCAGCCAGAAAGAAACAATTTGAGTATTGTGGAAACACAATCAGAAGAACACAAGATCTAGCAGCTTCTATATTAAGGAATTGAAGGGCTTGGAATATGATATTCTGAAGGTCAATGGAGCTAAGATTGTATTCCACAATACTCATGTTGTGAGAGACTAACTATATTTTGTGCGTTCCTATGCTGTCCCACTTTATTCAGTTGTCTACTTTGACCCTGTCCCTTTTCCACAGTGTTTCTTTTTGATTACCTCCTCCCCCTCTCTGCCCTCCCTTCTATTGTCCCCTTTTTTATCTCCTTCTTCCTTCTTTCCTGTGGGGTAAGATACCCAATTTACGGTGTATGTTATTCACTCCTCAGGTCAAATCCAATGAGAGCAAGATTCACTCATTCCCCCTCACCTGCCCCCTGTTCCCTTCCTACAGAACTGCTTTTTCTTGCCACTTTTATGCAAGATAATTTACCCCACTCTATCTCTCCCTTTCTTCCTCTCTCAATATATTCCTCTCTCATCCCTTCATTTGACTTTATTTTTATAGATATCATCCCTTCATATTCAACTCACCCTGTGCCCTCTGTCTGTGTGGGTATGTATATACATACATACATATATATATATACATACATACATATATATACACGTATATATGTATGTATGTATATATGTGTGTGTATGTATGTATGTGTATATATATATATACACACATACACACACACACACACACACATATATATATATACATATATATATATATATATATATATATATATATATATATATAAGCATATATGCATGTATATTCCCTTCAGGTACCCTAATACTGAGGTCTCATGAATTACATATATCATCTTTCCATGCAGGAATGTAAACAAAACAGTTCCACTTTAGTAAGTCCCTTATGATTTCTCTTTCTTGTTTACCTTTTCATGATTCTCTTGATTCTTGTGTTTAAAAGTCAAATTTTCTATTCAGCTCTGGTCTTTTCACTGAGAAAGCTTGAAAGTCCTCTATTTTATTGAAAATCCATATTTCACCTTGAAGCATGATACTCAGTTTTGCTGGGTAGGTGATTCTTGGTTTTAATCCTAGCTCCTTTGACCTACAGAATATCATATTCCAAGCCCTTCAATCCCTTAATATAGAAGCTGCTAGATCTTGTGTTCTTCTGATTGTGTTTCCACAATACTCAAATTGTTTCTTTCTGGCTGCTTGCAGTATTTTCTCTTTGATCTGGGAGCTCTGGAATTTGGTGACAATATTCCTAGGAGTTTTCTTTTTGGGATCTTTTTCAGCAGGCGATCGGTAGATTCTTTCAATTTCTATTTTACCCTCTGGCTCTAGAATGTCAAGGCAGTTTTCCTTGATAATTTCTTGAAAGATGAAATCTAGGATCTTTTTTTTGATCTTGGCTTTCAGGCAGTCCAATAATTTTTAAATTATCTCTCCTGGATCTATTTTCCAGGTCAGTGGTTTTTCCAATGAGTCATTTCACATCGTCTTCCATTTTTTCATTCCTTTGGTTCTGTTTTATAATATCTTGATTTCTCATAAAGTCACTAACTTCCACTTGCTCCAATCTAATTTTTAAGGTAGTAGTTTCTTCAGTGGTCTTTTGGACCTCCTTTTCCATTCGGCTAATTCTGCCTTTCAAGGCATTCTTCTCCTCATTGGCTTTTTGGATCTCTTTTGATGTTTGGTTAGTATATTCTTTAAGGTATTATTTTCTTCATTATTTTTTTTGGTCTCCTTTAGCAAGTCATTGACTTGTTTCTTTATGGTTTTCTTACATCATTCTCATTTCTCTTCCTAATTTTTCCTCTACTTCTCTAACTTGCTGTTCCAAATCTTTTATGAGCTCTTCCACAGCCTAAGTTCAGTTCATGTTTTTCTTTAAGCCTTTTGATGTAGGCTCTTTGACTTTGTTGACATCTTCTGGCTATATGTTTTGGTCTTCTTTGTCACCAAAGAAAGATTCCAAAGTTTTTGTCTGAACCTGAGTTCCCTTTTGCTACCTGGCCATGTTCCCAGTCAACTACTTGACTCTTGAGTTTTTCATTGGGTGATGACTACTTTTAGAGTATAGAGTACTTTGTCCCAAGCTTGAGGGGCTGTGCTATTGTTTTCAAAGCTATTTCTACACAGCAAGGGCTGCTGCACCAGCGCAACTCCTCTCCCAAGAACCGCTGACCCGGACCAGACTGAGAAGTAAGCAGGCTATGCACTCCTGCTCTTCTCTGCCACTTAATTCCTCCCACCATGTGGGCCTGGGGCAGAAGCACCTGCAGCTGTAGCTCTGTAAGCAGCCTCAGAACTGCATCACCTCTGCTGCCCCTGGGGCAGTGACCAAACCACAAACTCCTTTCACTCTGTCCCAGAAACTTTTCCCACTTAACTTCTCTGTTTTCCTTGTGGTCTGTGGTTGAGAAGTGTGGTAAGTGCCACAGCTCACTGATTCAGGTCAGTAGGGCCTGTTCTGCCCGGCTCCCAGTGTGGTTGTTCCAGGCGCAGCTCATGTTGAGCTCTGCTCTGCTCCCAGGTCCGTGCGGTAGACCTTACCCTGAGACCATCCAGGGTGTCTTGGGCTGGAGCCCTGCTTCCCTCTGCTATTTCGTGGGTTCTGCAGTTTTAGAATTTGTTCAGAGCCATTTTTATAGGTGTTTGGAAGAACCTGGGCAGGAGCTCAGGCAAGTCCTTGCTTTCTAGCTGCCATCTTGGCTCCACCCCCCATGGTTTGATTATAACTTAACAGAAGATCTATATTTGAATGACCCCAGAATCTCTGCTTGCTCCTCACTATTTAAAATTTTCATCTATCACAGGCATTGATGATACTCTCATCAAATTTATAGATTGCACAAAATTTTGAAAGATAGCTAACATTTGGTATTGAATTTTTAAAAATATTACAGACTAGAACTTTTGGTCAAATCTGTTAAGCTATAAAACTCTAGAAGTGTCTCACCCTCAAATTCAGAAAATTAAACTATTAAGTATAAGGTGAGGGAGTCATGATTTGACAGTAGTTTCAAAAAGATCTATGTTTAAAACTAAAAATAAATTAATAAGCAGAAAAAAGGGAGAAAATTAACTGATTTAATAGGTCATTTTATTGCCATTTTAGTCAAACAATTGAATTCAGTAACCTTATCTTAGAAGAGAAGGGGAATAAGCATTTACTAAACATCTACTATATGCCAAGCAAATAGAAACAAAAAGAAAGGAAGAAAGAAAGAAGAAAGATAGAAAAAAGTTGCATGTATGTAGTTTTCTACATATATTCTTTCATGTTGTCTTCACAACCACCCTGTGAGGTAGATGCTATTATTTTCCCAATGTTACGTGACAAAACTAATAAGAAATAGAAAATAAATGGCATCTTCAGGTAATCTGGCAAGCATTTAAGGCAAGATTGAAATTAAAATCTTCTTAACATCCAATTCCAAGACTCTAGTCATTTCAATATCTAGCTGACTTCATATCATAGTAGGTGATTAATAAATGTTTGCTGATTAATTGGTTAAATGTATTGACTGGAAATGTGATTATATTTATTTGGGGAACTCCCAGATAAGGAGTTTCCCTTTATCAGTGCAAGTTGGTACCATTTTGAAAATGTGGAATCTTTGAGAATTGCCTAGAGCATTATCAGATTAAGTGAACTGCCCAGGGTCACACAGCCAGTATGCATGAGAAGTGGAACTTGAACCCATGTCTTTCTGGAGTTCTATCCACTATGCTAGGCTTTTGACTATCCTGATAAAACAAATTCTTTATTTGCCTCAGTTTTGTAGTATTGTAATACCTATATAATTGATTTTTTATAAAGTACAATTTAAACATTAAAATAGTACATAAATGTGTTTCATTATTATACATACCACCACATCAATGATAAAATGAAATGCTTGACCTACCTGGAAGCTAGAGGGAATCCTTTATTGAATTACTTTCTAATCAAAGATATATGAATCCTATGTATGTGGTAAGGGTAAGGAGAGAAAAGGAGAATATCACATAAATGTCTAGTTTATTTAAAAAATATGGGATACTATGAAGGAAGTAAAACTTGGAGTAAGCATTTACTTTCATTTTCCAATATATCTTTATCCCCACTTGGTCACATAGATTCACCCACTTATCAATGAAAAAAAAGGAAATATTAAAAATAAGAAAATCAGCTACATTATGCAATACATCAACCAAGTCCAACATGATATGTAATTTTTCACACCCATTTTTCTCTATTACAAAGAAGAGAATGAAGTTGATTTTCATGTCTCTTCTTTGGGGGTAATTTTGGCCTTTGGTCCATAATTGCAAATCACTGAAATTTTATTTTTGTTGTTTTTTCTATATGCATTATGAAAATCATTGTGAACATCATTGTTCTGGTTCTGCTTATTTCACTCTGCCCCTGTTCAAGATTTAACATATTTCCCTGTATTTTCCACATTTTTTTAAGGAAGCATTGATTTGTAGGGGCAGAATCAACTTACAGTATACAAGTATTTTGTGAAAATATGTGCAAGCATCTAGACCAGGGCTGTCCAACCTTAGGTTATCTTAGGGCCACATTAAGATAAAATAATTGTTTGAGCACTGCATCCAGAATAAAAAATACAGTACACTAATAGAAAGTGGGGGAACATGAATCATCCATACAACAGGCAAAGGTATGAAGAGCGAAACCAAACACAAAACAAGAAAGTGGCAGCACATCTGTATAAAGGTAGGTGCATACTGACTACTCTGCATTGTACAGACAGAATGCATCCCACAGATCAATTGAGAATTCCATGCAATATGTTCCATCCATAATACCGCTTAAAAACACCAAAGAAAATTAACATCAATGAGATTATTAGGGATGGAATTAAAATATCTAATTTGCATTCCATGCAAATTATTATTTTATTTTTATCTTGTGAAAATTAAAACCCACAGGCTGGCCTCATAAAATTGCACTGTAAGACACATGTGGCCCATGGGCCGTATTTTGGACAACCCTGGTCTAGATGATGCAGTGGGTAGAAAGCTGCTCCTGAAGTCAGGAAGACCTGAATTCAAATTTGGCCTCAGATACTTACCAAGTTGTGTGACCCTGGGCAAGTTATTTAACCTTGATTGCATCAATTTTTCTCAATTGGAAAATAAGATGGAGAAGGAAATGACAAACTACTCTATTATCTTTGCCAAGAAAATGCCAAATGAGGTTATGAAGAGTCAGACATCACTGAAGCAACTAAATGACAACAGCAGCAACAACAGACATATGTATGCACCCTCTTTTTATTAATTGGATGTAATAAAAATTGTAGATTTTGTCTTATATGATTCCTTCTATCCCTTACTTATTTATGAACTATTCCCTTAACCAGAGATATGAAAGAAAATTATATAGAGTGAGAAAGTGATCTATATCTAATTTCTGTCAGACTATTTTCTGGTTTTCCCAACAGTTTTTGATGACTCAAGGAATCCCTACCTAGTTGCTATAGTAATTAGGGTGGGACTTTTTGGTTTTCTCTTTTAGAATGCTAAGGTAATCAAGTACCTTTGATAAGTCTCACCTTTCAAATATAATGGCAAGCAAAGTGTACTTTTTGTTGTCTTTTGTTTCTTTGATTGAATCAAGAGTCTTAGACCTGCTTAAGCAACAAGAAAACCTAGTTCACATAAGTTTGAGTCCCATGATTGTGACACCTGAAGAAGCATCACATGATCTTGAGTCACATGGTTGTGATGCCCTCTGACACTGAGAAGGGTATATAAGATCTGAGGTTGGTGTTTTGTTTTAGGGCTCTCACTCACTGGAAGAGTGCCATGGGATTTGACCAGACAAGACTCTGGGTAGCTTTCCTTAAGAGTCCCAAGGCTTTGACAAACCAGATATTGGTGCTTCCTTTTTTTGGTAACTATGTATGTGATGTCTTGATCATACTAAGCCTGTCTGTTGATCTGTTTGTAGTTTCTGTTTATATTTGCTCTGAAGTTCAGGGTGCTGACTTTTCCCCCTGAACTAAGTGAATACTATATGTATGTTTAATTACATTGAGATTGTAAACCCCTTAAAGTTGCTTTCCTTAGAAAATCAGATCAAAGAACCTGTGCTAGCAGCCCTCCTGTATGCTGGTGTTGTTGGTCTTACACAGCCACAGTAGGGGCAAGTAGCATTGTTGTTATGCTACTATGCAGGTACTAATAAATATGTGCATACATGTGTGTATAATATGTATATACCATATAATTTATGTAATATACAAATATCTATTGCATATCTAAAATCTATCCTACATGTATATATTTAAATATAAACAAATATTCATTATATATAATAATTTATATATAATAATTATATAACCAATATTATATGGCAAAACATAGCATAGCAAAAAAGAAAAGACAACTATAGAGGCATTGAAGCATCTTTTAAAAAACTTCAGAGCATGGGAAGAAAGCCAGAAAAAAAAATCACAAACAGCATGCTTTGAGCAGATTAAACAGATATACTTAAAAAGAGAAGCAAGCTATGCATAATAGAGACCTGCGGTTCCATTTATTATTTATCTTATTTATGCAGAAAAGTCCATTTAAGTTTTTATTTATTAAATTCTGAATAAAAATAAATCTAATATAAAAGGGTAGTGACAACTTTGGAAGAGTGTCTTTCCCCAATCCAGCCATCCAATACTCCCTCCAGCCTCAACCCTTACCACTTAAACCAATGAAAATTTTGAAATCTATAATCCACGTACTGCAACCCTCTCACAAATCACCAGGGTTGAAGTATGGTAAACTTGCCCTACTGCTATATAAGCACACGAAAATAACTGATCACTCTTATAGTAGAATACTCTCTAGGCAGGAAGTAAGAAAGAGGAATCCATACTCTATAAAATCATTATACTATCAGAGGCATTTCATAGATGATAGGGAAAAAAAAGAATAAATATTTAAATCCAAAAATCTCTATTATAATAAAAAATATTTTTAAAATATTCCTTTTAGAAGAGAAAAGGAAATAGCTTCAACAACATCTGGTATGCTATAGAGCATTACCCAGCGCTACTCAGGCTCAGGGTCACAATGTTTGTCTTGCCATCTATCTTATCTTTATCATTTTATTGACTTTTTTCTATCAAATGATTTAAACATTGAAATTCAATTTTGTGCTTAAAGACAAATTCTCATTAAAATGTGGAAACACAGACCCTATTGTAATTTAGGATGAATTCATTATAGATCTTTATTGAATTCACAATTGTTGTGGCAAGCACTTTTCTAAATGGAAAGTGAGAGTAATGAACAAGGCACTAGAGTTTCTTTGGTATTCATTTTGAAGAAAATTTGGGGACTAAAAAATTCAACTGTTTAAAAGCATAAATTCATCATATTTTAAAAGCTGTTTTTAATATATATATGAGTACATACATAGATGCATAAGTGTGTGTTCACACACACATATATTGGAAGCTTACATTGTGCAACTTCTTTAAAAAAAGAGAGAGAAACAAATAGGCCTTAATAAGAAAACCTAAGTACAATTTCCTCTAAAATTCTAAAATCTCTGTCTAACTCTCTGTAGCTAAAAGTGCACATTGTATGATACATGACATTTATGCTAAACTGAGGTATGAGTAATGCAAGAACCAGGGGCTGTGCTTTGACAGAAGATTTTGCCTTTATTGACTTCTTTTTAAGAAAGGTAATGAAGCCTGAGCTATTCACAGACACTGTTTAAGGAACAGTTACATATATAGCTACTCCTCACTGCCTCTCATCCCCAACCTTACCACAGAAAAAAATATACAACCTTTTCAGCCTTGTATAAAGATATGCAAAGCAGTTTTCATCTTTTGTCAGTGCCCTCTCTAGTATGACCTTCAAATGTCAAACTTTCCTCCTTTACAGCATGAATATCATTTGAGCTTGGCTCACTTATTGGAAGTTAAATTTGGTTCAGATTTATTTTAATGTGATTCAGTCCTTAATAAACTAATCACATCACATGTGTATTTAGCTCTAGTGTGGGCCACTTAACTCAATTAGCTAGTGCTGATTTTGATGCCTAAAACCTAGGATGAAAATATGAATGCTTATAAAAGGTGTTTATCTTTATGCAGAGAAAAAAATGTTACCCAGATATAAATGGTAACTAGTTCCAACCAGCCAAATGATCAAGGAAGAATACTGGGAAAAAGCAGACCAAGTGCACCTATCATTTCATAAGACCAAATAAGAGAAAATGACTTCAACTGAATGTCTTCTGGACAATGGGTCATTTGTTGAAGCTTTATCAAGGAGAGTACATTGTATCATATAAAGGAAAGTGCAATATTGCTGTAGAAATATGGGGTAGAAATAAGCCACATACAGAGTGGCTTAACTAAGTCTTTTATTGTTTTATTAAATTCTATTTTACTTTAATTCTGAATTCTCTCTCTCCTACTTCTTTTTTCCACTCTTGTCATTTGATAAAAAATTAGAAAACAAGAAAAATAAAAGTTAAGCTACAGAAAAATTGGAAATAAGATCTCCCTAGAAGATTAGGATAGCATATCTGGGCACATTACTGAAGGAGTTGCAGAGTTTCAGATATTGCTCAGTGAAATTGGCCAGTTCTAGTCCATGGAAAAGGAAAAGAGACTGGAATTTAGCAAAATTATGAAGTAAGCAATGTATATCTTCAATGTCTTCCACCTTTTCTTTTTAGCATTCTTCTGCACCCCTGTCATCATGGACTACTACTGTGGTAATAGAGTGATGTGCTTAAAGCACAGGTTTAACTATGTCATCTCCCTATGCCATAAAATCACATGGCTCCCTATCACCTCTAGGAGCAAGTATAAATCATCTGTTGGTCATACAAACCCTGCATAGCTTTCCCTCTCCCAGTTCACACATTTTCTCATCTTTTCAAAACTCATGGCACTCACCCTGCCCCCTCCAACCCAGGTGTTCTATGATTCAGTAACACTAAGATCCTTGCTGTTCCCTGAAGAAGACACTGTTTCCAAACAGGACTTTTCATTGGCTATCTTCCAGTGCTCTCCTATCTCATCTCTACCTCTTGACATGAATGGTTTCTTTAAAGTGAGAGCTAAAACTCAATCTTTGATGGAAGCTTTTCTTATCTCTCTTAATGTTAGTGACTTCCCTGCATGGATTATTCCAAATTTATACTGAATATTGCTTGCTTGAACATAAATATTTTTTTTTATGTTATCTTCTCCATTAGACAGTAAGCTACTTAACAGAAAAGACTGCCTTGTTCCTCTCTTTGTATTTCCAAAATTCAGCACAGTGCATGGCATATGGTAGGCATTTAATAAATGTTTATTGACTAACCAACTACTAATGGTCAAAGCTCAATCATCTGAATCAGATTAATGGAATCTGTGTTTGGATAAGGGAACATTATATACACAGACCACCATTTAAGAAGCCTATTTCATCTCTAGCCAAGGGCATATTTTGGAAGCTACTGCATCCTCCCTCTAAACAATCTTCCCAACACAACATCTCCTTTCTCAAATACTAAATTTATATGGTATCTTTTGAGAGGCACATTGTCCTAAACAAATATAATACCTGTGAAAAATGGATATATAGAATGGAATCGCAAGAGATGTTGTAGAAAGAAAAAGTCAATTTTGGAGAGAAATTGGATAAAGGGAATGTAAGAATTTAAACTGCTAAAGATCACTCTAAAAACCAATGAGAAGGATTAATCATTAAGTCATAATCTTCCATTAATGTCTTAAAACATTTTTTCAGTTTAATAAACCAGTCATTATATTTTGTTTCTATGGGAAAGCAGGGCTATTTCTGAAGAAGTCTATCCACTTAGTTGCTACTGGGAATATCATTATCTTTTGACACTTATATCTATTTGGAATGAGGTATACAGTTATATTACTTTCTTCTATCAACCCCAGCCAATATAGCAAGTCTTTAAAGAGCATCCAGCAATGGGTGATGCAACTGTTAAGGAAGCAATATTCAGTTTCTAACAGGATCAGACTTAATTGTTTTAGAACTGACCATTAATTGTGGTGATATAAAGATGGAGGAATGAAAGGCCATAAGTGATGTCAACTGGATGGAAACCTGTGAGTGGCTGGAGCCAAACAAAGCAGGATAGTAACAGGAGAGTCAAGAATCAAACAGGTTTAAGTAATTTCATTGTGAGGCAAATACTTGCAAGTGGAAGTCCACCTTCCTGAGAAGCAGGGCTATAGTTTATGGCAGGGCTAGGGCTTTTGTACATGAAAACCACAAGGACCCGGGACAGTCTTGAGTAAACAGTTCCCACAGGTGGCATTTCTTGGGACAGTATAGGTATTCTTGGGTTCTGTGGGAACAGTTTCTAAGTTATTAGCCTTATGTTTGTCTCATCCTTAGAGTTGTTGGGACTTGTGATTGTTCATTTGGTTACAGAACCAGAGTTATTATGGTGGGAACAGGAGTAGAGCACCTGGCTTAGGTCACTTTGTAGTTATGAACAGAGTAATTCAAGAATTGTTAGCATGTCAAGAGACATTGATTGATCACTTTCTGCTTCAGCATGTTGGCTGCTTCTGACTCTCAGAATATGAGACAGAGATAAAGACAGAGACACACAGAAAGAGACAGAATGAGAACATTATTTACACGGAGCAATATGCTGGTCGAAATAGGGGGTGGAATCAAGCACACAAGGACAGGAGTTGGAGTTTTGAAAGATGAGGTCCACCTTATCACCACTGACCTCTTTGCGAAGGTACATTTTTTTTCATGATCTGAGATGTTTATGGTTATATTGTTAGAATTTAATTTTTTAAAGAGTGGTATTTAATGGGGGTGCATAAATTTTTATAAATATATTTAATATGTTATATATTACATATTTTATGTTTTATGCATATTTGTGATAATCTACTTATAAATGTATATATATTTAATTATTACTCATTTAATAGCGATCTCTTAACTGCTAAATCTAATAATTCTTCATCCTTTTAAACCTCCATGTAGACTTATACACTGTTGATCACCTTCTTGTCTCTGATATTCTTTGGATGTTTTTGTGAAATGCTCTCTTCTGTCTTTTCCTACCATACAACTGCTTCTTTAACGTCTCTTTTGCTGGATACTTATCTAGGTTGCACTAACTTTGAGTGTGTTCCACTCCCTCTCCCCTGCTAGGCTTTATTCTAGGTCTTTTACTCTTGTTTCTCTCTACTAATTCTTTTTCTTTCTTTCTTTTCCTTCCTTCCTTCCTTCGTCCTTCCTTCCTTCCTTCCCTCCTTCCTTCCTTCCATCCTTCCTTCCTTCCTTCCTTTCTTCCTTCCTTCCTTCTTTCTTTCCTTCTTTTCCCCCCCTCTCCCTCTTCCATCCTTCTTTCCTTATCATTTTTTCCCACAAAATGACTAATACAGAAATGTTTTGCATTATGTAACATGTATAACACATATCAGATTGCTTACTTGCTCAGAAAGTGTGGGAGAAGATGGAAAAGGGAGGGAGAAATAGGATTTGGAACTCAAAACATAAAACTAAATATTGTTAAAGTGTTTTTACATGTAATTGGGGAAAAATAAAATATTATTTTAAAAATTCATGCTGGCTTTATTTTGGTTTTTGTCATGTCACATATGGTTGTTATTTATCTCTCATGCACAAGCATACACAGAAGTCCCTGACATTCAGACCTCTGTCAGACTAAACTTTAACATATATCCATTCAATTATATAATGCATTTATATTTGAAACTGTAACTAAGGTATTAAACTAGTCAAATCAAGTATCAACAAGGCAGTTCTGATTGACAACTAGCTTGAGTTACAAATTTCAACACATAGATACCACAACAAGTATTTTAAGAATGTTGACAGAACTTTAATGCATTCCCTCACTTCCCAATGCTTGCCACAAAATGTGGCTACGTTCCAGGTATGGTTACTTTGGACTTGAGATGAATCTGATAAAGGTTGCAAATGAGTAGAAAGTTACCTTAAAAATAATCAAGGCAGTTTATAGCTGCTGGTTTTGTATAAAGGAAATTTCTACTCCAGAGGAAGGGAAGGAGTGGTTAACAGATGCCACCTTTCCATTTAAGACATAGTATACCCATTGTGCATAAAGGATAAGACTAAATAATGAATAAAAATGTACAGAAACATAGGAGGATTCATTAGAGAAATTTTGGAGAAAGCAAGTAAGAAGCTGCATGTCATAATCTTTATATAAGTATCTATCCTGAGGAGAAATGTTTAGGGGGAGTACCATGTTTGAATCCCGGATTTGTGACCATGAACTTTCACTTAACTTCTGTGTGCTCAGTTTCTTTATCTATAAAATGGAGGGCTTTAACTAGGGTTCTATATCCTGTGATCCTAATTAGTACTAATAATACATTATCATAGGGTAATGGTTTATTATTTTCTTATTCAAACTCATTCCAAAGAATTATGTGTTTGTGAAGTACCTAGATAAGTAAAGTTACTTGTTGAAAGACACTGAAATTGGTGCTAAGCTTATGAAGTTACGATAAGATAGGGACACTGCTGTCAAGCAGCATACAATCTAATGACAGAAGATAAAACATGTCCAGACAAGATTTTAGGAGACATCTAAAGAAGAGAACATGTTTACCTGGCAGCTCAGGGAAGACTTCACAGAGGAAATGGAGCCCATGTTATACATCAAAGGAATTTCAGAAATTATGATGTTGAAAATGATTGTGGGGGGGGGATCTCTATTCCGGGGAAGACAAACAGAATGAACAATGACACACAGATAATGAACACATTGTAACAAGTGGGTCCAAGAGAATAAGGCATAATTAGATGGACCAACCAGATTGGAGACAATTTGTGGAAGGCTATCATTATACAGTGGAAAAGTTTTCAAGTCATCAAGATGGATTCAAATACAATGTCTAGCAATCTCTCTCTCTCTCTCTCTCTCTCTGTATCTCTCTCTCTCTCACACACACACACACACACATACACACACAATGGGCAGTCATTTGACCTTTTACAAACTCAGTTTTCTCATAAAGCATGAATAGAATATTATCTTCATTAGTTTTTTCACCAAGTTGTGGGGCCTAAATGAGATAATGCATATAAAATATTTTACAAACAATAGATCACTAAATAAATACCAGGTTTTAGCATTAGCAGCAGCAAATTTGTTTTAGACCTACAAGCAAGAAGATTGGCAGTGTTAAACACAGACAGAATTTGGGTAATTCAGTAACATTCCCTACTCAAGAAGATGCTAATTATTTATTTTTCTGGATGCAGAGTGTAAAAATACCTCTCTCATTCTCTCCCTCCTTTCTGTATCAGTCAACCAACAAGCATTTGTTAAATGCCTGTTATATGCCAAAAACCATGCTAAGTGACAGAGATACAAATATAAATAATGAAACAAAATTTTTATTTCCAAGTGGCTTATATTGCAATGGGAGAGACAAGTAGGTAAGCAGTATGCATGTATGCATGTATATACATACATATACAATATAATATGAATATAGTATAATCATATGAATTCATTGTGACCCTGTTATCATTCTTATATATTATAGGCCTATGTTTTGATTATATGATACATAATTAAAATATACCAATGTTGTATATATAGCAAGGAATGAACTGAAAAAATATATAGTATTATATTACTGCAGTATGTAATATATATACACAGATGGGATAAATGTAAATAGAATAGATCTTATACTCAGTTCTAAGTCACCCTTTCTCTTTGTGGTGTTTATCTCCAAACTCTATAGTAGAAAAGCATTGTGTTACTGAGTTGGCTCTGGGTGGATGGACTGTTATGCTTCCTTGAAAGCCTTCATCCCTCTATTGATAGTAAGACTGACCTATTCTCAATTGAACTTAATCCAAAAAGTTTAACCTACATCACAGGGCTGTTGTGAGGCGTGGTACACTTAAAAATGCCATTTCAATATTAGATATAATGATCATAGAGTCACACAATTGTAGAATTGAAATTGACCTGGTCATCATTGTAATCTAGTCAATATTCTCAAAGTAATCCTCACAACCAAAGTGACAGGTTACACATGAAAGGGAAGGGGAAATCACTGCTTCTCACCACAGCCACATCCATACCGCATGTGGATAAGTATTAATAAATTTGCTGAGGGGGGTGGAGCCAAGGTGGCCATGTGAAAACAGCATCTTAACGGGGCTGTCTCACAAGTTCTGTCAGATACCTCTAAAAATGTGAATTTGAGTAGATTTGAGAGCATGAGAAGCCACAAGCAGACTAAGTGGGGCAAATTTCCAAGCCAGGAGAGTCCACAAGATTGTCAGGATGGATCAGTAGGCTGGGAGAGAGCCTGGTGCACAGAGCTGAACCAGACCACACCAAAGTGGAAGCAGCTGAGGAAACGAGCCAGCAATCTAGGCTGGGAGAAAGCTGGGAGCCCGAAAATGGCAGAGATCCCCAGGCCTCCCAACACAGGACAAGAGTCTGTTGAAGTGACAGGAGGTAGCAGTGCAGCACCTGTGGCCATGAAACACCTACTGCTGAGGCTTGCAGCCCAAAGGTTTGAAACACGCCTTCTTGAAATTCTGGAAGACTTAATGGCCAGGTAAATGGCTCTCATCCCTGCCTCACTGACCCAGAGAGAATACCTCGCAAAAAATGCTGGAATAGAGGAGACGGAAGTGGGACTTCTGTAGCCAAATAGTGGGAATTCCTGAGTCCCAGAAGTGGGGAGCCAGCAAGAGTCAACACTAGGAACCCAGACTTGCCTTTGCACAGCCAGGAAAAGTGGCAGACAACAGCACAGACAATGGTTGAAACCATTCCTGGAGAGAAAAGGTTCTGGAGAGCAGCCCCAGGGGAAGAGGGGAAGATGACCCCTCCCCCACACCTCAGGGAACTGAAGGTCACAACACACAAATCCAGTAATTAGGCTCACAATTCCCAAAACAAGAAACCTGGGACAGAGCTCCCTGAGCCCCAAAAGCAGAAATCCACTGTAAAGCCAGGAAAAAGCTAACCAACATGAAGAACAGGAAAAAATGAAGGACCATTAATTCTATTTATGGAGACAGGGAAGATCAAAATACCAATTCGGAAGAGAACAGAATTGACACTATACCCACATCTGATGCCACAAAGGGGAATGTGAACTGGTCTCAAGCCCAAAAAACATTACTGGAAGAGCTAAAGGAGGAATTTAAAAACCAAATTATGGAAGTAAAAGAAAAAATGGAAAAAAATGCAGATGAGATCAAATCTTTAAAAATTAAAATTGGTGAAATGGCTTAGGAGATTCAGAGTCTAAATAGAGAAAATGACACCCTGAAAGGTAAAGTCAATCAATTGGAAAAGGAGCCTGAAAAGCAAAATGAACACAGCAATTCATTAAAAATTAGAATTGAGCAAGTGGAAGCTAATGACTCTATGGGGCATCAAGAAGTAGCCAAACAAAATGTAAAGAATGAAAAAATAGAAGAAAAAGTGAAATATCTAATTGGAAAAACAACTGACCTGGAAAATAGATCCAGCAGAGACAATTTAAGAATTATTGGTCTACTGGAAAGCCAGGATGAAAAAAGAGCCTGGACAGTATCTTCAAAGAAATTATCAAAGATAATTGCCCAGAGGTTCTAGAACCAGAGGGGGAAATAATCATTGAAAGAATCCACCGATCATTCCCTGAAAGAGATCCCAAATTGAAAAATCCAAGAAATATTATAGCCAAATTTCAGAATTATCAAGTTAAGGAGAAAATACTACAAGCAGCCAAAAAGACACAATTCAAATATCATGGACTTATATTCATGATCAAACAGGATCTGTCAGTGTCTACATTAAAGGACAAGAGAAATTGTAAAATGATATTCTGATGAGCAAAGGAGCTTGGACTATAACCAATGATCAACTACCCCACAAATCTGAGCATAATTTTTCAAGCAAGAAGACAGACATTCAAGGAAATAAAGGAATTCCAGAACTTCCTGATGAAAAGGCCAGAACTTTGATCTTCAAATGAAAAACTCAATAGAGACATAAAAAGGTAAACAAGGGGAAAATACCCTCACAAACCTTGTTAATCAATAAGGGCAAATTGTTTACATCCTTATATAGGATTATATTGTTTTATATATGTTTTATACACACATACACACACACACACACACACACACACACACACACATATATATGTATTTATGTCAATCTTGAGAATAATACAGTTATAACAATTGAAAGGGATACACATAGACTGTGGGTGTCAGTATAAAATAAATGATATAATGATAAAAAACTTAATTAAGAGATGTAAAAGCAGGTTTCTGGGAGAAGAGGTAAGGAGGTAGTAGAAAAGGGAAAATTACATCACATGAAGAGGGACAAAATCATATTATAGTAGAGGGAATGAAGGAAGGGAGAAGAGTAGTAAATGAGCTTTACTCTTATCATCTTTGGTTGAAGAAGAGAATAACATACTCTGATAAGTATAGAAATAAAAGTTGTCCTACAGGCAGTAGGAGGGCAAAAGGGAAAGAAAAAGGAGCAGTGGCCAAAAGGGAGGGAAGAAGTAGCAAGGGGAAAAGGGCAAGATAAGGTAGGGAAATTAAGAGGGAGGGTAAATTGATGAAGGCAGTGCTCAAAAGCAAAACTCTTTTGAGGAGTGGAAGGGAGAAGGGAGAAATAAAAGCATAAATGAGGGGGGACAAGACAGAGAAAAAGATACAGCTTATAATCATAACTGTGAATGTGAATGGGATGAACTCTCCCACAAAACCGAAGTGGTTAGCAGAATGAATTAAAAACCACAGTCTTACAATATGATGTTTACAAGAAACACATTTGAAACAAGGGGATAAACACAAGGTAAAAGTAAAAGGTTGGAGTGGAATATATTGTGCTTCAGCTAAAGTAAAAAAAAAAAAAAAGCAGGTGTAGCAATCCTAATCTCAGACAAAGCAAAAGCAAAGATAGATCTAATTAAAAGAGATAAGGTCACTGCATTCTGCTTAAAGGCACCATAGATAATGAAGCAATATCGTTATTTAACATATATGGTATAGCATGTAAATTCTTAGAGGAGAAGTTAAGGAAGTTATAGGAAGAAAGAAACAGACAGCAACACCATACTCGTGGGGGACCTCAACCTCCCCCTCTCTGAAGTTGATAAATCTAACCTCAAAATAACCAAGATAGACTTGATAGATTTTATAGACTTGGCTCTCCTCAGCAATACAAAGAGACAGCTTCAAAGGCCTCATGATGGAAAAAGCTAGCTACATCCAGAGAAAGAACTGTGGAGTTGGAAAGCAAAATGGGCTCTTAGCACTTAGTTGGCTTTTGTTTCCTTTGAGTGATTCAGTGTATTTCATTGAGCCTTACTAGATGCTAAGCCCCAGGCCCAAACCCCTATTAGGTGAAAAACCTATGTGGGTGTGGATTGGTAACTAAGGTGGGGCCCAAGGTGGGGCTAACTCAGGAGGGCCTAGTTTACACGTGAGTTTGAGTGATAGGTTTGGGGCATCAGAGGCTCTTAGACCATGTGGGTTTAAGTCACCTCTTTGTGATGATTTTAGGTCTCGTGGGTAAGTGGCATGTGTGACTCACCCCTGACGCTGAAAAAGATATAAAACCAGAGATTGGCTTTCCCTTCTTTGGAGCTCTTACCCACAGCAGTGGTGGTGCGAGTAACTCTGGGCCAGCCCACATTATGAGCTCCCAGACTGAACCTAGATGTTGGTAACTATGAATCTGTATTTGGTCGGTCTGTCGATGTTTGTAATTTGTTTAGGGCTCTCACTCATGCTGGTGTGCTGATGTGGGGACTCTGGGCAGCTGTAGCTAAGGGCCCTCCAGCTTGTAACCCGGATGCTGGAACTTTGTTAAACTCTGGTAACTATGTATTGGTATTTGAATCAGACAAGGTCTGTCTGTCCATGTTTGTACTTTGTACTTTGCTCTGAAGTTCATGGTGCTGGTTTTTTCCCCCTGAACTAAGTGAATGATATTTGTATGCTGAATTAAAGTAAGCTTGTCAACCCCTTAACTTTGCTTTCCTTACTAAAGCAGATCAAAAGAACCTGTGCTTTCGCAGCATGCTGGCAGCTTTCTTGTTGTTGGGGTTCTGTTGGTCTTTCACCCCCAACAACAGCTGCTAGCCAGATTGTTGAAACAGAGTTTCAATGCAGACTGAGGCAAACTATTTGCTCTCTTTTTTTTTATTCTTTTTTTTTCTTCTCTCTCATGATTCCTTCCATTGGTCATAATTCTTCTTTGCAACTTGACTGCTGTGTAAATAAGTTTAATGTGAAGGTTGATGTAGAATCTGTATCAGACTGCATGCCATCTTGGGGGATGGGGGAAGGAGAGGGAAGGGAAGAAAATTTGAAACACATGAACATGTAGAACTAAGTACTGTAAACTAAAAATAAAAAAAAATTAACTAAAATTAAAAAAATAATAATAAACACCAAGAACAATGAAAAAAAAATAAAGTTACTGAATTTTAATAATTGCATTATTTCAACATTTAAAAAAACCACCTGGTTTTTAGTCACGGGATTACTGTAGAAACAATGAGAAAGGAAGACAATACGAAAATAAAGTGTTAGCAAATGAGTGCTAAAAAGAAATTCCAAGAGGGTATTCCCAAGAAAAAAGTTTCACTGAAAACTGAACTGAACAAAGTACTAAAATGCTAGCATTGGAATATACAGGAAGATAGGCTCAATGACCTTTTAGACTGTTTGCATTTTTAATATCTTCTTCATGAAAAATTGAGTTCACATTTTACAAAATATATGATTCTCAAAGAACATGCAAAAAAGAATTATAAAGAAAAATAAAGGGAACAAATGGTCTTACGATCCTGATATCACTGAAAACCCTGCGGTGTGGTGAGGGACTAGATCAGAAGAAATATATAATCACTTATTTGGATGAAATGAGTAATAGCCATACAGTAACATGTTTTAGGACTTCATATTTCACTTGAAACAATCCAACTGGTCTCCTCTATTCTTTTCATTCTTGTGTCCTGCCTTTCACATTCAATTTGTAAGGCACAGTTTTCTCCCCTTTGAATATGTAAGTATGGCATGACATTTTAAAGGCACATTTTCTTGAATTGCTATTTCATTCTTAGTAACTGAAAGTAGATGGAAATTGATTTTGGGAGGAAAAAAGGTTCAAAAACATAGTCCATTGTACTTTAATCATGACTCCTTTACATAGTTTGAAACTTGTTTATAATCTTAGTGAAAAAAGTTCTCTAAAGCATGATGAAGATAAAAAAAAATAAGTTAAGTCTTTGTTTCTGATTATTGTGCTGAATGAAAAATGTATATTGGATTGGGTTTGGGCATTAAGAAAAGTTAATTAAGGACACATTTTAAAGGCTATATGATGTGTTAAGAATATGAACTGTCCATGAACCTTCCATAAACCACACTTAGATTTGCCTGAACTAGCTAATGGGATCACAAAGATTCAGACAGGATAGTAAATGACTAAACAAGAACAGTAACTGCTAAGGTTAACATTATGGACATTTAGAAATTGATGTCCAAAAGGAGGATTATGTTTTATATTTGTGTGACATATACCATGCTTGACTTTACATGACAATCTTGCCCATATTTAGCAGTTGTGACACCAGCCTGCTGTTTATAGTACTATTTCAGGTGATATGAATAGTAGTTGCAAAATGTAAGTAACTCAGTGAGCAGTCAGTTCCAAGCATCCATTCTACTTGCTCTCTTGGACCTGTATTATGGTGATTAATTCCCCTTTAGCAAACTTGAGTTGAGGACCTTCGTTCTTGTCACAGTTTAATATTTCTAGGAAGCACTAAAACATGATGAACATGAATAACACTGAGTGTTTCAGCTATTAAACCATTTTATCTATAATTATATTTATTCCGTCACTGAAAATATTTATCATAGTGTTACTGTCATCAAACTAAGTATTAAATTCTCTCATTCCTTATTTAAGAAAGCTATCAAGAGGAATACCCTTTAAATTTGAACAGATAAAGCTTGCAATAAATCATCTAGAAATATCCAGCTAAAAGTTTTAGGGAATGATAATGAAATATAAACAAAATACATAGTATCATATTCTTTTTTGAGAGAATCTGAATCTCACCCAGTCTGGAAATGCAGCAATTACCCAATAGCCCAATCCCAATACTGATTCTCCCAAAAGCTTTATCCTGTTCATTTTTTCTGACCTAAGATGGTTAACCCCTTCCTCTCCCCCATGCACTTAGGCATTGTAGTGACACTGTCTCTGGGGCCTCATCATATTGTTGCCAGATTTGGTGTGGACCCCTGACCAGCCTTAGCTTTACTGCTCAGAATTCTCTAACTCAATTGATCCACCAGCCTCAGCTTTCCCAAAAACAGTCTGTAGGTATGCCCATGACTAAGATTTCTTTTCAGTTTTGATAGTTTCCCTTCGTCTTGAGAGCTGCACTGCACAGGTGTATGTGAGAAATCATTTGAGCTGTCAACATAAATGTACCAGGGGCTAGAGTTTCCATGAAACTTACAATGAACTCTCAAAAATGAACCCACCTATTATGGCAATTGCATCATGAATGGGGAAGGTCAATAGAGGTGTGAAGGTTTAAAAGTGTATATTAAGCACCAAAGCTCTAAGGAAGCCACATGCTTTTAAATATTTGCAAATTATGAAGGTGTATAACTCTGGTCAAGCCACTCATGCAGTCTTAGTTTATTTATGAAGCAAAAATTACAATATTTGTATTATATATCTTACAGGGCTATTGTGAAGAAAGCACTTTACAAACCATAAATCATGTTATAAAGTAGAAGTGTTGTTGTTTTCTTGTTCTTACAATTTTACATAATAATGATCATAATTATAGCAGTTATTACTATTGTTATTCTAATTGAATGGCTCAACTAATACACAATTCCTTTCCCTTCAATAATAGCCTTGTTTGGTGTTTATACAGCTTTGATTGTTTTGCTGTGCTAAAATATTCAATTTCATTGGAAGAAGTCACTCGTTATTACAGAAGTCTTACTTATATTAAGTTAAAGGTTGCCTTCTTTAATTTTTACCCACTTGTCCTCTACAGGAACACAAAATGTGTTAGGTTCCCTTCCCATAGAAGGACCCTTGAAATACTTGAAGACAGAATCAAAATACAGACTGTTCCCATTGTGAATCAATGATTGACAATCTTGTTTCTAAATCATGAGTATATATTTTTTTAATTGTACATACATTTCCTAGAGTTGTAATACTCCTAGAACAAAAGCAAAATAGACTTTCTGGACCTATAGGCAAGAGATATAGAACCTGGTTTTGCAGATACCCCTCCAAAGGTCCATTAATAAAAAATTCCTAGCCAAGATATTCACCAGACTTCCACCAAAATCTTAAGTAATGGTAAGGGATTACAACAAATGGCTAAGATATCTATTTGACATTTGAGAACTTGGCTGATGACACTGAGCTCCCAAGAATGACGGTTGTTTCAGGTAGTTTTAATTATGTGATGACGGCCTAATATGTAAAGTACAGTTTTCAATCCAATCAGCTACATGTGAATAAAAATAATCTAGGCACTTATAAACTGTATAAAACAACCTTCACTTCCTGGACTTGGAAACCAACTAGATTCTTTTACTTTTAGTCTGCCCTAATAGAGGATCAAGAACAATTTAACACAAATAAATTATCTTAATTAAAATGCAGGAAGTACTGACCATGTTGAATCATAGCACCATCTTTCTTTCATTAATATTTCAAAATCTTTCTCATCCCATAGTGAAAGTGGAATTATGTCGACCATTACCACAACAAATGCTAATGAAATGTCTTTGGAAAAGTAATTGTCAGTTGCTGTCACAAGAATTTTAACCCCAAATGACTCCTTTTCCTCCCTTGGTATGTGAATAACGCATGTATTTAACATAAGATATTAATTATATTAATAAATAATTATCATTTTGGACTCATACTCATCACAAATTTTTTTTTAAATTTTTAATATTGAAGTTCTAGCAAAGTTCATAAAGTGACAGAATATCAGTTGATAGCCAAGAAGACTTGCAAGAAAAAGGAAATATTAGAAATAAGCAAAGGTGAGGCAAAAAAGAAGCATTATAAAACCTGCTACTCTGTAGTTTAATTTTGCTTAAAACATTGCATACCATTCATTGGAACTCCCAATATTCAGAATTTATGAGAATTTGAACAATACTATAATACATTAGCTTTGATCTAACTAGAGAAAAGGGCTTCAAAAGCAACCTAACTCAGTAAACACATTTAGATGTCATTTCTACATCAGAGGAGAAGCACATCAAAACCACAATATTAGTTTGTAAATCCAATTTACTTAAAATGATTTCCTACTATGTGCAAGGCATTATGTTAAGCAACAAAGATAAAAAACAAAATAGTATTTAGTCCAAAGTGACTTACATTTTACTGGTTCACCCAACTCATGCAAATAATTCATTCGATAATTTGATTAGAGAGAAAATACTAACAACTAAAAGGATCAGAGAATGTTCCGCTATGGAGGTCATTCCAAAGTCATGCTTTGGATGAGGACAAAAATTCAGTCATTCAGATCCGAGGAAATGGTATTTTCTGTGCCTAGGAAATGTGCTTTCATAAGTACCAAGAAGTGAAAGATGTCGTTAACTAATCAATATAACTGAAGAGTGGAGGATTGAGAGGAAAAGGAAGGATGGAGAGAGTAGAGGTCATTATGAGGATAAAGAACATTTAGTAGGTAAAGCAAAGTAAGAGTGATGAAAGAACATAATTATGATCAGAGAAAAGTCAGACATGAACTGTGGGGCTGCCTTAGGTAAGAGAAAGTAGGTTGCAGATCTGAGGATGTTAGAAGATCAGTGTGAGAGAGTATCAACACAAATATTGAAATTTCTACTTATGAGGTCACATTTTTCAGTTGAGATGAGCAATGTGAGCTAATTGCTCTTTCGTAAAAGGCAGGTAGAAGACTGGGAGCCAATAGATAATAGCAACATTATGACATTGTTGTAATAAACCTCAAACCAAAAGAGTTTGCTGAGCACAGGAGGCATAAGGAATGTATAAGTGTCAGAAACATGTTTACAGTTTCTCTGGTTTCTGTGTATTAGAAGCATGGAAAAAGGACCAAAATGGAGAGGGTTGAGGTAATAGCTTAAAAAAGGCATGTATCCATGAGGATAAAAAGAGTGAAATAATATGAGATGAAGGGCAATAAGAGTAAGATGAGTTTGTCAAAAATAGAAGTAAAGTTAAATCAAATCGAAAAGATCAATGGAAGTATAGAACAAAAAAAAAAAGGTTTTGAAAGACACAGTTCAACTGTGGATAAGAGTCCAAACAGATAGAATAGAGGAAAGTGGCATTCACTTTATTTTTCATTTGTTTAATATTTTTATATTTAAATGTTATTTTATTTTTTCTCAATTACATGTAAACTTTTTTTTTCAAATTTTGAGTTCCAAGTTTTCTCCCTCTCTTGATCCTTCCAATCCCCACTCCTTGAGAAGGTAATTAACTTGACATACAGTGTATATGTGTTATTGTAGTGGCAAGCACCCTAGCATACCTAGGATGGGCTGCTAGCACAAGTTCTTTGATCTGCTTTTAAAAGAAAAAATAGCTTTTAAAGGGGTTAACAATCTTCTTTAATTACATTCACTATTTCAGGTGAAAAGTCAAACTCCTAAACATCAGAGGAAATACAAGCAGAGAAAATAAAAACAGAGAAAATACTAGCAGAGAAATTAGCATAAAGACCAACAGATAGGGCTCTGACTGGCTGAATCAAAGCAAGATTGCTATGTACTTTCTAGACACCACTGAATCAAGAGAGCCTTTACATCTGAGCAGTTGGAGGTGGGGGAGGGACTGAACATGCTACGACTCAGAGTCTCAACCAGGAAATTAAAAGATCCTTCTCATAAGTGAGGCCCCCAATGCAAAATACCAACTCAGAGTATATATACACTTCTCAGAGTCAGAAAGCATCACAATCCTCATGACTCTGTGCCTAATTAACTTAGTACCAAAAGGTGTGAAAGCCTTCCTACAAGCAAGCCTTCCATCAGCAAGCTTCCCTCCCACAATGGGCTCTGTACCTCGGGATGTATCACAGCTATGAGCTGGGCCAGAGCTCAAAGCAGGTCACATAGGCCTATTAATGGGGGGGCGGAGATCTTATTTCCTTAACATTGCAGTTATTCATGTAAAACATTTCCATATTAGACATGTTGCAAAAGAAGATCAAGACCAAAAAAGAGCCAAAAATAATAAAGGAAATATAAAAAGTATACTTCAGTGTGCATTCAGATTCCATTAGTTCTTTCTTTGGAGGTGGATAGTAATTTTCATTGTATCTCCTTAAGAAGAGTTTAGATCCTTGTATTACTGAGAATAGCTAAGTCATTCACAGCTGATAATACAATTTTGTTGTTGCTGTACAACATTCTCATGGTTCTGCTCATTTCATTTTGTAACAGTTCATGGAAGTCATTCCGTGTGTTTTTTTTTTTTCCTGAAAGCATCCTGTTTGTCATTTCTTTTTTTTTAAATTTATTTAATATATTTAGTTTTCAGAATTGATTTTCACAAAAGTTTGAATTACAAATTTTTTCCCCATTTCTACCCTCCCCCCACTCCAAGATGGCATATATTCTGGTTGCCCCATTCCCCAGTCAGCCCTCCCATCTGTCACCCCACTACCCTCCCATCCTTCTTTCCCTTCTCTTGTAGGGTAAGATAAATTTCTATGCCCCATTACCTGTGTATCTTATTTCCTAATTGCATGTAAAAACTTTTTTTGTTGTTGTTTTTGAACATCTGTTTTTAAAACTTTGAGCTCCAAATTCTCTCCCCTCTTCGCTCCCCACCCACTCTCTCTAAAAAGGCAAGCAATTCAACATAGGCCACATGCGTATCATTATGTAAAACCCTTCCACAATACTCATGTTGTGAAAGATTAACTATGTTTTGCTCCTTCCTAACCTATCCCCCTTTATTGAATTTTCTCCCTTGACCCTGTCCCTTTTCAAAAGTGTTTGTTATTGATTACCTCCTCCCCCCATCTGCCCTCCCTTCTATCATCCCCCCTTTTTTATCTTCTTCCTCCTTCTTTCCTGTGGGGTAAGATACCAAATTGAGTGTGTATGGTATTCCCTTCTCAGGTCAAATCCAATGAGAGCAAGATTTACTCATTCCCCCTCACCTGCCCCCTCTTCCCTTCCTACAGAACCACTTTTTCTTGCCACTTTTATGGAAGATAATTTACCCCATTCTATCTCTCCTTTTCTCCCTCTCTCAATATATTCCTCTCTTATCCCTTAAATTGATTTTAGTTTTTTAGATATCATCCCTTCATATTCAACTCACCCTGTGCTCTTTGTGTGTGTGTGTGTGTATATACATATATAAAAATTATATATACATATACCTAAATAGATACATACATAGATACACACATATGTATACACACACATATATATGTATATATATATGCAAATTTCTTTCAGCTACTATGATATTGAGGTCTCATAAATTACAAACATCATCTTTCCATGTAGGAATGTAAACAAAACAGTTCAACTTTAGCAAGTCCCTTACGATTTCTCTTTCTTGTTTACCTTTTCATGCTTCTCTTGATTCTTGTGTTTGAAAGTCAAATTTTCCATTCAGCTCTGGTCTTTTCACTGAGAAAGCTTGAAGGTCTTCTATTTTATTGAAAATCCATATTTTGCCTTGGAGAACGATACTCGGTTTTGCTGGGTAGGTGATTCTTGGTTTTAATCCTAGCTCCATTGACCTCCGGAATATCGCATTCCAAGCCCTTCGGTCCCTTAATGTGGAAGCTGCCAGATCCTCTGTTATCCTGATTGTTTTTCCACAATATTCAAATTGTTTCTTTCTGGCTGCTTGCAATGTTTTCTCCTTGACCTGGGAGTTCTGGAATTTGGTGACAATGTTCCTAGGAGTTTTCTTTCTGGGATCTATTTGAGGAGGCGATCTGTGGATTCTTTCAATTTCTATTTTGCCCTGTGGCTCTAGAATATCAGGGCAATTCTCCTTGATAATTTCTTGAAAGATGATATCTAGGCTCTTTTATTGATCATGGCTTTCAGGTAGTCCAATAATTTTTAAATTCTCTCTCCTGGATCTATTTTGCAGGTCAGTGGTTTTTCCAATGAGATATTTCACATTGTCTTCCATTTTTTCATTCCTTTGGTTCTGTTTTATAATATCTTGATTTCTCATCAAGTCACTAGCTTCCACTTGCTCCAATCTCATTTTTAAGGTAGTATTTTCTTCAGTGGTCTTTTGGATCTCCTTTTCCATTTGGCCAATTCTGCCTTTCAAGGCATTCTTCTCCTCATTGGCTTTTTGGAGCTCTTTTGACATTTGAGTTATTCTATTTTTTAAAATGTTGTTTTCTTCAATATTTTTTTCAGTATTATTTTTTTGGTCTCCTTTAGCAAGTCATTGACTTGTTTTTCATGGTTTTCTTGCATCATTCTCATTTCTCATCCTGGTTTTTCCTCTACTTCTCTAACTTGCTTTTCCAACTCCTTTTTGAGCTCTTCCATGGCCTGGGACAAGTTCATGTTTTTCTTGAAGGCTTTTGGTGTAGGCTCTTGCACTTTGTTGACTTCTTCAGGCTGTATGTTTTGGTCTTCTTTGTCACCAAAGAAAGATTCCAAAGTGGGTATGACTGCTTGTAGAGCAAAGAGTACTTTGTTCCAACTTGAAGGGATGCACCATTGATTTCAGAGCTATTTCTATATAGACAGCTCTGCCACCCCAGCACTCCTCCTTCCTTAAGAACGACCAACCTGGATGTGATGCAAATCTTCAGCAGGCTCTTCACTCCTGCTCTGATGCGCCACTTAATTCCTCCCACCACGTAGGCTTGGGGCCGGAAGTAACTGCAGCTGTAGTTCTGCACCTGCACCTCCCCCACTGCCCCTGGGGTGGTGGCCAAACCACAAACTCTGTCCCCTGCAGCTTTTCCCACTAACTTTCTCTGTTTGGTGTTTGTGGGTTGAGAAGTCTGGTTACTGCCACAGCTCACTGATTCAGGGTGCTAGGGCCTGTTCTGCCGGGCTCCTGGTCTGGCTGGTCCTGCTGCCTCCCACGCTGAGCTCTGTTCCCCTCCACTCCATGCGTGATAGACCTCATCCAGTGACCATCCAGGCTGTCCTGGGCTGGATCCCTGCTTCCTTCTGCTATTTTGTGGGTTCTGCAGTTCTAGAATTTGTTCAGAGCCATTTTTATAGGTTTTTGGAGGGATGTGGTGGGGAGCTCATGAAAGTCCCTGCTTTCCAGCCACCATCTTGGCTCCCTGTCATTTCTTATATAATAATAGTATTTTATCACAGTCACATGCCACAAATTGGTTAGTCATTCCTGAACTCCTGGGCATCCCCTCAATTTCTGATTCTTTGCTACTAAAGAAAAAGAGCTCCCACATTTTTGTACATTTCTCTCTCCTTTTTCTTTGCTCTGCTTAGTGTACTGAAGTAACAGTGTTATTTTTGGATCAAAGGGTACACATGGTTTTATAGTCCTTTGGTTATAGTTCCAAATTTCTCTCCTGAATGGTTGGATCAATTTGCAAATCCACCAATAGTAAATTAATGTCCCAATTTGTCCACATCTTCAACATTTGTAATTTTCTTTTTTGTCATTTTTGCCAGTCTGATAGGTGAGGTACTTTCAGAGTTATTTTAATTTGTGTTTCTCTAATCCATTGTGATTTAGAGCATTTTTTCATGTGACTATAGGTAGCTTATATTTCTTCTTCTGAAAACTGTTATTCATATTTGTCCCTTTATCAGTTAAAATGGCTTTTTGGGGGGGGTAAGTTTGACTCAGTTCTTTATAAATTTGAGAAATGAGGCATTTATCAGAGACAGAAAGAGAGACAGAGGTTTCCTGCTTTCCTTCTGATCTTGACTGCATGGGTTTAGTTTGTGCATTTTTTAAAAATTCAGTGTAATCATAATTATACATTTTGGTTCTTGTAGTATTCTCTATCTGTTTTGATAATAAATTCTTCTCATGTCCATAGGTCTGGCACATAAAACTTTCCATGCTGTCCTAATTTATATATGATATCACCCTTTATGTCTAAACCATGTACCCATTTTGACCTTCTGTTGGTATACGTTGTGAGTTGTTCGTATATACCCAGTTTTCTCTGAACTGCTTTCCAGTTTTCCAAGCAAATTTTGTGAAATAGTGAGTTCTTGTCTCTAAATCTTCAATTTGGGGGCTCGTCAAACATGAGATTACAATGGTCATTTACTACTGTGTACTGTATACCTAATTAATTACACTGATGTTTCTTAGAAAATACTAGATTGTTTTGACAACTACAATTTTGTAATACAGTTTGAGATCTTGTACTACTAAATCACCTTCCTTCACATTTTTTTATTGATTCCCTTGATATTCTTGACCTTTTGTTCTTCCAGCCATATGAAATATTTCATGTAACTTGATTGTTATGCTTAATATTTAATATAATTTAGGTAGAACTATCATTTTTATTATATTTGGTTGGCCTACACATGAACAATCAATATTTTTGCAGTTGTTTGGATCTGACTTTATTTGTGTGAAAAGTGTTTTCTGATTGTGTTTATATTGTTCCTGGATGTTTCTTATTAGGTATACTTCCAAGTACTTTATATACTCCACAGTTATTTTAAATGAAACTATTCTTTGTCTTCCTGTTGGAATTTATTGGTAATACACACACACACACGTGTATGTGTGTGTATGCATATATGTATATATATATATATATATGTATATATGCATATATACAGATATGTGTGTTTGTATATATGTGTATATATATGCGTGTCTATGTGTATATTTATATATGTGTGTATGTGTGTGTACATATATGTGTGTATATATACATTTGCAGACATATATATGTGTGTGTGTGTGTGTGTGTGTGATTTATGAAGGTTTCTTTCATAACCTACTTCGTTTAAGTTGATAAATATTTCCACTAGGTTTTTAGTTGATTTTCTAAGTATGATATCATTTTATCTGCAAAGAGTGATAGTTTTTTTTCTCATTGACTATTCTAATTCCTTCAATTTATTTTTCTTCTCTATTACTATAGCTAGCATTTCTCATACAATATTGAATAATAGTGTTAAAAGGGGCATCCTTGCTTCACCCCTGATCTTATTGGAAAGGCTTCTACCTTATCCAAATAACACATAATGAATGCTGATGGGTTTAGATAGATATTATTTTGGGGTATATGAAGTATTCAAGGAGAACTAACACCACTGGCAAGAGGGCTTGCTGACCCCTTTTCAGAGCTGCTCACCCAACTTTAGTGTCCACCTGCCACCCAACTGTTTCAACAATCTGGCCAGCAGCTGTTGTGAGGGTGAAGAGACCAACACAAGCCCAACAACAAGCATGCTACCAGCACATTGTAAAACCCCAGGTTCTTTTCATCTGTTTTACTAAGGAAAGCAACATTAAGGGGTTGACAAGTTTACTTTAATTCAGCATACAAATACCATTCACTTAGTTCAGGGGAAAAAGCCAGCACCCTGAACTCCAGAGCAAATACAAACAAATTACAGACATCAACAGACAGACTAAATACAATTCATAGTTACCAGCATCTAGGTTCAGCCTGGGAGCTCATAACAAGGCCTGGCCCAGAGTCACTAGAGCCACCATGGCTGTATGTAAGAGTTCCAAAAAAGAGAAAGCCAACCCCTGGTTTTATATCTTTTTCAGGGTCAAGGGTGAGTCACACATGTCACTCATCTCCATGACCTAGAAATGTCACAAAGAAGCAACTTAAACCCCCGTGGTCTAAAAGCCTCTGATTCCCAAACATGTCACTGAAACCCATGTAAACTAGGCCTTCTCCTGAGGCAAGGAGGCCACCAAGGACTCCCAAATCTAATCAAGGAAACAAAGGCCAAACTCTTCAGGGGCACTTGGTTGAACTGAGTGCTAAGAGCCCATTTTGTTTACCAACACACCAAATCTCACCTGTCACTCCAAGAAGCAGTAGCATGTGCAGTGGTCATACACTGAAAAAGAGTTATGGCAGATTGACTAAATCACTTTCATTGTAGCTGATAGGTTTTAAAGACATTGGTGAGTAAAGAAGATGCATATCACAAGCATATGTTTCCCAGAAGAAAGGCTGGATGCGTACAGTTTGGTATGATAGCCAATAAGGTGGCTGAAGCAAGCACTGTGCATCACTTAGACATAGGAAAATGTTGAAAATGTCAAGGTCATTCACTGCATCTAGAGCCGTCAACAGTTGTCCTGACTTTTTTCTTGCCATTGGACTTTGATGAAGAGAAAGTGAGGCTGATGATTTATGTAGCTAAGCCTCACTTAAATCCAATTGATGTAAAAATCAAGAAATCACTAATTCATGATGTCATTGGTCTCTTTCGAAAACAAAGGACAAAAAATTTGTAATTTTAAAGAAAGCTCCATTCATTACTATGCTCTGTAAAGTTTTAACAGGAATGAGTGCTTTATTTTGTCGAAAACATTTTCTTCAATTATTGAGATAATCATACAATTTTTGTTGGTTTGTTATTAGTGTGGTCAACTATGCTGATAGTTTTTTTTTATGTCAAACCAGCTCTGCATACCTGATATAAATCCTACCTGCTTATAGTATGATCTTTGTAATATATTTCCATAATCTCATTGCTAGTATTTTATTTATTTTTTGCACCAATATTCATTAGGAAAATTGGTCCATAAATTTCTTTTTCTGTTTTTTCCTTTCTTGGGTATAGGTATCATTACCATATATGTGTCATAAAAGGAATTTTCTAGGACTCTGTTGCCCATTTTCCCAAATAGTTTGTATAGTATTAATAAATTAATTGTTCTTTAAATATTTGGAAGAATTCACTTGTGAATTCATCTAGTCAGAATACTTAACAGTATTTTTTTGAATTGCATGTAAAAATAGCTTTCAACATTGACTTTTATAAGATTTTGAGATTCTATTTTTTTCTCCCTTCTTCCTCTTCCACCTCTTCAAGATGGGATGCAATCTGATATGGGCTACATATGTACAATCATATTAAACTTATTTCCACATTACTCATGTTTTGAAAGAAGAATCTGTGGTAAACACTGAAGATACAATGAAAAAATAAAAATCAAACTTTCACAGTTCTCAAGGAACTTAGCTTTGATTAGAAGCACAAAGTATGGGAGTCAGAGTAATGGTAGGGACTTGCCTGAACTCCTCCCACAACCCCTCCAAATATGTGTAAAATGACTGTAAACAAATTCTAGGACACAGAACCCCCCAAAAGATAGAATGAAACAAATTTCTAGTCCATGAAAAATTATAAGATTGCCAGGAAAGGTCTGTTGCACCAGGGAGAAAGAGGAACAAAGTCCAGTGCAGACCATGCAAGCACAAATCAGCCCCCAACAAATGAGGAGCAAACTTCAGGTAAATGAATCACTTACAGTAATTGTGGTTTCCAGACTTAGCCCACAGACACCAAAGACAACTTGGAAGGTCAGCAGGAAATGTCTCTCCCACCAGGGTGAGAGTGTAAAAAAGTCCAGCACCATTGCACAGCCTTGGCCACAGCAAACTGCAACAGGCCTTGGGAGTGGCTTAATCATCATCAGCAGCAGCTGTTTTCAAAGGTTTCGACGCACAGACTGTTAGGGGGATCGAACAAATGGTCAAAAGGAGATTGCAAGTGTCTTATTTTGCTAGTACTGAGGCAGGATTCTGTTGCTTTACCCTACCTTGGTGTGGGTCACAGTTCTGGGAGGTAAAACCAAGGCAAGGAGGAGAATTAACAGAGCAGAGTTTGGAGCCACAGTGGAAGGGGACCCTCCTCAGGGTTCCAAGGTAGAAAAGACTGCTTTGTGGTCACTCAAAGATCAGAACACAGGACAGAAGAGTAGTACAGATCTCTCGTTAAATTATACCACCTTGGAAGAACTGAAAAGTCAGAGGTTCCTAGAAGTATCTCTGAAAATAGCTGCACAGAACCCCTGGAGCTTGGGCCAGAGCACCCCTCTGCCATCCTGGAAGCAAAGCTCTACCTTAACAAAGAATTAAAAGGCAAATAATTGTCTGGCAAAATGAGCAAACAATGGGGGAAAAAGCCTCTGAGTACAGAAAGTTCCTAGGATAACAAGGAATATCAAAACATATACTCAGAAGAAGACAAAAAAGTGAAACCTCCTACATCCAAAGCCTCCCAGAAAAATACAAATTGGTCTCAGGGCATGGAAGAGCTCAAAAATAATTTTGAAAATCAAGTAAGAAACGTAGAGAAAAAAATTGGGAAGAGAAATGAGAGAGATGCAAAAATCATGATAAGCAAGTCAACAGCTTGGTAAAGGACATACAAAAAAATACTGAAGAAAATAACACCTTAAAAAACAGACTAATGGTAAACAACAGATCAAATGGTAAAAGAGGTCCAAAAAGCCAATGAGGAGAAAAATGCTTTAAAAGGCACAACTGGCCAAATGGAAAAGGAAGTCCAAAAGCTCACTGAAGAAAATAATTCCCTAAAAATTAGAATGGAACAATTAAAAGCTAATGGCTTTATGAGAAATAAAGAAACAATAAAACAAAACAAAAAGAATGAAAAAAAGAAGATAATGTGAAATGTCTCATTGGAAAAATAACTGACCTTGAAAACAAATACAGGAGAGATCATTTAAAAATTATTAGCCTACCTGAAAGCCATGATCAAAAAAAAGAGCCTAGATATCATCTTTCAACAAATTAGCAAGGAAAACTGCCATGATTATTCTAGAACCAAAGGGTAAAATAGAAATTGAAATAATCCATTAATCACTTCCTCAAAGAGATCCCAAGATGAAAACTGCCAGGAATATTATAGCCAAATTTCAGAGTTCCCAGGTCAAGAAGAAAATATTGTAAGTAGTGAGAAAGAAATAGCTCGAGTACCATGGAGCCACAGTCAGGATAACACAAAATTTAGCAATTTCTACATTAAAGGATGGGAGAGCTTAGAATATGATATTGTGAAGGGCAAAGAGCTAGGATTGCAACCCAAAATCACCTGCCCAGCAAAACTGAGTATAATCCTTCGGGTGGGGAAAGGAATATTCAATGAGACAGAGTTCTTGATGGAAAGACCAGAGCTTAATAGAAAATTTGACTCTCTGATAGAAGACTCAAAAGAAGCACAAAAAGGTAAAGTAGAAAAAGAAAGGAAAACATAAAGGACTTAATAAGTACTTAAAATACTTAATAATAATAGACTTAAACTGTTTATATTTCTACAAGGGAAGATGATATTGTAAATCATAAGATCTTGATGATTATTAGGGTAGTGAGAAGGAGTATTTATAGACAGAGGGTACAGGTTTGGGTTGAATATGAAGGGACAATATCTAAATAATAAAATAAAGGGGTGAAAGAAAAAAGTACTGGGAGAAAGAGAAAGGGAGAGGTAGAATGCAGTAAATTGTCTCATATAAAAGAGGCAAGAAAAAGCTTTTACAGGGGAAGGGACGAGGGGGGAACTGCATGAACCTTACTCTTATCAGAATTGGCTGAAAGACAGTATAACATACACACTCATTTGGATATGGAAATCTATATTACCCTACAAGAAAGAAGGAGGGGAAGGGGATAAGAGGAGTGGGGAGGCGAAAGAAGGGAGGGCAGATTAAGGAATGGGCTAATCAGAAGCAAAACACTTTTGAGGAGGTATATGGTGAGAGGAGAGAGAGAATAGAATAAAGGGGGGGATAAGATGGAGGGAAATACAGTTAACAATAGTAACTGAAAAACATTGAAGCAACTTTCTCTGATAAAGCCTCATTTCTCTAAAATATAGAGAATCGAGTCAAATTTTTTAAAAAGTGAATAAACAAAACCAAGAGCCATTCCCAAATTGATAAATGATCAAAAGATATGATCAGTTTTCTGTTGAAATAATCAAAACTATCTATAGCTATATGAGATAATACTCTAAGTACTATTTATTGAAGCAATATAAATTAAAACCATTCTCAGGTACTACCTCATACCTATTAGATTGGATAATAGGACATAAAGGCTAAATGACAAATGTTTGAGGAGATGTAGGAAAAATTAGACATTGCTGCACTGTTGGTGGAGTTTTGAACTGATTCAATCATTCTGTCGAGCAATTTGGAACTATGCCCAAAGGGATATAAAACCAACCACACATACACTTTTACCTATCAATGCCACTGCTAGGTCTGTATCCCAAAAGATAAAAAGAAACAAAAATGAAAAGGACCTATATGAACAAAAATATGTATAGTAATTCTTTTCTGGGGGCAAAGAATTTGAAATGGGGTATGGCTGAACAAATTGTGGTATGTGATTATGACGGAATATTTTTATACTATAAGAAATGATGAGCAGGATGCTCTCAGGAAAAAAAAAACCTGGAAAGACTTGCATTGGCTGATTCAAAGTGAAATGTACTATGTACAAAGTGACAGCAATATTTTAGGATGATCCATCTGTATGACTTAGCAATTCTCAGTAATACAATGATCCAAGACAACTCTGAAGGACTTAAAGATGAAAAAAATGCAATTCATCTCTAGAGAAAGAATTGATGGTGTCTGAATATAGATTGAAGCATACTTTTTTCTTTATTTTTCTTGAGTTTTTTGTCTGTTTTCTTTCACAATGTGACTGTTATGGATATGTTTTGCATAACTACATTTGTATAACCTACATTGAATTATTTGCTTTCTTAATGGGGGCAAGGATAAGGAGAGAGGGAAAGAGAAAATTTGGAACTCAAAGTTTTAAAAATAAATGTTAAAAATAGTTTTACATGTAACTAGGCAAAAAATAAAATGACAAAAACAACATCAACAAAAAGAAGTTGCAAGTATACAGGATTATGAAAGGTCTTATGTAGTAGGGACCAACTGAGCTGAGTTTTGAAAGAGCTACAGATTCTAAAAAGTGGAGATGAAGTGAATTGTACAAACAAAGACAGCCTGGGCAAATACAAAGAAATGTGAAATGGAATGCTTTGAATGATTAACATCATGGAGGTCACTTTTGTTGGAACACAGGACACATAAGAGAGACATAAAACAATGGATTACAAATTTTATCTTGCAAGGAATAGGAGGTCACTAGAGATTTTTGAAGGAGTAGGTTGTCAGTGTCAGGGCAGCAGCATGGTTGGAACTGGGCTTAGGTATTTAACCTTGGGAATTATGTGGAAGATCAACTTGAGAATGGAGAGTCTGGAGTCATGAATACAAATTGTCATGACTTTGTCACTAGTCTAGTAGAATAATGATGAGGGCTTAAACTAGAATTGTGACTTCATGAATGGAGAAAAATATTTGATTATATTCAAAAGCTATCCTGGTGTAAGAATCAACAAATATAGTAAGTAATTGAAAATAGCGTGTTCAGGGAAGTAAGATTAAGGATGATTTGAAGGTTGTAAACTTGTCTGATGTGAAAATTGATACTATTATTAAAATATGTAATTATGAAGATTTTGGGATTTGTAGAAAAAGACAATAAACTTTGTTTTGGACCAGTTGAGTTTGAGATACCTACACCTCATTCAGTTGAAAATATCTAATATCTTCACGGAAATAATGAATTAAATGTGCAAATAATCACTGCAAATTCTTGACCAAGTATTATAACAAGGTCCCGAAATATCTGCATTCGAGAAAGTTTGTTTGTCTAGTTAACTAGCACTTAAAGATTTATTTGAAAGAAGGAGCTCATATTTCTATAGCATTTTCACATTTTGAAAGCAATTACCTCATTTACAAGCCAGTGAGGAAAGTAGTAGAAGTCTCAGAGCAGGAAAGTAACTTGTTTAAGCTCACTCAACAAGTGGGAATGCTGAGTCTCTACTTTAATGGAAACAATTTTATTCATATATTTTTTTCATTATAAACATGAAAGGCAGAAATTTTGGTCTTCAAAATATACATTTCAATGTTTGTCACCTATTGTTATGTAATTATAACATAACTTGTCCAACAAATAGCCTTCAGGGCATCATAAAAGTGCTTTGCATTGTTACTATCATCATAAAACTGAATTTCATCTGCCTTCCTACTAACCCAAGAATCCTATATCTCTCTAACCTTTGCTTGTACATTGCTTTTGATGCAATTAAATGCTTCCTTCTTAAAGATGGATGAAGTATGCTGCTGGTAAGTTCTGTGGAGCACTCATTTTTCAATTAGCAGCTTCTGAGTTTCCCCATTATTTTCAAGCCAGTCTTGTTGTTTATGAATATTCTGACCCAGATGGACAAATGCAGTGCTATACACCAAGTCTCTGAAAGCTGCCACTCCTTTTCATGTCCCCTGTTGCCAACTGTGTGTTGGCTCAACTTTCCCTCTTCGCTAGCAACAAACTGTTCCTGCTCAGAGAAGAACTTTAATTTGTTGACATTAATTCTTCAGGTAGTCATTTTGCCTTGGGGACACCATTTTTTTTGAACATGAATTCTTAGCTTGTAAAGGATGTCTATGATCATTTGAGCACTCTGCACCACATATTGACTTCATCACTCTCACATCCTGTCTCTTCTCCTTATAATCACATAGTCTATTAAATGCCAATGTTGGCTACGAGGGTGCATCCATGAAATAAACATGTGGTACTGACCTCATTGTTGTATTCCTGTGAAACCTGGAGAGTATACCAGTGCCATGCCAGGAGACTGAATCGCTTCCATTTGAATTGTTTTAGGAAGATTCTGAAGAGCACCTGGCAGGATAAGATACCAGACACTGAGGTCCTTCCTAGAACTAAACTGTCAACATTCAAATTCTGTTTCAGAGAGCACAACTACAATAGGCTGGCCATGTCGTTCTAATGCAATACTTACGCTTGCCAAAAAGACTTTTATGGAGAACTCACACACGGCAAGTGTTCACATGGTGGTCAGAAGAAGCAATATAAGGATACTCTCGAGGTCTCTCTCAAGAACTTTGAAATTGGTTGCGTGACATAGCAGACACTGGCACAGGACCACTCAGCATGGTGTTTCCCCATCAGAGAAGGTGCTGTGCTCTATAAGCAAAGCAGAATTGAAACAGCTCAAAGGAAATGCAGGATATGCAAATTTAGAGTATCCACCCCAAATGTTCATGTGGACTATTTGTGCCCAACCTGTGGTAGAGTATTCTGAGCTTATATTGGTCCGATCAGCCACAGTCGGACACATTGAAATTTAATTCTAGCATAGTGATGTCACTTTGGTCCTGTTCGAGAACAAAGGACAACAACCAACCAACCAACCAACCAACCAACCGAGAAGTCTAATCAAGAAAGAAAATAGAAGTTGCATTCCTAACTTGGAAATAATTGGCCAATCAGCACATTCTTAATTTTGAGCCATAAAAGTACATGACTTTCTTGTATGTGTGTGTGCATGAATATGCATATGTATGTAGGTTTATATTCAATATGTATAAGTATTTGTGTGTGTATGTGATATGTATATGTACATAATTTACTGTCTAAAATATTTAAATAACCCTACTGAAGGTTAATCACAAGAAAATGTCTCTTGTTAGCTCTTTGGCCATTAGTGATCTCATAGATTACAGTAACTGAGAAATATCTCATTAATTAAACACTATCTAAGTGATTGATAGGGTTAGAACTATGTAAATAAAGTCGAATAACGTGACAAAGACTTAGTCCCTCAAAGACCTTATAGGCTGCTTTGTAAGTAGAAGGGAAAGTTTGCATTTAGTTATCAGTGTTTTAAAGGATACTAACTACAATGACTTAGAGGTATGTACTTGACTGCATTGATTTAGGGAAACTGGGTATTATGGTAAGGCAACTAGGGGGTACATTGGGTAGAGTGCTGGACCTGGTCGGAATTTTCTTTGCCATAACAATGATGATGACCTAAGTTAAAAAGAAAGAAAAAGATGAGAATAAGAAAGTGCTTAGTATCACACTTGGAAACTAGTAGATGCTATAACAAATTCTTATTCCCTTTATCTAGTGGAAAATGACTTAGACTTAGACTCTGAGCCTACATTTGAAAACGCAGCCCTGATAGTCATTGGGCTGATTGTGAGAAAGTAACTTAATTTGTCTGAGCTTCAAGAAAACCTCAAAGATTTCAGTTTAATTAAAGATGACACAACTTCTATGGAAATCAGAAGTCTTCTTTTGATTGAGAAATTGGTAACATTTCACAGGGTTATGGTGAAAAAAAAATAACATGTTAAAACTGAAGTGCTATAATATAAGTGAATAATTTGAAGTATCACTAGATGGACATAATCATTCTGTAATATGCTGTTTCTTGGCACAGCATAACCATTATGAGAACTTAGCTTATTAATAGATTTGATATGTCAATATTAATGAAAACACACACGTACATATAAAATACTTTTAAATTACATAGGTATATCTATCTTTTTATCTTTCTGTCTGTCTATCTCCCTCAGTTAAGCATATATTTAAATGGACTCATGCTTCCACTGATGTAGATACTCTCTCTCCTGGTACATATCATAATTCTATCTTACCTTTTAATCTTGTGTGATTTCTGTCCATATCTTCCTGTAAATATTCCAGAACAGATCTATCTAACGAGTTAGATGTTCTTTTGTTCTTTTAACATTTTTAATAGCAGCAAAGCCCATTTGCTATTCCAGTTTAACAAAACCCAATCTAGCAGGTTCTATTCTTTCTTCCTTTTCCAGGCATACATTTCCTGGATAATTACTTTTATACCATTTCTAAATTCAGATCATCATTATTGAAACTTTTCATTTCACTTTTAGTCATATGTGACCTTAGTTCTTTCAAAATTATGGTGTTTCATTTCAGCTAATTATAAAAAAATTTAAATCCACAAATTTAAATGACTGTTTACATATTAATATGGTAATGTATGAGTGCTATCATATAACAAAAATCAACGGTAATATGTCTCAATATAAAGATGTTATTCTTCCATTCAATTAATCTCAACTGAGTAGACTAGGCCAATAAATGGAAATGGAAATGAAAGAATGGTACTGATGTCTTCCAAATGGGAGTAACCAAATGTGATAACTTATTTGTCAATGGTTATGCCAAAGATAATTCCAAATTTTCATCCCTAAAAGAACAACAGTATACAGGGGTGACAATGAGAAAAATGGACAAATCAAGACATAGAATTAATAGTCTACCAGTTAAAGAAACATTTAATCTTCATCTGAAGAAGACAAGCAAAACACTTTTAGGGGGGCGGAGCCAAGATGGCAGCTGGAAAGCAGGGACTTGCATGAGCTGCCCGCCAGGTCCCTCCAAAAACCTATAAAAATGGCTCTGAACAAATTCTAGAGCTGCAGAACCCACAAAATAGCAGAGAGAAGCAGAGAACCAGCCCAGGACAGCCTGGATGGTCACTGGATGAGGTCTTTAGCGCATGAAGCAGAGGGGAGAAGAGCTCAGCTTGGGCGGCGGCAGGACCAACCAGACCAGGAGCTGGGCAGAACAGGCCCTAGCACCCTGAATCAGTGAGCTGTGGCAGTTACCAGACTTCTCAACCCATAAACACCAAAGACAACAGAGAAGGTTAGTGGGAAAAGCTGTGAGGGACAGAATGAAAAGAGTTCGTGGTTCAGCCACCGCCCCAGGGGCAGAGGGGGTGGTGCAGCTATAGAACTACAGCTGCAGTTGCTTCTGGCCCCAGGCCCACCTGGTGGGAAGAATTAAGTGGCGGATTATAGCAGGAGTGCAGAGCCTACTTAAGGTTTGCATCAGGTCCAGGGTTGGCAGTTCTTGAGGAAGGAGAATTGCTGGTGTGGCAGAGCTGGCTGTGTAGAAATAGCTCTGAAATCAATGGCACATCCCCTCAAGCTTGGAACAAAGTACTCTTTGCTCTACAAGCAGTCATGCCCCGAGGAAAAAATCAAGGGTCAGGTGGGTTGGCTGGTAACATGGCCAGGCATCAAAAACGCACTCAGATTCAGTCTCAGACTCTGGAATCTTTCTTTGGTGACAAAGAAGACCAAAACATACAGCCAGAGGAAGTCAACAAAGTCAAAGATCTTGCATCAAAAGCCTCCAAGAAAAACATGAAGTGGTCTCGGGCCATGGAGGAGCTTGGAAAGGATTTGGAAAGGCAAGTTGGAGAGGTGGAGGAGAAATTGGGATGAGGGATTGGAATGATGCAGGAAAACCATGAGAGACAGGTAAGTGGCTTGCTAAAGGAGACCCCCAAAAATACTGAAAAAGGTGTTGAAAAAAACAACACCTTAAAAAGTGGAATGGCTCAAATGGCAAGGGAGCTCCAGAAGACCAATGAGGAGAAGAATGCCTTGAAAGGCAGAATTACCCAAATGGAAAAGGAGGTCCAGGAGACCACTGAAGAAAATACTACCTTGAAAATTGGATTGGAGCAAGTGGAAGCTAGTGACTTTATGAGAAATCGAGATATTATAAAGCAGAACTAAGGGACTGAAAAGGTGGAGGACAATGTGAAGTATCTCATTGGAAAGGCCACTGACCTGCAAAATAGATCCAGGAGAGATAATTTAAAAATTATTGGACTGCCTGAAAGCCATGACTAAAAAAGGAGCCTAGATATCAAATTTCGAGAGGTTGCCAGGGAGGGGTGCCCTGATGTTCTAGAGCCAGAGGGCAAAATAGAAATTGAAGGAATCCACAGATCACCTCCTCAAGGAGATCCCAAAGGGAAAACTCCTAGGAATATTGTTGCCGAGTTCCAGGGCTCCCAGGTCAAGGAGAAAATACTGCAAGAAGCCGAAGGGAAACAGTTTGAGTGTTGTGGAGGGGCAATCGGGATGGCACAATGTGGATGGCTTCCACATTGGGGGCCCGAGGGGCTTGGAATGCGATGTTCCAGAGGTCAATGGAGCTAGGATTAAAACCGAGAATCACGTACCCAGCAAAACTGAGTATCATCCTCCAAGGCAAAATATGGATTTTCAATAAAATAGA
This sequence comes from Trichosurus vulpecula, assembly GCF_011100635.1. Classification (NCBI taxonomy): domain Eukaryota; kingdom Metazoa; phylum Chordata; class Mammalia; order Diprotodontia; family Phalangeridae; genus Trichosurus; species Trichosurus vulpecula. The sequence continues at coordinate 328,888,507 of NC_050573.1, read as the reverse complement.
GGACTTTCAGGCTTTCTCAGTGAAAAGACCAGAGCTGAATAGAAGGTTTGACTTTCAAATACAAGAGTCAAGAGAGGCATGAGAGGGTAAACAAGAAGGAGAAATCATAAGGGACTTAGTAAAGTTGAACTGTTTTGTTTGCATTCTTACATGGAAGAATGATGTGTGTGATTCATGAGACCACATATATGTGTGTGTATACATGTGTGTGTGTCTATGTATGTATATGGGTGGACGTATGTGTATATATATATATATATGTATGTGTGTGTGTGTGTGTGTATATATATATATATATATATATATATATATATATATATATATATATAGACGGGGGGCACAGGGTGAGTTGAATGTGAAGGGATGATATCTAAAAAAATAAGATCAAATTAAGGGATAAGATAGGAGTATATTGAGAGAGGGAGAAAGGGAGAGATAGAATGGAGTAAATTATCTCTCACCAAAGAGGCAAGAAGGGGGGAAGGGAAGGAGGGGCAGGTGAGGAGGAATGGGTAAATCTTGCTCTCATCTGATTTGACCTGAGGAGGGAATGCCATGCACACTCAATTGGGTATCTTGCCGCACAGCAAAGAAGGAGGAAGAGGATAAGAAAAGGGGGACGATAGAGGGGAGGGCAGACAGGGGGAGCAGGTAATCAAAAACAAACACTTTTGAAAAGGGACAAGGTCAAGGGAGAAAATTCAATAAAGGGTATTAGGTTGGGAAGGAGCAAAACATAGTTAATCTTTCACAACATGAGTATTGTGGAAGGGTTTTGCATAATGATAGCATGTGACCTATGTTGAATTGCTTGCCTTCCTGGGGAGTGTGGGCAGGGAGGGAGGAGGAAAAAGAATTTGGAACTCAAAGTTTTAAAAACAGACATTCAAAAACAAAAAAGGAAAGGAAGTTTTTGCATGCAACTGGGGGGTGGGATGCACAGACAATAGGGCGTGGATGGAGACTTGTCTTGCCCTACAAGAGAAGAAGGGAAAAGGGGGATGGGAGGGGAGTGTGGTGACAGATGGGAGGGCTGACTGGGGAACGGGGCAACCAGATTATACACCATCTTGGAGCGGGCGAGAGGGTAGAAATGGAGAGAAAATTTGTAATTCAAACACTTGTGAAAATCAATGCTGAAAACTAAATATATTAAATAAATTAAATAAAACAAATTTAAAAAAACACTTTTAAAATGAAAAGACTTTTATTCTAATGGTTCCTTTGCATTTAATGTTCTATTAATTTCATTGGTAAAGTCAATATAAAAACATTAACTTTTTGATATCAGTTTCTTGAATGGTGAACTTTTAAAAATATTTCCTTTCTCAAATATCTATAATTTTACAAAATTTCCATAAGTCATCTCATAAATATTCTAGCAGTCCATTTTAGCACAATCAGCTTATTCCCCTTCATTGCTCAGGGAAGAATGCATCAATTAGGGTGAGAAAACTGGATGTTAATTTGAGATGGCAGAAGTAGTTTTCTTTCTTGTTTCCAATTTTAGATGGAGAGTGTGTGCAGATAAATCTCCAATCTCTCATTTAAAAATTAGAAACAGTGTTAGGATTAGATCCTCTAAATGCTAGTCGAAAATAATTTCCTTTTAGCAATTTAGCAAGGACCATTAGTCTATATCCTACAAAACCTAAGTTTATTAAGTGTATATGGACACACTCAACTCTGTATGCCTAAACACATATGGGTTTTTCTGTTCTTGCATGGTAGCCCTTAATAAGACCACTTAGGCTGAATGAGCAATGAATCCTCAGGACTAATTCATAAAGGTTTGCAAACTTTGGCTGTTCAAATACTGACTTAGTAGACAGGTTGTGTCTATAAACCAAAATTTTGTATTGGAGATCTTAATTTTTTAGATGTTTCTATCAATAATGTTTTGCTTTTATGGTGGTGTGGGAGTGGAGAAATAGCTCCATAATTTAATAAAAATAAAATCCCATCCAGCTCTAATTCTTTAGTCCTAAAATTTCCAAGATATGTTATCTTAGCATCTCTTTAAGTGGTGTGGCCGATAATACAATTTACTTACTTATTTTAATATCCATTTCTCCCAAAGTACTTTTTACTATGTCAAGTAAACCTTTTTTTTTTCAAAAGTGCAATTCTTAATCATCAAACTACATGCGGAACACTTTTTATTGGGGTCAGAAAGTATGAGAATGTTGCTATAATGTCTAGGTATGTATTTGGATACCATCAAACCCCAAAACACTATCAGCATCTGGAGACTTCTTGAAAAGTAGTATCTATTGGGGAATGGCTTGTATTCCTATATATTTGGCTTAGCTCCCTGTATATTTTAGAGATGAGGCCTTTATCAGAGATACTAGTTGCAAAGATTTTCTCCCAATTTTCTGCTTCCCTCCTAATTCTTGTTGCATTGGCTTTTTTTGTACAAAAACATTTCAATTTGACATAATCAAAATTATCCATTTTGCATTTTGTAATGCTCTCTATCTCTTGTTGGGTCATGAATTCTTTACTTTTCCACAAATCTGATAAGTAAACTATTCCTTGCTTTCCCAAATTATTTAGAGTATCAACTTTTTCCCCAATTGAGAAATGGTCAAAGGATATGAACAGGCAGTTTTCAGAGGAAGAAATTAAAGCTATCTACAGGCATATGAAAAAATGCTCTGGATCGCTGCTGATTAGAGAAATGCAAATCAAAACAACTCTTAGATACCACATCTCTCCTGTCAGATTGGCTAAAATAACAAATCAGGAGAATGATAAATGCTGGAAAGGATGTGGGGAAATTGGAACATTGTTGCATTGCTGGTGGAGTTGTGAGCTGATCCAGCCATTTTGGAGGGCGGTGTGGAACTATGCCCAAAGGGCTATAGAAATGTTCATACCCTTTGACCCAGTAATACCACTTCTAGGGTTGTATCCCAAAGAAATCATGCAAGCGGGAAAAGGACCCATATGTACAAGAATATTTATAGCAGCTCTCTTTGTGGTAGCCAAGAATTGGAAAGCAAAGGGATGCCCATCAATTGGGGAATGGCTGAACAAGCTGTGGTATATGAAGGTGATGGAATACTATTGTGCCATAAGAAATGGGGATGATGCAGACTTCATAACAACCTGGAAAAACCTACACGACATAATGCTGAGTGAGCGGAGCAGAGCCAGGAGAACGTTGTGCACAGCCACAGATATGTGGATTCCGTGAGGACCAACCCTGACATACTGCGCTTCTTTCAGCAACCTAAAGGGGCAAGGACAACTCCAGGGGACTCACGATGGAGAATGCTATCTTCATTCAGAGAAAGAACTGCGAAGTTTGAATACAGACTGAGGCACACTACATGCTCGCCTTTTCTGCTTCTCTTTTGTTTTTGTTTTTGGGGTTTTTTTTTTGTTTTTTTTTGTTTTTTTTTGTTTTTGGTTCTGTTTCTTCTTTCTCATGATTCATTCCATTGGTCAAAATTCTTCTCCACGACTTGACTAGAGCATAAATTAATTCAATGCGAAGTTATACATGACAGTTATATGAGACTTCATGCCGTCTTGGGGAGGGAGGGGGGAGGGAGGGGAGAAAAACTGGAACTCAAAACTATGTAGAACCGTGTGTGGTAAACTAAAAATAAATAAAACACCTTTTAAAAAAAAAAAAGAAAAAAAAAAGAAAAGTAGTATCTAGAGTGCAGGAAATCAGTCGTTGCTGATTTGAGCACTTTTGCAATGGAATGATTTATTTTTCTTACTTTTTTCTATTAGAGAAAAATACTGTAGTAGTATATAGAATATTTGGATTTTCCCCCTAGAATTAAGTGCTTAATTTAAATCAATGGCTAAGAAGTTTTTGGACTTTTCATAATTAGCAATTTATTTTTTCTCATATTTGTAATTGCTTTCCAGTAGAAAATGTCATATTTGAGTCATCTCTGGCAGTGTCATGCTTATCACAAAATCCAGTATTTCATGATTTATTTCTCTCCCTCTTTCCAGCTACATATGTAGAATAACAAATAAACAGTAAGAAGTTAATATGCCTGTTATCTCAATAGGAACTGAACTAGCAATTCTCTTGACATCTTTTGGGTAGATATTTTTCTTTTGAAACTCTCTAAAACAAAATTACCCCAAGTCTTGAGTTCTTTATTCTGATTTAAAGACAGATGCATTGCATATTTAACTCATCCTCTCCTTTTGTGCCCAGCGACAAAACACTTAATATAATATGTAGCACATTAGTTAAAAGTTGAAATGCCTCTGATAAATACTGCCTTAAAATGAGGTTAAATTTATTTGTTTTGATGCTTGTATCTACAAACCTCCTAAAATGGTCAGAGCCCTATGCTGAGTTCATTGCTAAAATAAACTATGGAAAACAATGTTATTTAAACCATGCTAGAGCCATCCTGAAAATAATAATAATAGATTTGTCTGGTTTTGTCCTTCTCTCCTTAGGATGAAAATGTGCAGATACTGACTTTGTAATAACAAAAGAGCCTTGCAGAAAACTCTGTCCAGAGAGTCATGTTCTTTTGCAAATGTGATAATTGTCCCCATTTGACTACTCATTCATTTGGCCTTCATATGGATAATTGAGAACCACAGGACTGTGGTAATCACCTAACCACATGGTGCTCTAAACATTTGTAACATCCTGTTCTAATCTGACCAAGTAAATTGAATTAATTACCAGCTGCAGAATGCATTTTTACAAGGAGAGAAAAAAAATCAATTGTGTTCTTCTGAATTTAAGGGGGAGTGTCTGCAATATAACACTTCAGCCAATAAGTATTCTATTTTTAACTAAAATATAATTAGTGAGAAAGCAGCATATTGTTAGTTAATAGCTTGCTTTGAGCTGAATTTGATTAAAATGTTAGCATGTTTGGAAGGAAGGCTTGATTTTTGCAGGAAAAACAAAATTACTGGAATAGATATTCATTCTTCAATAAATTTGATACGGTAGAAAAGGACTTTTGCTTTAGATTAGAAACTTAGGGAGAAAAATCAATATTTTCTGTGCATGACTGAGTAGGAAGAAATAATTCTTTTGAATTTTAATATTTGACTGATGAGCCAATGTTTACATTGAAAGAAATCTTATTTAATAATTCTTCTAATATTATTTTAATAATTTTCAGCTTTTATAGTAGAATATTTCATGAACTGAAGGTGAAATTATATTAATTTTTTTTATATTTTTATGAAATATAAAAATTTGTCATCAAAGTTCTCCCAGGTACTCTGTTAGAAGGAACTGCAAAGGGCCAAAGAATTCAAATTGGTGCAGGCAAAGAACCCAGGGAGAATAGTACAATGACCTGCACAGAGGGTCAGATATTAATCTTTCTGTCACAGTCAAAGTGGCTGTATTTGAGTTCACCATGAGGGCAGGTTAGTCTCTTATAAAAGGCATGCCTAGAGCAATATCTCTAAGCTATAGATTAAAAGGAAGATGGATATGCTTCACTTTAATAAAAAATGAAAACAGGGTTTTAATATGCAAACATAAGAAAGATAATCTGAAATGTCAAAGGTGAATGAGAAATCTAATGGAAATAGGAAAATTGATGACATTGACATCATTGAGACAGAGAGATGAAAACTTTGACTAAAATATAGCACTAGAAAATACATTTTTTTCAAAGAAATAGAATATGTTAAAGGTTGTAGTTGGGGGGAAAGTGCAGAAGAATAGCTTTGATTACTAACAAGATATGCTCATCAAGGATTTACAGCAAGCAGGAAAGGGGAAAACGGTCAAGATGATTTGAATAAATGCAAAAACAAAAGCAGTTTTCTCAGTGGAATATGTACACAGATATGTTTATACATATACCTATATATTCATATATATGTACTCATTTATGTATAGACATATATTAATATACATATATGCAAAAACCATGTATTTGTTATATTTGTGTATATGTATGTCTGTATATATATATATGTATGTATGTGTATATATATATATATATATATACGCATTCATATACACAGATACAGACACACTTACCCACACAGACACATACACACTCACAAATATATATATATATATACACATACACATACATATACATATATATACATATACATATGTGTGTGTGTATGTGTGTGTGTGTGTGCTTACAAGGATGAGGAGTTTGGGATACAGATCACAGGCCCAATAGGACATTATGCATGCAATAGTACTGGTGGGGAATTCAATTTTTCCATACTTTTCCTGGAAATTGTTCTGTATGAGCTCTATAGAGCCATTAATCATTTCTCAACTTCTCTAATGATAATTTCATACTTCAGAAGGCAGAGGAATCCAGAAGGCAAATCCTAATCTGGACCTGAATCTTAAAAATGAGCAGAAACTGGGTGCTGTGTAGGAGATTATGGGAATCTTGAGGGGAAGTCACCACTCTTCCTTAAATTCATGATAGAGAAGAAGAAGTTAGCTGGGAATAGTATGACATGTATAGTCGACTTCAGGACAGCAGATTTTAAAGTGTGCAGAGAAATAATGCCTAGGCATACATAGAGTAAAATTGTGTAGAAAAGAGTCCAAGAGGTAATATAACTCTCAATCAAAAAATTCTGAAGACATAAATGGAAATAATTCCAAAGAAGAGGAAAAAGGGGGAGCCATCTAAAGACAGATTTGGTTACAGAATGAACTCATCAACCAAGTTATATTTTGTAAAGACGCTGTAGAAGACAAAATGAGGATGGGAACAGTGGATGAACACAAAAATAGAGCATGGTTCCATAGACAGTATCAAGAATATTAAGTCTCAGAATAATCAAGGAAAAAGAATAACAAAAAAGGAAAAGACACATTTGGGAAAAAGAGAAGAGGATCTAGGAACGGATATGTGTGGGGAGGAGGCCAAAACAATGAGGAGAAATGAATGAGAAAAAGCAGAGCTGTCCAACTTATCATATTTCTATTTTCTTTTGCCAAGTAAATTGATATTTGAATTGGAAAGGACAGGGAAAATACGACAAATAGGGAGCTGAGGGCCTAAGTACAGAGGTAGTGACAGAGCTGTAGTTGCCTTTGATTGGTTTAAGTCATCAGATTGAGATGAATTAAATACCAGGGTAGTAATAGTTTTAGTAGTCGTAGTAGTAGTAGTAGTAGTAGTAGTAGTAGTAGTAGTAGTAGTAGTAGTAGTAGTAGTTGTAGTGTAGCACCAATACTGTACACACAGCACCTACAGTGCCTGTGAATATACTGGTGTAGTTCTGAATCACAAAATATAACACACTCTTCATTGAAGGCAGATGCAAAACATTTATTCAAATACCAGAAAGTGAAATCCATCATAACAACAAAGAAATCTATACACATTAGCAGTGCAGGGGGCACCAACATCCCCGAGCCTTCCCTCCATTTGGGCCTTCCCACAAACCAACCTCCCTTAGGCAAAACGCCCCTCTCTCACCCATGCTAGCTGCTGCTCTCTCTGCCTCCTCTCTCCCTTCCTAAGATGCAACAACCTCCGACTTCCTGCTCTACCCATTCCTATTTGGCAAGCTCCTCCCACCACAGGCTCATGTGACTCAAGCTTCCATGTGACCCAGGCACATCACATGGGCTTATTAATGGATGGGAAAGATCTTCCTATTTACATTACCATTACAAGTAGTAGTAGCAGCAGCAGCAGCAGTAAATAATAATAATTGTTATTATTATTATTTGTAGTGCTTATTTCTTTTTGGAAAGCATTTTCCAATTCAGTAAAGTATAGAAAAGGGAAAGGAACTAGAAGAGAAGAGACATTGTATCAACAACACAATGTTCACAGCACTAACAGTGACTATGAATATGTTGGTGTAGTTCTGAATTGCAAAATACAGCGGATTCTCTGTACAGAAGACAGAACCAAATCATTTATTCAAACACTAGAAAGCCAAATCCTAACATCAGAAAACCAAATTCATCACAGCAACAAAGAAATCCGCACACAATAACAATGCAGGGTGCCACCATTCCAAGGCCTTCCTCATGCTCCAGCCTTCACAGAAACAAAAACTCACTGCTAGCTGCTTCCTCTCTCTCTCAGCTCTAACTTCTCTGACCAACTTCTTCTGTTAGGCTCTAACCTTCCTGCTACATGCTTTCCTGTTCCACCTGTTCAGCAAGCTCCTCCCACCACAGCCTTCGTGTTACTGAGGCTTCCATGTCACTTAAGCAGGTTACATGGGCCTATTAATAGATGAGAGATCTTCAAATTAAGCAGAAATGCATTAATGACACAGGCATTTATTAAACAACTAATCTGTGCCAGGCATTGTGCTAAGTATTTTAAAAATATTATTTCATCTGATAGCTTCTAATCTTAGAGAGTTGTTATCATAGAGGACTGGGAGGTTAAAGGAGTTTGGTAGGATTACATAACCAGTAATATATCTGAAGGAGAATTTAAACTCATATTTTTCTGACCTCAAAGCCAGGTTTCTTTCCACTATGTCATGCTGTCTCTTATTTAATATGTTTATATTTTCATATAGAATGTTCTTTTTCTATTCGTTAATGCTGAAATGTCAATATTGGTAGATGTGTTTAGTTCATAATAAAATAAATATTTTTGATAGACAAGAAAAAACTTTAAGTGTTTTGCCTTATTTGATCCATTTGATTAATGTGAAGTAAATGTCACAAATATCACTCTCATAATTTTATAAATAAAAAAAAACTGATTTTGTGACAGATAAATGTTTTACCCAAATTCATAACTACCAGGTAGCAGAAGTGGAATTCAGACTTCTGATTGTAAAAGTACAACATGTTTTCTGTTTGTGGCATTCTGAGGCTAGACCTATAAACACTACAAATGAAAAGGAGTTATGAGGTAATAGGCAAAATTTCAAGGGGACAGTTCTTAGGCTTTATTGCAGATAAAACTTCAGAGAGAGATTATAATTGTCTGGGAGTTTAAGGATGCTATTGGATAGTAACCACTACCACATAGATAAGCTGGGTTCTTTGTTACATCCCTAAAGGAAAGCCTTGCACTGGAGATGCGATCTCTCGAATTTTCTTAACCCTATGAATAGGCCCTCTAAGAGTGTCCTGACATCTCAAACTTGGTGTATTCTATAGAGAGTATTGGCTATTTTTCACTATGAAATTTTTATTTCTGTGGAGAACAAAGAAGATTATTCCATTCAATACATATTTATTAAGTGCCTAATATGTGCCAGGTACTTTGATAATCACTAGGGATGCAAAAAGAGGCAAAAAACAAACTCTGTCCTCAAGGAGCTTGCAGTCTAATGGGGGAGTCAATATGCAAACAGATAGATAGATAGATAGATCGATCGATCCATCAATCTATATACAACAAATATTAGTAATAATTAACAGAAAGCACTGGAATTGGGGGGCAGATTGGGAAGACCTCTTATAGAAAGTGGAATTTTACTTTAGGAATGATCTTGGCATGCTTCTCAAATGGAGTCAATCAAACCTGAAGTATAGTTGTCAACATGTATGCCTGTGTTGGACAATGCTATTCACATAAATTAAATAAATCTATTATTTTACCATCACCTTGCTTGTAGCAATTTGGTCTTTTAGTCATTTATACCATTCTAAACCAAGAAGTTAATTTAGCTGCCAGCAGTCTTCCCATGAGACCATTGCAGTGCATTACCTTTATTGTACCATACTGCCTTTGAGAGTACTAAAGGAACTTTTAAATGTGATCACTGAACCATGCTCATTTATCTTTGCAAGACATTAGAAAATCAATACACATGTGCTTCCAAAATGGAATGAGGACCATCTCAATATGGGGTAAATGTGTTTGACTTTATTTTCAGGAAAACTCTTACTCTAATATTAAAAAGAATGGTTGGTAATCATCTGGAAAAGGCACCATCCCCATTACATGAAACATTTGATTTCTATTAATAATCCCCAATTTCCCTTTTTATTGCTCACTATCATCAAGCACTACCCGTAATTCCTTTCTTGTGCACTGCCTGTGTCAGTGTATCTTTAAATTCCCTTAGTCTTCCCATCTTCTCCTCTCATCCACCCACCACAACCCTTTGAAACCATGCTGAGGGATAATAACAAGACAATAATAATTAAAAAAAAACCAGTGAATCATGGCAAAACCATAATTCAGATATTATGTATGAGGAATAAAAGTTGAATGGCTGACTTTATACCCTGGATTTTCCTATTTTCATCACTCTATAATGCATTGCGATGAAGGGAATGAAAGACATAGTTCCACATTTGGAATGCCTCCACTCCAAGTCCTCCACTCCAACTTAGTCAAATCACACACAAAGTTGGTCATATCCTTGATCTTACCATTGGACACAAGTATGTCACTTCAGTGATCAAAAACAAGTTCACTTATTCTATCAAGTCCTTTTATCTCTACACATGTCCCTATGTTTTGCACCTCCTATTTTTTTTGTATCCTAATCAAAAACTTTGATTCCTATTCTACTCAGTGCTTGCTGAAGCCATCACCTATGCTATGACTTTACTTTTCTCCTTTCTCTTATTTTTTTAGATAAGCAATTCTATTCTATCTTGTCTTCTAGCCTTGAATTCCCTCTTCATTTGTTTCATAGCAGGTCAATTCTATTCTCTATTCCCCAGTATACATACATGTGTGTAGATATACAGACATATATGTATATGTACATATACATACATATTCTCTCTACATATATGTATATACATATACATACCATGTCCATGCATATGACCAGATAAGCATATATCTATTCATACACATGCACTATATTCACATATACAAAATGTATGTTTATATCATATAGGTTGTATACATGTATATACACATATGCACACACATGTACATGCATGTATCTATGACAGTAAGTATGTATGTATGTACACTATACATTCATATGTACATATATGGAGAGAGAGAGAGTATATATACATAGGAACCTTTTTATTGTTAGTGGTAGATATTTGAGGGCAAAAATAAAATGTTTGTTGAAGTCAGTTGAACCCCAGGTAGACAAAACAAGATGGAACAAAGAAGAAATTTTTTTGTTACTTTGTGTTCTAAAAAAGGCATAACAATTGCATTCCCTTAACTTCTATTGCTGTGTCATTATTTTATCTAAAATCTGAATGTAATTAAGACTGTAAAATGTAAACAAGAAGCCAATTTTTTATTCTTCTTAATAATTTAACTTGCACCTTTTGGTTGTTGATATGACCCAACTAAATAATTTTTAACTGTTCATCAAATAGTAAAGTTCCCAATCTAAATTTGACATCATTGAGAATTCACAGGTCACCTTAGCTTGGGGAATGGTTTTGATTCTGGCTAATTTACAAATAAGGCAAACATGTCTTTAATAGCACATCCCAGGTCAACTAGAGTCTATTTTCTAAGCTCTCCCAAGCAGGAACAGTGCTCTTATTGCCATCTGTGACTCACAGACAGGGATTTAAAAATTGAGCTTGGCTGATTGGGATGTTTTCTCCTCCACTGACCATGTGCCACAGGTGCCGGAACCTGGACACCTGTTATTAGTTCTTTAGATTAAAGGTCATGCTGGGCTAGCAGGAATGTCTATTACTAAATTACTGGGTGCTCTGTCTCGGAATGCCACTATTTCTGGCTGAGCCCAACTATTCTTTCTGGCATTCAAAAATGGTGTAAAGTAGAAGAATAAAAGTTTCATTAAGTTTGCATTGATTTCCAAAGATAAGAACATTTGCAGGAGCTTCAAACAGCTTGTTTTTCTTTTTAGAACATGAGCCAAGTGATAGCTTGAAGACTATTAGTTCTGCTTTGGCCCATAAGATGCACCACAATAAATACTGATTATTGAGCAAAAGTTCACAGACTGTACCTATTTGAACTAAATAATAAAAAGTATAGGGCCACAGATCCCCAAAGAGGTAATTATGCTGGAGTGTATAAATGAGAAATTTTTCTGTTATAAGTCCAAGTAATTTTAAATTCAAGTATTCATTTAGGGTACATATATTTTTATTTGTGACCCAAAAGGTGAGTCTTGTGGATCACATCTTATAGTAACCTTGGAATTAGTAGAGACCTGAGTTTAATCCATATCTACTACATACTTGCTGGACAAGTAACTTAATCTCTCTGGGCTTCAGATTCTGCATCTCTGAACTGTAGATAATATTACATGTATTACATATTCAACATGATTGTTCTGAGCACCAATAAGACATAATGTATCTAAAAGTGCTCTGTTTGATTTAATGTGCTATACAGGGTATTTAAAAAGTCTTAATGCAGTTTTAAAATTATAAATATAGAAATGAATGTAGATGAATATTCTAATTAAACTTACTTTAATAGCTTAAAATTGTACTAAGTCTTTTGGATCACCCTATATAAATGTCAGCTATTATAAAAGCTGATATAAATTTAGAAAACCTCAGATATTAAGAACAATGGATGTGAAACAGTGCCCAAACATCCAAACATGATGAGAGTGACAACAATTCAACTTCATTTTTTAGCCAGAGATCATTTATTAGCAAAATAGACAAAAGGATCTGAAGCTAAGGGGCAAAGAAAGGACCTAATTATGAGATCTGTTCATGAGTTTTGAGGTTAAAAGTAGCAATTTGGGCAAGAGAAACTCAAAGAGGGAATCCAAAATAGTAATGAAATATTGGTCCAAATATGAATGAGTTAGTCAATAACCAATCAGCATTCATTAATTTTACCTACTAATTACCAGGCAAAGTGTTAAGGTCTAGAGACATAGAAAAAAGTAAAACTAATCTCTGCTCACAAGAAGCATGTATTCTAATAGGGGAGGGAATATATAAATAAATAGGAACATACAACATAAATTCGGAGAATTTGCAAGCTAAGGTTAGAGGGAAAATCACTAGAAGTTGCTTAGGATGAGCGGATGGGGAAAGACCTCTCTTAGAAGGTGAGATCTGAAATGAGACATTATGGAACCAGGGTAAAGCAAGAAGCAGAACTGAAGGGATAGTACATTCCTTGCATGAGATATATTCAATGCAAAGAGATAGGCGAAGAAAAGCTGTGATCAAGTATGGCTGTTTGTTTAGCTGGATTATGAAAAGTGTGCAGGGGAGTAAAGTATAAGAAGTTTGGAAAGTTAGAAAGAGGCCCGGTAAAGATGTGCTTCAATACCAAAAAAGAGTTTATATTTTGTCCAGATGGTAGTTGGGGACCACTAGAGACTGCTAATTTGGGGAGACGAATGGTTAGGCCTATACTTTAGAAATATTACATTCACAACTGAGTGGCAGATGTGTTTGAGTAGTGATGAGTGAGATTTATTAGAAATCTATCATACTACTTTAACTGAGATATTATGTGTGTATTTATAAGGTAACTATGTGGGTGGAGAAAATTAGGGACAGTCTCTGAGAGATGCTACGTAGATTAAAATGACATTATGTGGCAACTGGTTCAATTTGTGGCATGATTGAGAGTGAGAAATGAAGATGAGACAGAATTTGAAAGACCAAATGACTAAGGCTATGGTAGTATCCTTAACAAAAATTGGAAATTCATAAGGAAAGCATTTGGAGAAAAGGCAATGAAATATATTTTGGACATGTTAAGGAGAAACTAATAGGGACCATAGAAGCAAGTCAGGGTGCAACTAGTTGAAAAGATACAGACAAAGATGACAAAAATAGATATAGATGATGGAGACAATAGATCCATATTCTGACTAAGTTTATGTTTGTGATGGCCATCTTTTCTACCAGCAAATTTAGCCTTTTAATTCCCCCAAATAGCTATAGTCTAATGTCTAGGGAATCTAAAATATGTGATTATAGTGATATACAATGAAAAGAACAGAGACAAGAAAGGACACAGTGAAGATTCTGAAGGGGTAAAGAAGATCACACGATAATTACAGAACTTCAGAAGGGAGAACCAAAGAGTAATTCTATAATTTCAGTGCCACCATTAGAATTACATATTAAATGGGTCTTTGGAAGTTAATTATATTCTGTTGAGACTGAAAATAAGTGATACAGAGGAAGATGCTTGGTCCTTCTGCTACCTGTCTCTCAACAACAACAACTCTCAGATGTTTCATTCACTAATTCAACAGATATTTGATTAGCATGTGTAAGGCACATTCGTAGTAAATGGATGTCCCTAAATGCTTGTTCCTGGTTGAATGGAATAGTTTACTTCTCACATTGCTATAATTAAGACCTAAATCAGTCAAGTGCATTGTCATACTGATCAGCAAAATTCCTTTGCTTTTTAACAACTTTTTTGAAGGTCTTGAAGGGGCTGAGAAATTTGGTAGTATATTGAAAAAAAAGATCTCTCAATGAACATCTGATCTTCACCTAAAAATATGGTAGTCAGAGCCAATGTAAGCAGAAAATCATCTCAAGTTCATAGGATGACAGATTTTTAATTTGAAAGGGATCATCTAGTTGAAACTTCTCACTCCACAATTAAGAAAACAAAGCTTGAGAGAGGTTAAATGACAGACCCAAGGACACAAAGGTAGTGAGTAGCAGGTTCAAACTCAGGTTACCAGATTCCACATAAAGCTTTGGCATATCCTTTACGATCCTTTCCAGCTCTCTTATGAACTTGTAACAGATGATTCCTTTAACTTTTTTTATCATAGTTTGCTTGGTGGATGTTAGTTACAAGTTAATTGACCTTATGCTATGTGTTCATCAAGATGTGTTTTGAGTGAAGTGGAAACAAATAACTGTCTAAATATTTTAAATAAAGAATTTGAAAAATCTATGTTCATGTTCAAAATTGTAAGCAAGAGTAGGGTACAGGATTCTGTGAGATGCTATTTACCCAAGGAAAAAGGACAGAAATAGAGATATCCCCTACTTGTTAGGGAAAGAACAGAGCCTATTAAAAATCATTAAGTCATTTCGTATCCTTGCAGTAAAATGTAGAAAGTAAATGTTTAGCCCTATTTTCACATAGGCAGCAACTAGAGTGGAATTACCGCAGATTTGCTCTGTGTAATTTTTAACATAATTGAACTTCAATGAGGGTCCCTTTGAAAAGACCTTGTATACAGAGTCTGGGATATAGTAAATTCCCAAAGATGTTGAATAAGTGTGTAGAGAGATTGGGATGTAAATGTTGCAGTGTGTGTGTTTTCCAAGGTGAGAGATCCTTAAGCATTTCATTAGATAGATGGAAAGACACACAACACCCCCTATTTCAGGAGATGAGATTCTAAAAGTTTCCCATGCCTATCTAGTTAGTCTGGATAGAGAGATACACTCTTGGAACTGTACAATTCACCTGAGAAAAGTAGGAAATGTGGTTTCTGAGGCCAGCCAAAAGAACACTGCCTACAATGCCGCATAACCCTGTGGGCTTTTTTGGTTAGTCTCTGAATGTTTCCTCAGGCCCCTCTCCTCTCTGCTTTTCCAGACTGAAGTCCTGATTCTCAGAATTTTTTTTATCATATCAGAGAAATATTTGCACTTTTAAAGTTCACTTCAAACCTGGGCCTCTCATACTAGAAGAACCCTCTATATCTGCTGCCTTTTCTTCTTACTGATATGTTCCTCCCAGAACTTCACATCTAAAGAGTACATTTCTTCCCAGACTGCACTTCTTATTCCCTTCACCTCCTTATCCCTGTTCTCTCCTACCAGCTCCTGCTTTACACTTCCTTTTAAGTATTATATTTTCCTATTAGAATGTAAGCTCCATGAGGTCAGGAGCTTTCTGTCTTTCTGCTTGTATTTGTATTTCCAGTACACAGCACAGTTAATAGTAGCCAGTAAGCAATTAATAAATGCTTAGTAAGCAATTAATAAATGCTTATTGACTTATTGATTTGTCTTAAAATATTACCTACTTCAAAAACCTGACTTTCTGCTTGATGGACATAGTCACAATCCTGATGATAATCCCCTGTGGCTATAATGAATTCAGTACTAACTCACTAATTCCTTCACTGTCAGCGTTAAATGTAAACTGGATCAGAACTGGCCTCTAATTTGTGATGACTGGAGCTGAACAGCACAGGCTAGAGATAAGAGAAGTCAGGAATCAAACAGAAGTGTAATTTATTTCGGAGTGAGGAAAATGCTTGCAAATGGGAACGCTTCACACTCTCCCCAAGAAAGGGGGCTTAACATGTTGGGGCAAAGTCAAGGCTTATATACATGAAAAGGGCCGGACCACAACAAAATCATTCTTAGGTCTTCAGTAAGCAATTACTATGAATGACATTTCTCAGCCTTGTGTCCCATGGGAGCAGTCCCTCAAGTATTCGTTTTTGTTTTTACCAACCAACAATTTAATTTATTTCATTTTTATTATACAGAGACGGGTCAGCTTTGATAAAGAATATCTTACTATTCTTGTGGAAAAGATGGAATTGTGTGGCCTGAATGGTAGCTTAAAACCATGAATGCAAGATTGGCTGAATGACTAGATTTGGAGTAGTGGTTAATATCTTGTTCCATGTCATGTTAGCAAAAAGTCTCCAGTCATGTGCCCCAGAGATCCATGCTTGGCCTTCCACTATTTGAGACTTTTATCATTTACTTGGACAAAATCACACATGACATACTCATACAACTTGGGGATGATGCAAAGCTCAGTAGTATAGTTAATCCTTGAATGACAGAATACAAGAGAATCTCTGTAATCTCAACCATTGGCCAAATCTAATAAAATAAAGTTCAGTCATGTAAAGCATTAAATTAGAGTTTGGAAATTTGATGTTATAAGCACAACATTGATAGTCAGCATAATTGGACAGCAATTTGTAAAAGATCTGGGGCTTTTAAGGGATTCTAAGTTCCACAAAAGGAAGCAGGGTGCCATAGAGGCCAAGAAAGCTAATAGAAATTATATCATCAGAGGCCAAACTTCTAGGAATAAGGAGGTGATGGACTCTCTATACACTAGCCTGGTCAGATCATCTGGAATATTGTGTCTATGTTACATCTTAATAAAATAATTGATATAATAATTAATATAAAGTGGTTTGTGAACCTTAGAACACTATATAAATGCTATTTTTTGTTGTGGTGGTTATAAGCTGGAAAACATTTAGAGGAAGGCAGCCAGTATGATGAAGGGCATTCACTCTCTGTCCTATGAAGATCACTTGAAAGCACTGAGATGCTTAGACTGGAAAAGAGAAAAATGAAGGCTGGGGATGAACATTACAGTTAGATTCAAGGATATGAAGGGGCACAGCTAACTGTTGTGCAGGACAGTTGGACTCCTACTTGGTTACAGAATGAAGAACTGAGGACAATGAGTGGAGATTGTGAAGAAGCAAACTTGGCCTCTTATTAGGAAGAACTTAATAAT
Organism: Trichosurus vulpecula; assembly: GCF_011100635.1. Taxonomy (NCBI): domain Eukaryota; kingdom Metazoa; phylum Chordata; class Mammalia; order Diprotodontia; family Phalangeridae; genus Trichosurus; species Trichosurus vulpecula. The sequence continues at coordinate 328,871,207 of NC_050573.1, read as the reverse complement.
TAGACCAATCCCAAAGTAGATGGGGTTGTCTCAAGAGGTGACATATTCCCCTTTGCTAGTGTTTTCCAGCAGAGGCTAGACCACTACTTGTTGGAGATGATATAAAGAAAGTTCCTTTTATAAATATTTAAATCTGTATTCAGACACCATCAGTTCTTTTTCTGGAGATGGGTAACATTTTTCATTATAAATTCTTCAGAGTTGTCTTGGATTATTGTATTGCTGAAAATAGCCAGTCATCTTACAATATTGTGTTACTTTGTACACAGTACATTTCACTTTGCATTAGCTCGTGTAAGTTTTCAAAGGTTTTTCTAAGATCATCCTGCTCATCCTGTCTTATAGTACACCAGTATTCTGTCATAATCACATTCCAGAATCTGTTCAGCCATTCCCCAGTTGATGGGCAACCCCTCATTTTCTAATTCTCTGTTGACTAGTAGAAAAGAGCTGCTATAAATATTTATGTACATATAAGTCTTTTTCCTTTTTTGTTATCTCTTTTGGGACAGATCTAGTAGTGGTATGGCTAGGTCAAAGGGTATGCATGGGTTTACAGCATAGTTCCAAATTGCTTTACAGAATGGTTGAATCAGTTCACAACTCCACCAAAAATGCATTAGTGATCCAATTTTCTCATATCTCCTCAAATATTTGTCATTTACCTTTTCTGTTCTATGAACCAATCTAATCAGTATGAATTAGTACCTCAGAATTGTTTTAACTTGCCTTCTTCAGTCAATAATGAGTTAGCATATTTATTTTTCATATGGCTATTCATAGCTTCAATTAATTAACCTGACAACTGAACATATCTTTTGATCATTTATCAATTGTAGAATGGCTTATTTTTATAAATTTGACTTAGTTCTCTATATGTTTGAGAAAGAAGGCATTTATCAAAGAAACTTGCTTCAAAATTTTTTTCACAGTTACTATTGCTAACTATATTTCCCTCCATGCTATTCCTCCTTTTATTCTATTCTCTTTCTACTTTCACCCTGGCCCTCCTGAAAAAGATTTTGCTTCTGACTACCCTATCCCCTAATCTGTCCTCCCTTCTATCACCCCCCCCTTTTCCCTTTGCTCCCTACTTTCCTATAAGGCAAGATACATTTCTATACCCAGTTGAGTGTGTATGTTATTTCCTCTTTGAGTCAACTCTGATGAGAGTGAGGTTCACTCACTCACTCCCCTTCAGATCCCCTCTCTTCCCCTCCACTGCCTCTTTTATGTGAGATCATTTACCCTATTCTCCCTGTCTCTTCATCTTTCTCCCAGTAAATTCCTCTCTCATCCCTTAATTTTATTATTTAGCTCTCATCCCTTCCTATTCAGCTCATAACTGTGCCCACTTTATATATATATATATATATATATATATATATATATATATATATATATATATATATATGTCTTCTAACTACCCTAATAAGAAGAAAGATTCTCTCAAGTCTTAAGGGTCATTGAGCTTTTTTTAAAATTTATTTCTTACTTTTAGTTTACAACACCCAGTTCCACAGGTTTTGGGGTTCCAAATTTTCTCCTCCACACTCTTCTCCCTCTTCTCCCCCCAAGATGTCATGTAATTCAATGTAGCGTCTACATATACCTTCACATTAAACTTATTTACACAATAGTCAAGTTGAAAAGAAGAATTACAACCAATGGAAGAATCATGAGAAAGAAGAAATATGACCACAAAGGAAGGAAAAAAAAAACATAGAGCAAATAGTTTGCCTCAATCTTCATTTAGACTCCTTAGTTCTTTCTCTGGATGTGGATAGCTTTTTACATCATGAGTCTTTTGGAGCTGTCTTTGAACCTTGTATTGCTGAGAAGAGCCAAGTCAATCAAAGTTAGTCATCACAGATAACATGTGTCTGTAATAGTGTATAATGCTCTCCTGGCTCTCCTCCCCTCACTCAGCATCAGATCATGTAAGTCTTTCCAGTTATTATGAAGTCAGTCTGTTCCTCATTTCTTATAGCACAATAATATTCCATTACATTCATGTACCACAACTTGTTTAGCCATTCCATAATTGATGGGCATCCCCTTGATTTCCAATTCTTTGCTACCACAAAAAGAGTTGCTATAAATATTTTTGTACATATGGGTCTTTTTCCCACTTTGATCTCTCTGAAGTGGTATTGCTGGATTAAAGTGATATGCACATTTTTATGATCATTCAGTGGTATACAGAACCAGTGTCAGCGTGGCAGAACAGGAATGCAGTACCTGGTTCAGTTTACTTAGCTGTTACATAAGCACAGGGATTGTGAACATGTCAAGAGATGTGATGGATGACTTTACATCGCCGCATGTCACCTGCTTCTCTTTCTCAGGTCTTTGGGAAATAGGGCGCACTCCAACAAATCTAAGCAGTAATTGGCTAATATGAAAATGATAAATCCCTCAGTGAACACCTGGTACTGCTCAAAATAATACATTTTTCCAGAGAATGAGAGTATCCAGAGCACAAAGGATTGTTGTTATGACAAACTCAGGGCACAGCCTTCTTGGTGGGCCTTAGCTCTGGGAAACAGGATATCTCCAAATACTTTGACATTTCTCCCTTTTGGACAAAGTGGGGGAATCTGAAAGAACCCTAACCCAGCAATAAATAAAGGAGAGACAGACATAATCCAAGATGCCACAAGAGACCAGTTAAGCCAGGATGAGATTTTTCCCAGGGCCTTAGCTCCCTAAGGGGACCTATTAGGGATATGTGTCCCATGTGTCATTGTTAGCCATTCTTTTCTTGGCAAGCAGAAGAAATAGAAGAACCAAGAATGTAGAGGGAGAAAATGTCAACAAGCTTGAATCAGGACCTTGGTGGTTGGGCACATAATTACACACCTCCAAGTTTGGCAGCTATGGGCATAGTTAGAAGGACATGGAGGGGCCCTTACAAACAATGATTGATCACTAGTTTTCAGATAAGACATATGGGTTCCTTGAGATGCACAATGGTGGATCTAAGTTTCTGGTTAGCATAGTATAGGTCCTTAAACAGCATGTAGAGACTGTCCAGTTTCCCAGGCACACAGAACTAGATTCAAACTATGCAATAAAATTATTCACATGATTCCCATAATTTCATAATTACATTAAATCAGATACAGATCAAACTACTTAGAGGGCTCACAGTGGACTGGTTCTAAGAAGGGACATTTACATATACAACACATTTTATTCTCTAAAAGGGGCTCTGTTTCTCTGGGTCTGAATCTAGAGGTTAGGTACAACCATTTAAATTTGGCTTTCCAATTTTGAAACTTCATAGAATTTCAGTGTACATATCATTTTCTGTTTCTGTCCTTACCTAAATCCTATACCTGAAATTAAAATATTTTTTTAAAAAATTATGAGCTACTAATCTATTTCTTAGCCAGCACCAGATAGTATTGACCCTTCTCTTATGACTATTTCTAGAGTTTCCAATACAATATTGAATAATATTGGTGAAAGTAGAAAGTATGCATCCTTGCTTCACACTTGATCTTGCTAGGAAAGCTTCTAGTTTATCCCCATTACAAATAATACTTGCTGGCAGGTTTAGATAAACATGTTTTTAATCAATTTAAGGAGAACTGATTTATTCCTATATTTTCAAATGTTTTTAATATAAATGGGTGTTTCACTTTACGAAAGCTTTTTTCTCTTTTTACTCTTCTGATTCAGGTATCAGTATCATATTTGTTTCAAAAAAGGAGTTTAGTACTATCCTTTCTTTACCTATTATTTCAATAATTTATTTAATATTGGAATTAGTTGATCTTTAAATATTTCATGGAATTCACTTGTAAATCTGTCTGGTACTGATGCTTTTTCTTAGGAAATTCATTCATGGCCTGTTGTTCTGCCTTTCAAAATTACCACACAGAACTTTAAAATAGGAAAATAATTTCACTTTCTGTACCATTGTCAATACAATTTGTAAATTATCATTAATCCTTAATTAATAAAACCTTAGAACTTATTACCAAAACATACTGAAAGCTTGAATTTACTTGAGATAAATTTGGAAGCCAATCATAAACATATGTATATAGTTCTTAGAGAAAACAGTCTAATCCTGTTGCTTTTCTCAAAATTTACTGTTCCAAGATCAGGAGATTGCACACGCAGCTGATCTGACCAGGAGGGATGAGTATTTCAGAAATAATCAGTGAACCTGTGGCAACACCACGTTGGCAACAAGGTTTGTGTTTCTCCATATGCTAACCCTACCTTCCAGGACTCTCCACCCAGCACTCACAAAGACCTCTCTTGTTCTGAGGAATTCCATTCTGAAGACAAATCTTGCACTCCAACAGGGGCTATGCTACCAAATCAAGAATTGGGGTCTGACGTGGAAAAAATTAAGGAAACAGCATTCGAACCATCAGCTGAAAGATTGTTTAAAATTCATCAGATGGGAAAATGGTTTGTTGCTGGAGGAGCTGCTGTTGGTCTTGAAGCACTCTGCTTTTATGGATTGGGAATGCCAAATGAGATCTGGGCTACTGAAAAAGCAGTAATTTGGCCACATTATGTGAAGGATAGAATTTGTACCACATATGTATTTCACAGGGAGTGTTGGTTTAACACCATTGTCTGCCTTAGCAGTTAGCCAATCACATGCTTTAATGACCTTTATGATGAAAGGCTCTTGGTTGAAACTGGAGCAACTTGAGCAGCCATGATTGGAGCTGGAATACTGGTTCAGTCAATATCATATGAATGGAGCCCAGGCCTAAAACATCTTCCAGATGTTCCAGGCTGATGTCATGGGTACAGTGGTGCCCTCTCTGACTTTCTTTGGTGGTCCTCTGATCCTCAGAGCTCTCTGGTATACAGCAGGCATTGCAGGTAGCTTCTCTACTGTAGCCATATGTGCTCCAAGGGAAAATGTCTAAACATGGAAATACCGATGGCATTGTGCCTGGGTGTTGTTTTTGCTTCTTCTTTGGGATCTATGTTTCTACCACTTACACGGCAATTGGTGCTAGTCTTTATTCAGTGGCAATGTATGGTGGATCAGTTCTTTGTAGCAATTTCCTTCTATATGATACCCAAAAAGTCAAGTGCGTAGAAATAATGCCCAGAAAGATGTGACCCCATTAACTCCACGATGAGAATCTACACGGATACAGTAAAAATCTTTATGCGAGTAGTCACCATGCTAGCAATTGGGAGCAACAGGAAGAAATGAACTGATGGCATTTTGAACGATACAAACTTTGTCAGATACTTTTTCTTGTGTTCTTGGTGTATATACTTATTAAATCATTTCTCGTATAAGCACTTTGGTTTAAATCAGAAGATCAGAGCCACTTCAGCATGGTTAACATATTCCAGTACAATGTGATACCTCAAGTTCTACCTTTCATGAGAATAACTTCAGCACTTCTCTTGCAAATAAGTAAAATAGATACAGTTCCATTTATTTAGAAAACATTTGTATTACATCTTTGTCTTATTACCTTGTTCAATCATTTCTCCCTTTGCAGGATATCATCTTTAAATTATAATTTGACTACAAATATCGGTTAAATTGTAAATTGTTCATACTTGAATCCTATTACGGTTACCCTGAGATGTTCCAATGTCAATCTATTATTTAATACATTTGGTGCTGTAATTACAAAACTTCTTGATAATAAAAGTTTACTATAAAAGGAAGAAGCAAGATATAGTTATAAAAATGTCATCTATCATGAGAGAGTAAAAAACTCTCTGTTAGAGGAAAAATTCTCTTAGCTCTATTTGATTTCATGCATATGTCGTATCTGACAGCCATGCATGTAGTCACAGGGTGTTGAAGGCAAGTCTCAGATTAACCAGATGAGAAATTTTCCTTTTCAGTAAGGAAATAGAACTATGGAGAAATAGAGTCAGGATGGTCCTAACTAAGCCAAGACTAAGTCGATCCCACAGTCTTTCCCAGGCATAGACTTTAACAGTTCCCGGACTGCAGCACATGCCATTTTCTTCTATTGGCTTCATGACAATTCAAGAGAACCATTCCCATAATCAAGGATCAAAACAATAGTGAGTTGCAGTCCCAGGAAGTTTTACCTTAAATAACAAAATTTCACTAATCACAGCTTAGTGCTTGAATATCTTTCCTGATGTTTCCCTAACAGTTAACATTTAACTTTTATCCTTTACTTATAAGTTAAAACTACCCATATTCTATAGCTTTAAATATACAAATACCTGATAGTTGACTCATCATTAATAGGTTGAATCTACATCCTAAAATCACCTTACACTTTCATAAAAGCCAAGATTTTCAAATGAAAATTTGCTATTCAAGTAAATATTGTTAATTATTATTAATAATATTTTAGTAGTAGTATTACCTGTTTTATGACTAAATTTACCTTTATGAAATGTTTAACATTTTTAAATATCTCTCTTTTTATCACATAGTTTTGAGAGACCAATTAATGTGTAACAGCATCCAAATTAAAAGGAAAGTTTTGTCTAACAGCATTTTGGTTTGCAATTATCTCTCAGGTTTCACATTATAGACTTAGAAATATAATACAATTTAGAAATAGAATAATAACACAAGTAATAAATTTCAGATGACATCAATTGTATTTCCAAGTTATCATATGGGAAATCATAGATTTTATTACCCTGGACATTTTAAAACCACTTTAGAGTTATGAGGTATACAACAATCACATTCCATTAATTAAATAATATAGTGCTTAGCATTCCAGTAAGAGAGAGCTTTTGATTTGAATGAAGTTTGCAGGATTGGCAGTTGAGGAGTTAGAAGTGGTAGATTTTGAACCAGTGAAAACTGGTTTGACTAATTCAGGACCAATCCCTCATTACGTATAAATTCTAGGTCTAATGAATTCCAAAATAGGGAATCACAGACACACACACACACACACACACACACACACACACACACACACACACACACAAACATACCTCAAACCTTTTTCTATGAAGCACAGTTGGCTCAAATTCTCTATATGCTCTTGAAAATTTAGAAAATGTCTTACTTTCACTACTTTCAACTTATTCCTCTATGGATCACAGAACAATCTCTTTTATGTAGCATGTTGTCTTTGCCTAAAATTTTATTCTCTGAAGGACCCAAGACCTCACATTGGATTTCATAAGCCCAATATTGCATGGTTCCATGTCCACAGGGCATCCTACCAGGTACTGTTCTTGGCTGAGGTCAATAGGGGCCACATTCCAAGACAGTACCAGTTTGACGTCTGCTCTTCTCCCCTTGTGATTACAGATAAAGTTTTATTAATTGTTTTTTATTAACCGATGTATTGGTCTATCTGAAACCTTTTGTACTATGGTTTCCCTCATCTTTGCCTTTTAGGGGTTTCTTCAGACAAATACTTATTAATGCAGTCACAGTTGCTCTTAAGAACAAGTAAAGAACATTTATTGCATTTAGTCAGAGTTTGGTTTCTCTTCCTAAAATTATAATTATAACTATTACTAGCTAGCCTTTAGCTTCTTTGTGGTTGTGTGAAAATCACTTTTGCTGTCTTAGTGTGTGGTCCCTACTGCCCTCAGCCAAATACAGGACAGGGCAGGATGTCCTGTGGACATGGAACTATACAATGGCTTTTAAAATTTATCGGGATGCCTTGGGCCACTTAGGGCTCAGTTTGCTGTAAATATTTTAGAAATAAAATGGCAGATTATATGTTACAATGTGGACAGACTGGAACGAAGATGCAAAAATGGAGAAAGGGAAAATACTTTTTGCACTACTCTTAGTCCAAGTCTTCTGCTCTAAAATACCTATAAATCCAAATATCTTCCTTGATAGCTCCCTTCTTTACCGTAGCTGAGTCCTATATGTGCTCCTCAGACGTGTGCTATGATAACGGGGTTGCCCTAACCTCCTTTCTTCAAGCCCATCAAAATACCTCTCTTTCCTTCCCTTTCTCCCTCCTCCCCTTTCTTACACAAGTTGATATTAACTCCTTCTATCCCGCTTCCAGTTGTTTCATTGATAACAAGAGGGCAATAATACTTAGGCTACCTACTTTACAGAGTAAGGTAATGGAAGTTTAATGAATGCATTAATGTTAATGTTATCTCCTATATTAGGAAGGCAGAATTTATGATTTCAAAGAGAATCTCATATGTGCCTAAAAGGTCCGGAAACGCAGGATATAAGGAATTCTCTAGGCAGAAGGCAGGAGAACTAAAGCATGTATTTACACTCCACAGTAACAATCCCACAAACCAGCGTCCCCATTTTGATATTTTCATCAAAAGCTTCCAGGCCCAATAAGTCCGCCTCACAAGAGTAACTAGGAGGCCACAGAGAAGCGAGATGGTGTAAGGCAAAATCGTATACATGCTTCCCCTCTACGGTAAGAAGATTACCCACTAGCCTCTAGTCAGCTCTGCTACCGGCAGCTCAGCTTCGGCTGTGGGCGTCTCTGGCTCCAACCGGAAAAAGAAAGGAGGATCTTCAAGCTGTCCTCTCCCCTTTTGTAGAGTTTTTGACATCATCAAGCGCCGCCTGAACGACCAGGGCCGATTGGTTCTTGACTTGGCCCCTCCCCCAGCGTAGACCACATTAACACACCTCCCCTCAGCCAGCGCCATGACTCATCACACAGGAAGCTCTGGTCCTGCCCCAGAAGAGCAAGCCCCAGCGTCCAGGGAAGCTCAACGAGGCAAGCTGAGTCATTCAAAGAAAACAAAGTCCATTCTGGCTACATCTCCCTACAAGGAAACACTGGGGACCTTATTCCTTGCTTCTAAGAGAGTAATGATGTTGTTAAATGGCAGAGACCTCAAGGGACTATGAAGAATATGCAGACATTCTGTAATTGGTCCAGGTCAGTTAGGCATGTTGGAAGGAGATGTTCTGTTTGGCTATGGAGGCATTAAAAAAATTCCTGTCAGCTTCAGCCACTAGCTCTTTGCTTTTTAGGGAAGCTCAAATAAATAGCTCAGGACCACTAGTAATGGGAATATAACCTCATAAGGTCAAAATGTCTGTAGAACTTTTCAGCAAACCAATACTCCAGATTTCAGGTCTCCACTAACGCACTTGGATATAAAAGGAGTAAAGCCTTCTACAGCATCCTGGCATTCTGGACTCTGAGTTGGCAATCATGAGCAGAAACTATAATGATAAACATGATGGTGATGAAGATGAAGATGATCATGATGATGAAATATGTAGACTAACAAACGTTAATATAGAGCCTACTAAATTTCTGGATGCCATGTTAAATACTTTACAAATATTATCTAATTTTGTTCTCACACCAATCTTGTGAGGTATGTGCTATTATTACTCCCATTTTATAGATGAGGAAACTGAGGCAAAGAGGGGATAAGTGATTTGCCCTGGGTTACTAAGCTAGTAAGTGTCTATGGTGGGTTTTGAATTTAGAGAATTGATGCCCAAAAGAGTAAGGAGTGACTTTGTATTGGTAATTAAGAAGGGCTCTTAGCACTTATTCAATCAAGTGCCCTTGAAGAGCTTGGCCTTTGTTTCCTTGATTAAATTAGGAGTCTTTGATGACCTCCTTGCCTCAAGGGAAAGCCTAGTTTACATGAGTTTTAGTGACATGTTTGTGACATCAGAGGCTTTTAGACCACAAGGGTTTAAGTCACATTTTTGTGATGCTTTTAGGTCACGTGGGTGAGTCGCATGTGTGACTCACCTTTGACACTGGACAAGATATATAAAATCAGAGGTCGCCATTCTCCCTTGATGCTCTCACTCCTGGAGGAGTGTTGGCATGGGACTCTGGGCAGCCCCTGTAAGAGCCTCCCGGCTCACCTAGCTGTTGATGGTTTCTTGGTAACTATGAATTGTATTTGGTCTGTTTATAATGTATGTTTGTAACTTGTTTGTATTTGCTCTGAAGTTCAGGATGCTGTCTTTTCCTCCTGAACTAAGTGAATGATATATGTATACGTTGGATTAAAGTAAGATTGTTAACCCCTTAATGTTACTTTCCTTAGTAAAGCAGATCAAAGAACCTGTGCAGGCAGTGTTCTTGTGGTTGGGCTTGTGTTGATCTTTCACCCCCACAGCAGCTGCTAGCCAAATTGTTGCAATAGACTTTCAGGACTCTTTGCAACCCCATCCCAGTGACAGTTCAGAAAAAAAATTACACACTCAGCAATACTACTTTTGAATGTGAAATCGCTGGGATGAAGGCAATATAATGACTGAGGTAAGTTGAGTCTTGCTAAATACAACGGTGGTTTTGGGGCAGAGTATGTTTCTTAGTGTTATGACTCATCTTTCCATTTTATTCTTGCTTCATCTTCAAAGAAAATATCCATTGGAAACTCTACCAGGTGTTCAGAGTTTAAATGGAACTAAAGCTGTAGCAATTAACTCCTAATAATGGAAGAAACACAGCCAGTGGGCTGAAGTGTGATGGCAGCAATAAAGCAACAACTCCACAAACTCCTCACAGTTATTCCCTGAACCTTGAGCAGGTATGTAGCCACAGTGACTCTGGGAGATTAAAATAGATCATTTTCCATGAGGAAAGCTCTTTATAAAACTACATGTATTAAAGAAATGAAAATTAAATTAAAGCTTAACGTTTTCTGAGAAACATATTGCTAAATATATTTTGGAATTTATGTCATAACTGTAGGGGAACCTGCTTGATTTCAAGTTAAAACTATATAAAATAGAAACAAGAAATTAAATAGCATTTTTGCCTATGTTCAAGGATTGATACAAAGATGATATAACATGAATAGTCCTAGGATAACTTTTAAAATATTATTGAAGCATGTTAATTCAGTTTTAAATCTGTTTGGCAAATGTAAATGAGATTTCTGACATGCCATCTCTTCTAAAGTATTTTTAATCAGTAAATATTTCAAAACGTTTTCATGTCTGATGACATTCAGTGAGATCTTCCCTTGTACACACATACACAGACATGCATGTACATGTACTTGCATGCACACATATGCACACATATGCACACAAAAATATTTTTATAATTTAAATATAGTAAGTTCCATTTGCAATGACTGTGAAAAGAAATGTCTCTATAAACATTTATGACAGTTGATTTTACTCAAATTTCATAATAGTTTCTAGTTTAGTCACAATTTCATTCACTTGATTATTTTTACTGCTTTAACAAATGATGAAAAACTTGGTAATTTGTGAGATGCCAGGATTTATGATGTTGTCCACATAGATAGGAGATCTTCTGTGGATTATCTATGGAAGAATAAGAACAAGAAATGGCAAAGAACAAGCCACCATGAGTGGTATTCTTTCTTCACTGATGCAAGACTTATCATAATGGACAGAAGAAGAGAAATGAAATAAACATTTATATAGCAGATACTTCACACTACACATTATACTAAGCAGAGGTCATGATCCCTTTCATTCTTGTCTGTTTAAGCCCAATGACTTGGACGACCTACAAATAGCATCAGAGGAGTGGGAAATAATTTAAAGGGAATTTCTTACTCACATCAAATACAAATTTATACTCATAAAGACTGTGGCAATTGAAGTCAAAGAGTTATATGATATGTCCATCAATATGCATCAGGCAGCAACACTATTGTATCTTTAGAACATAATAGCAGCAGGAGACGTAGACTAAATCTCCACACATGTTCTCTTATCACATGTGTATACTGCATGTGCATTTATCTAACGACGAATTCTACAAAGTAACCTATCAAAAAGTTTATCCATGTGAATACTGGTGAAATATTTCTCGCTATTTTGTTACATTATTGAATTAAATATCTTTTGTTTTGAACTAATGTGCCCTTTCATTGGATTACAGAGATATGGGCACATATATGCTATGTTTGGAGTGAGACACAGAACCATAAAATAATTGGACTTTTAATATTTTGGGGGGCCCATGTATGAGGGGTCCTGACTGATACAATGGTAAGGGCTCAAGAAAAATACAGTGTTGTATGAATTCAGATGAGGGAGAAATTACTACTTATTGATTTCACTCCTTCAGTGAGAAGGTAACGTCTGAGCTAAAGCATGAAAGTTGTATAGGATTTCTATTTTATGAAGCAATTGATAACATTCAGGTAATAAGAAATGATATGATCAAAGATGTAATAGAAAGATGAATCACAGGTTTTCAGGAGTTAGAGAGAAATTCAGTTTGACATATGCTTGTAGGTAAAGAAATAAGAAAAAAGTTGGAAATTTTTGGCCAAATATTGCAGGGTCTTGCATGATAAACTAAGGATTTTGTATCTTTAGTATTATATAGGTCCATTTGGTACCTCATGCCAGGGGTGTTCCTGCTTAAAGTACTTTCAAGGCCACATTAAAAGCATTACTGCACTCTATTTTTTAGCAAGAGTCCCAAGTAGCTGATCTCATGACAATGTTGTAGATAGGTTCTGGCTATACAAATTCTAGACTGGCTTCAACATGAAAAATGTCCTTAACACCATTCTATAGACCATATTAATATTTTAGGAACTAAGAAGAGCCAAATCATGACAACTTTATGATGGCTTTACTATATCTCCTTTGACCATTATTTATGTGTGAGCCTTAACATTACTATTTGGTGCTTTTGCTTTTGATCACCCTTCAGCTTCATATTTCAAGTTTCAACTGGGAGATTTAATAAGAATGTCAAATCATGGAGGTGATATAGCACTGACCATACTTTTATGGACATGAATTGATTAAAACCACTTTGAACTGTGTTTTGGGGAATTTTCTTTTTAAAGCATCTAAGAAACACAGAATGATTTCTGTAAAGTATACACAAATGTACATATGATTCAGATTTTAAGCTGAATTCACTCCAATTCTCCCTTAATATAAAGTATATAGGATAAAATGGTGTGAGGTCCTTTTAATCCTAAAATGGAAGTAGTGAAATGAGAAAAAGGAACAGGCTTAAGAATTTATATAATTATTTTGGTTTGGGGTATGTTGGGTTTGACACACTACAGGAAGGAGGTCAAAGAGGTGGAATATGGGTTGAAAGCTGAAAAGTCAAGATTCTAAATATAGATTTCATTGGTACTTAGTCTCCTCCCAACCGCTCCCCTGGACTTCATGATGTCCAGAAACTCATCATCTTGCACGATGACATAAACTCCTACCTCCTCAGTAACCCCACACCACAGAGGATCATGTCACCCTCTGATTGAAGAAAAGGGCAGATAGACACCTGAGACTTTCTCTCAAGTCCTCTGTTTAAATGGGGTCCTAAAAGCATTTCCCACTGACTATAGAAAATAATCATTTTCCCATATTGGTATCCTCTTCCCATTCATAATTATGTAGTTTTTTTTAATTGTTGTTTTGTTTCATTTTATTTTACTTTGTTTTGTTTATGTGTTGTCCTCCCTGATTAGATTGCAAATTCCTTGAAGCAGGGAATGTTTTTTGCCTTTCTTAGGATCCCAATTTTTATCACAGTGTTTGAAACGTAGTAGTTACTAAACAAACATTTATAGACTGACTGGCAGAGTTGCTAAATTTACAACATGAGAGTAGATAATATTGCTCAAAAGTTGATGGATGAGGAAAACTGGTTCACAATGTAAGTACAAGAGACAGGGAGAAAAGGTTTATCATGGTTTCTGGTAAGGAATGAGAGAAGAATAATTTGGAAGTGGCAGATTAAAAAGATCATTAAGCATAGTTGAGATTGTAGTGGCTAAAAATTTCCCTTTTTTCCCACAATGTTAATCAACCTTAGAAGAGAATCAAATAAATGTAAATATGAAGATTCCCCAGGGATAGATGTTTATAATTCAGAAACAGTAATAGTTCAAGGAGAAAGGAGATATTATGGTAGTAGCTAGTGAAAAATTTAAACAAGGGATGCAAACTAGCAGCGGAAATTGGTGAAGCCAAAGTAAAGGAGATGTATTGGGAGAACAGAAGACATAGCTATAGGGAAAGGACTGGTGATTTCATTGGTAAAAGTCACTTTCCAATGAGGAAACATCCTCTACCAATCCAGGTTGGCACCTTCTCCAGAATTTATGGTCCTAGAGAGTTACCTAGAACCATGAGAAATTAAGGGATTTGCTCAGAGACATACATTGAGTTTATGTTTGAGAAATGACTTAAATCCTGGTCTTCTTGACTCCAAGGCCAATTTTCTGTCTGCTATGCCACACTGGATAGCTATGTAATAATAATAGATAAAATGGGCTAATGTGGGTGATGGAATAAAAAACGGGGAAATATTTGTTGGTATGTCAATGAGTCAACCAAAATAGTTTATTAGTCTTTCTTAATTCATTTATCGATTCACCCCTAAGGCTTTAATTATTATAATTGTACCATTTCTTAGATATTACCTTGTATTAGTAACTATTTGAAAATATATTCTTCTTCCTAAGTTGTACTATTATATTGTGCCTGATTTAGTATATGTGGTGAGTTTTTTCCCATGTTCCTCTATCTTCATTTTAAAACGTTTAATCTTACTATCAGTAAGTTCACAACACTATATAGATTACTTACAATGTCTCAAATACACAAGTGACTTAAATATAATGTAGCAAAGAAAGTTTTGATTCCAAATCACCATGGGTTTGATCATAAAATTAATTTTTAAAAATAAGTTTATATCGGTATTTTCTGTTTCTTAAATCACTGTAGTTATTTGTAGTATTCCTGGCGCTGACATAAAGCCATCCTGTGTGAGAAACATATTTTATGGGAAAAAAGTATAACTGATTGATATAATGACAAAGTCCAAACACAACATGAAATGTATAACACCTATGAATGTCTTACCTCCACAAATTGGTAGGTTGGGAGAATCTTCTCATTTCTCTTCATTCAAGTGTTGCTTGATTTTTATAATTTTGCTATATTTACTTTTGCTTTCTTGGTGTATAGTTCTTTCTGTGTACATCGTTCATAGTTTCTCTATATTTTGTTTCCTTGACTTTGCTTACTTTATTCTTCGTAAGTTCATCTAGGCCTTTGTATGTTTCTCATTAATATACATAACAATTGTTACAACACAGTAATATTCCATTATATTCATGTACCACAACTTGTTTAACCATATCTCAATTGATGGGGCATCTATGTTTTTGCCCAATTCTTAGCTATCATAGAAAGTGTTGCTATAAATAATGTATTGTCTGTAGTGACTTTCTTTTCATTGATTGCTTCCTTGGGTTATAAGCTGAGGAATGGAGTTTTTGGATTTAAGGGTATGAGCATTTTAGTCACTTCATTTGTCCAATTCCAGATAATTTTTCCAAATATTGCACTATTTGGGTTCTCCCAACAACGTATTAGTGTACCTGTCCTTCTACATTGTATTCAACATTGACCATTATCATTTCACGTCATTTTTAGATTGATAAATGTTGTACTCACAGTGGTATAATCCTAAACAACTACCACTGGGCACAGGGTCCTCCCTTAGTCTACCGTCTGTCACTTAGAAATACATAGCAAGCAATAGAGTTACCAGTTGTCCCCTGTAACTGTTCTGTTGCTATAGATCTGTGGGTAACCTGGGACTTTCCCATAACCTGATTCATGGCCTTTCCCTGTACTGGAGTGCTTGCTCAATGTGTGGTATGCTCACACATCTTCAATACCTACAGATTTCACTTTGACTCTCTGTTCAGAGCAGGCCTGGAAAAATGACTCACTGAGACATTTTCTTGTGGCTCCCTCTCAGAATTAAATCTGGTAGCAAATGTACTGAAGAGAAACAGTGAGCACACAAGGATCAGTTTGTCAGAATCAAGGGAAATACTTATATGCAACTGAGAAGTTATTAAGGTGTGACTCCCGCTGGTCCACATCCTGTGGCTACTCCTTATAGCCAATGAAGGTGCCATCACTCTTTAGCAAGAAGTAGCGTGGCCTCCATGTTTTGATGTATTCTCCTAAAAGCACAGAGACAGGATGTGAAGACCTGGTGTCTTTCAGTGTAGTTTTTTTTTTCTGCCTAGGTCTTAGAACCTAAGGAGCTAAACAGGCTGCATTCTCTCAACAATTTAAAGTACTAATAGACAGCCCTTAGTCCCGAAGACTATGAATGGGAATAGGCTAATTGTACTCACTTTAACTTTATGGCATATATTATTTTACCTGTTGCTCTTTAGAGCTGACTGACTGAGGATTCTGATGCAGGCAGTTGTAACAGGATGGGTCCATTTGGGTGGGGACTTGGAAAGCTGTTGTGGCCAACTGGCCTATTCTGGCTAAGTATGTGTTTGTAAACCAGAAAAATGATTTTTGTTTTGTTTTTATTGTGTGCCTCACTGATCCAATCCCTTCAGATCCTGTACTGGCATTTAGAGTCAGTTTGTACCTGGCCTTTTAAGACACCTAGCATTTGGTGACTACCATTTTCTAGATCTTATTTGGAGCTGCTTCTCTGTGAGAAGCTCGTTATATTTCTTCCTACTACTCTGTCATTTTGGCTCCACTCCTAGTAACTACGGATAGAACAATTCTAGTTGAATTATGAGGTCACAAGACAAACTGTAAAGATTTAAGAAGACATTGAGAGAGAAAAAAGGGAGACATTTATTGTGTATATACTTCTCAAGGAGATTAGCCAAGAAAAGGAGAATTTATATAGGATAATAGTTACTGGGAGCTCAGTACAAGCCAAGTTGAGCATTTCATTAAAAAATAAATTATTTGATAGTTGGAAGAAATGAAAAAAAGAATATTGTATCTTCAATGTTACACAGCCCTTAACCTCAGTGAAATGCACTTATACAGGGTATACCAAAAATCTTAGTGTATTTTTAAACTTTAATAGGTCAAATTAAATGAGATATTAGTAAATCAGTTTGCACAACTCCTAGAACATAGTAGGTGCTTAACAAATGCTTGTTTCTCTTTCTCTCTCTCTCTCTCTCTCTCTCTCTCTTTCTCTCTCTCTCTCTCTCTCTCTCTCTCTCACACACACACACATACACAAACACACACACATATATATACACATATATATATATACATATATATGTGTATATATATATACAAACACACATATATAGATATATAGATATATATACACATATCTGTATATATGTGTATGTATGTCTATATCTATCTATCTATCTATCTATCTATCTGTCTATTTTTCCCCCGATATAGTATCACCATAGCTGCTGAACGGTTCCATTTTGTCACCTCCTCTCCTGGTCCCTGTTATGGCACTGCTGTTGAAAGATAACTGTTTTTTCACACATCTCCCACATCATCAATAATCAAACTGCTTGATGTATCACTAAGTATGCACCCATTGGAAAGAACACTAGATGGATGTTAAGTTGCAGTTACCTCTCTATAGTCATCTTTGTGAACCATTCATCCAAACACACTTCCTTTGCTAGATCTGCTTTACTCTTACACATCTAAAGTTCAATCCCCATCCTTTATAAGTAGAGTCTCCCTGTACATTAGGCTTTGGGACAACTGTCAAAAAATCCCCAAATATGTAACTTGCCACTTCTTTGCTGAGCTAAACTGTAGTTCCTCAAGTTTGGTACATTGGAACATACATTAGATTGAGAGCCAGAAAACCTAGGTGCAAAACCTAACTTTTCTATTTACTAATTGTGTTACTTTAGACAATTTACTTTCCCTCTCTGTACATCAATTTTCTATCTATTAAGTAAGGGGTTGGATTAAAGGTCAGTTCCTCTTATAAATCCTATAATAAATAATCTTCCCTAATGGGGTTTTTTGAATGAAGTCAGAATGAGGTACATGCAATCTGATACACAATCCTAGAAACATAAGCAGACAAGGACTACAAAAATCTATGTAATCCATGCAACCCCTTCATAGCCCCCTATTTTTAGGCAATATTTTTATATATTGAATGAAATTACTATAATCTCTTAGCACATTGTGTATTTAAATAAGGTAATCCCAGAAGCTCTAGTTCAGAGGTATTAAACATATGACCAATGGATGGTATGGTGCCCACAACACTCCTTAGTTCAGTCTGAACCAGATAAAAATGCAATTGGGAAATATTTAACCAAATAAACAAAAACTACCATAAAACATCAATAATAGTGATATATAGTTTCCCCCATGAATCTTTGTGTACAGTTTATTGTTCCCTATTTCTGTTTCAGTTTGACACTACTGCTTTAGGTCATTTAGAATGGAAATGTCTCAGTGAAAGGGGAAAATAGCAACTCTCTGAATTACAATCACATGTATCTTCTTTCCCCTAAACATGAAAGAGTTAATTATTTTTTAACAGACTAAAAAAATCTAGAGCAAAAAAGGTCTTAAATTCCCTCAAGAATAACACATTTCTCATTTTGCCATATAGGTCAAGTTCTTTGTCCTGGCATAAACTTGAGGGCATCTATTCGTGAAGTCCAAGTAAATAGTACCTTCAGGAGGGTGGCATTATTGTTGTGGTGTTCACTCAAAATGGGATAACCTTAGGGGGAAAAAGAAAATTAATTTCATCTCTTATCTTGCATTTTATCTGACATTTTACTATATGCATCCTCTTTGAGAAAATAGATTGTGTTAATAGATGCTCATGCTGGATGTTGACATCTTAATGAGTCTGTGTCAACAGTTTGTCTTCCTCTTGGGAAGAGGCAATTTTCAGGCTGCAAAGAAAATGCATATTAATCCCATATGCCTTACCTGTGTACCCTTGAAGATTACTGCTCTTCTGCTGGCTTGGTATTGGCAATTTCTTTTTAGCTTTATTATCCTTGAGATGTTGCAGAAAAGGTCAACATTGAACTGACTAGGAAAAGTGATATATCATTGGCAAATTGTGTGCCTAAGATGTGTGTGTGTGTGTGTGTGTGTGTCTGAAGGATGATGCAGTGTTTGGAACTGCAGTGTGAAGAGAATGAAGATGAAGAGAGAGTGGCATGGGAAGTACAGAAGTTCTCAAGTCACATACTGCTTTGTGGTCAATAGAAATCACAATGAAAACCATCATTTTACATTGATATTAAAAAGTCCAAAAATCTCAAAACAGATACATGAAGATTTCTCCCAGGAAAAGTATTGTTGTAATTTCTCAATTTACTTGTTTCTTCTAAACCCCTTTCTGTATTAAGCTGTGTGAAGACCATTTATAAGAAATACAGATACACACATCCACACATTTCAAAATGACAAGCAATTATTTTTGGTGGAGAATAGCCTGATACACATGATTGAGAGTAACATTGTCTCTATGGCCAAACTAGTTTACCTGAGGAAATGATTTCCCCCAAATTCGTCTAATTTTTAATCTTAGATATTGGTTTTCAGATAAAATATTTGTTTATGGCTTTGAATATTTTTACCCTTCATATGGATGCTTGTCATCCATACTGAAAACTGGGGCAAAGTGTCTCTCTTTGTGGCTATTTACAGGTGGCTTTAAAACCTGGGTAGAGAAAGGTATTCTTTATACTCAAGAATTTCAGTTAATGTTTTATAGGCTTTCTTTTTGCCCCTTAGATTTAATGTAGTTGAATGAGTCAAAAATAGATTTTTTTTTTCTTCTCTTGGAAGTCAAGTTAGGGCAGGGATGAAGGAGCAACAGAAGGCAGTCTGACTGGGTGCATTTGTATGGGGAGATGGGATGATTAATCCTCTAGAAAATAGACAAAGAAGTAACACAATGTATGCGAATGAAGACTCTGATGTGTAGGAAGGTCATCCCTCTGGTAGTGAGCATTCTGTGGCAAATGCACAGTTTGCCCTATGTTGATAATTATTATCTCTTATCCTTTTGTTTTATTTTTTGCTATTTAACTGTGAATTTTAAATATTGTTGGGGTTTTTATTGGGTTGACTTGCTTTATTTTTTGTATTCTATATATGAAATAATTTAATGAAACTACAACCTAAGTGTCATCTTCAAATCTCCACTTTCTTTCAACTCCCTCATCTGATGTGTTGCCATGTACTTGCAATTCCACCTTCACAGGATTCTCATATATGTCCCATTCTATACTCTCTCACAGCAACCACCCTTGGACAAGTCCTCATCACATAAGCCTGCATTATTGTAATTGCCTTCTGGTCAGT
This sequence comes from Trichosurus vulpecula, assembly GCF_011100635.1. Classification (NCBI taxonomy): domain Eukaryota; kingdom Metazoa; phylum Chordata; class Mammalia; order Diprotodontia; family Phalangeridae; genus Trichosurus; species Trichosurus vulpecula. The sequence goes on along the minus strand of NC_050573.1, from coordinate 328,851,190 downwards.
ATTTCTGTCTCAAGCCTTTTTTAAGTCCATCCTCCACTCAGCTACCAAAGTGATCTTCCTAAAGTACAAATTTTACCATGTCACCCTCCTGTTCAACAAACTCCATTAGTTATTATCAAATACATCAAAATGCAAAACCCTTTCTCTGGATTTTAAAACCCTTCATAACCTGGTTTCTTCAAACTTTTTAAAGTTTTCTTATATTTTGTCTCCATGGTCCCTAACATACTCTACAATCCAGGGGTATTGGACTCCTTGCTATTCCTCTCACAAGGCATTCCATCTCCCATTTGGATTTATTTTCACTGCATGTCTCCAATGTCTATAATTCCCTACCTTCTTGTTTCTGCCTCTTGTCTGTCCTAGCTTCCTTCAAGTCCCAAGTAAAATCTAACCTTCTGCAAGAGGGCTTTCTAGCCACACATCCCACCCCAGTCCCACTGCAAAAGCCTTTCCTCTGATATTATTGACAATTTTACCTATATATGTATTGAGATATATATATATATACATATATAGGTATAAATATATATGTATGTATGCATAAAGACATAGATATATAAATATATACAGAGAGAGAAAAAAGGAGAGAGAGAGAGAGCGGAAGTTTGTACATATTTGTTTCCATGTCACCTCTCATATTAGGTTGTGAGTTTCTATAAGGCATGGACTAACTTTTTTTTTTAAATTCCAAGTACTTAGCACAGTAATGAACAAAAGGAGGCAATAGTAATAGTAGGCATTAATAAATGGTTTTTGACATGAATTTGAAATAGAAAACGGAAACAGACTTGAAAATATGAAAAACTAAAAAAGAATACTGCAAGGCCAGTTGTGTTGCAAGTCCCCGGCCTCGCAACCAACTTGGGGTTCCCCCCAAGACCCAGGCCTTTGCCTAGCAAAGGGCCTGATCTCGTGGACAATGTATGGGGTAGGAGCGGAAGGATGGTGAATGACTCGGAATTTTATGTCAACAAGCAGCATTTTTATATCTTTAGTGACATAGGTACATTCTTTAGGTTACGTGGGTAAAAGGACGGGTAAAAATCAAGACACCTGGGTACTAGGACTCCACCTACTCTCCTCCCCTTCTCTTCCCACGCTAACTGAAAGCTCCCTGCAGGCAGGCAGTCCAGGCAAAGAACCGGAAGTTCGATGTGTTCTGGCAAGCCCAGACAGAGAGCCGGAATTTCCATGTGCTCAAGTAGGTCCTGGCAAAGACCTGGAATTCCTAGGGAGGCAACAAAGGTGAGACCCCTCCTCCTGGCTCCACCCATAACTCAGAGCCCTGAGTTTATCTCAGCAGGCCCCTGGGCATGGAGGTCCAAGGAGGGCAGGGCTTGGCTCTAATTCCATAACACAGTTGCTAATCATTTGGGTTGGTAAACAAACAAACAACATTTTAAAAGATGATTTACAGACTGAAATGCAAAGGCTAAGTTGTTACATTTGTTTTACCAACAAAAATTCCACATATAAACAGACCTACCTATACTTTTTGATATAACAGAACCATGATAAAAATTATGATTAAGACAAAGAACAAAATCACAATTATGCTATATTGCCATTTTTACAAATATTTTACATATTTATATTTACATGTATATTTTTACATAAGATATTATAATTCCCACAATCCCAGACACAAATAAGCAAGGGGTCTATTATTATACATTACATTTTTGAAAAGCTGACTTCCTGATTGTAACTTGAAACAAAGTGAATAATGAAAACTCTAAAGTGGTTCACAGGACAAACATTCTGACACTAATTTTCTATATGCAGATTTAATGTGAGTTTTCATGAATCTAGGGAAATGTAAGGAAACTGTCAGTGTAATTTCCCTTTAAAAATTTCTGTACAATGACTGAAGTGGAAATATGTTTAACGTGATTGTACATGTATAACCTATATCAGATTTCTCGCCCTCTTGGGGAAAAGGGAGGAGGAGGAGAGAAACAGAGAGAGGAGGGAAGAAGAAGGGGAAGGGAGGGAGGAAGAAAAATTTGGAACTCAAAATCTTCCAAAAATGAATGTTGTAAACTATGTTTACATGTAAGTAGAAAAAATAAAATACTGTTGAGGAAAAAAAAAAACAAAGAAGATAGAACTAAATAAAATAACCACAACATAAAAAATTAAATTTTCTGTATATTTTCATATATTTACTACAATATCAAAAAGTAATCATGTGATTGATAGTAAACTATCTGTTGATAATTATTTTTGACAATGACAATTCATATTTATTTGGAAGATTTATACTTGAAAAGTAATTTTTAAGCAGTCACACAAGTTTGATGGTACCAATATTGTTGCACTCATTTATAGTTGATAAAAATGTGACTTAGAGAGTTCAAGTGACTTGCCCATAACCACACCACAGGAAATTGCCAGAACACTTTCCCAAAATGAGCAACTAGCTTTCTGGTTACTCTCATTTATGGGAAAAATCTAACGGATATGTCATAGATGAAATCCACAAGCTGCAAAGACTCATACCACTCCTAAGCACAGTCCAAAACAGATTAGAATATAGTTGGGAAATGTTTAATAAAATAAATAAAAATACAATAAAACATAGACAACATTACAATTTCAATTTTCAAGATGCAGACTCCAGGGATTCTTATGGATGGATTAATGTCTTCTATTTCCATCTGAGTTTGAAACCACTAGCCAAAGAACTTTTGAGTTCCTGTTTAGTCAGATATATAAAAGAAACAACTTCTTTTTTTGCCTTTATATCAGTGTTTTTTTAGTAATCTAAAATAATCGAATTGTGTTATAGTCTACTCAAAAGTTCTTATTTGTAAGAGAGCTTCCTTTCTCTATATCAAAGGCCCAACAAAATTTGCTTCTTTTTGGATGTCACTTAACACTTAACACTTACTTCTAACAATGAAATTTATTAGATATACCTCAAAGGGAGGCAAAAGGCACAATATAATGGGTTACAAGGACAGCTAGGTGGCAGAGTGAATAAAGTGCCCAGCCTGGAGTAAAGAGGGCCTGTACTCAAATCTATCCGGGGACACTTAATAGCTGCATGACCCTGGAAAATGATTTCACCCTGTTTGCCTCAGTTTCTTCATCTATAAAAGGAGGTGGAAAAAGAAATAGCAAACCACCCCATTATCATTGCCAAGAATACCTCAAAATGGGGTAACAAAGAGTAAGACATGAAGGAAATGATGAATAACAACAACAGCAATGGGTTATAAGTCCACATAGAAACAGAAAAAAAAAAGTTCTTCATATGTGTGTGTGTGTGTGTGTGTGTGTGTGTGTGTGTGTGTGTTTAGTTCCCACAAAATAGTTTGGGGCCTTTATAACAAAAAAAAATAATCCCAGCTAACTTTTTTATCTGATAATTTCTCCTTTCTAGTTCAGTACCAGCAACAGAGTGAGCACCTGATGTTAACTGAAAATCCCTGAATAGGGGAGGGGGGGGGTGGCATTCCACTCATTGAAAGAGTGTTAGTGATTTGGCCAGATGAGACTCGGGGTAGCCATCAAGAGCTCCCCCTTGCCATTGAAAACCCAGATGTTGGTGCTTCTCTCTAGGATGAGGAAACTGAGGGTCAGAAAAGTGCATAGCTCCATAGTCATCTAGTTGCTTGGCAAGCACTAAGGGAAATGTGAGAAGGTGTTGATCTCCAGGGCAGCCTCTTGGGGGCTAATTCCTCTTTAAGTGTACTCAGGTGAGATTTTCCACCCACAGATTTCTCATCTGAGAGCTGTGCCAGGATTAGACTCCCCTCACCTCAGTCCTGGCCTTTCCGAGCTAAGGTGCTATGAAAAGGGTACAGACAAACTTAGAAGCATCTCCATAGATGTATATGAGAGAAAGAACAAAGGAAGAGAAAAATCTCCTCTCCATCCCACCCCTAAAAGGTCTTCCTCCCCTACTCTACAACATAAAATTGCAGATGTTAATAGAATTATCTAGGAAACTCTTTAAGTGACTTGGAACCAGAAAAGTAAATCTACTAAAGAGGAGTCCCCTTCAGAGCTGCTTTGAGAATGAGATCTATTCCAAAATGTCCAAGAAAAATGTGCCAGAGACCAGATGACTACAGGGAACATCTAAGATCCAAGATGAAGTGGACTGATTAAATGGACATTGGGAGTGCATTACCAAGCTACAAGGAGACTTGATGTTAATGTTGATGGTAACTATTCTATTACTTTGACTTTTTGTTTCACAGCATCTATGTTCGCCGAGTTTTCTTGGATACCTTGGTGACATATAAATCTCCTCTCTAAAATTAGTCCATGTTTTTAGATATTCTTACTATGGTTGTGCTATGATTTGATGTTCTTTCCCTAACCAGTGAATAGAAATTGTGGCAAGAATACAAAGTTCCAACAAATTATAGAAGAAATGCAATTACTTTCCACAGGCAAACCCTGGTAGATTCCTGTCTTTTGATTCGCTTGGCTGCAGGGAAACAGCCTGTTAACCACCCCTTGGTAAATGGGTATTTATTGCCTTCTGCCTTTTCATCCTTCTTAGACTTTGTATTAGTTGCTGTGGTAAAGTCTGTTATGAAGTTGCACCAGAAAAACTGATGTCAGAATGTACTGTTCAAAATGACTGTGTTAAAAAGTCTTATCATATTAGCTAAAGATAAGCATAGGTCAAAGGGAGGCAAATTGAAATAATTAGAATGATTCTTTGTCTTTTTTCAATTGATTGTATTTACAATTGATTGATTTTATCCTGTAATTGCCTAAATCATGATTCTTTGTCTCTGAATTTGATTCAGAAATTTAGTTAACTTGTATTAAGTTTAGAAATCAAGTTCTCCTGCCAATCACTGTTCTATTCTTACGTCAAGGAAATGTGTTACATTTGAAGGATTCAGGTGGATACCAGGGATCAGATTTAGTATCTTTACACCACCAAGCTATCCTTTATGGATGTCTTCTTTGATATTCGAAGATGTTTGGTTTGTTATCTCTGTTCTTACAGATGCAGTTGTGTAAAGGGGGAGAAAAAACCCAGGGATGCAGGGATCCCAAACCAAAGTTCCCAGGATGAGGCCTCCTGGAATGAATTCACAAGACACAAGCATTCTTTAAGTCAAGGAGGCAAATATTTATTACGCTTTTTCAGCAGGCAAGAGTTCTTAGGGAACCTTCAATCATACAGAGGTGCAGGGTGGGGGTGGGGGGGTGAATCTTTATAGAGGGTTAAAAGGCAGAACATGTCAGTTTGGTGTTTGGGGGTGGGATTAGGGAGTGGTTTAGGGTGTGTTCAAGGAGTGGTTAGTTCTTAAAGGAACATGCACATTTCGTATCTACTGCACAGGCGTATTACCAAGAGTTTTCTAGGCAATAGCCCACAGTGGGGTAACTGGTAACAGTTTCTACTGTGAAATGTCACTCAGTTCAGTATGGGTGGAGGCTAAAGGGAATAGTTTCTCATCTAGTGTCTTGTTAGACAAAATACTATCTCTAAGATACATATTAGAAAGGTCAGTGAATAGTGAATATGGTTATGACTCACTGTTCAGTCAGTTATCAGCATCCAGAAATCAATCTATAGTTGCACATAGCTGCTTACGAAGGAGGAAGCAGAGATAAGTTGGGGCAGGCTGTCCTTTAGCTAGAGAGAGACAGCCTCAGAGAGAATATGTTTTCAGAACTAGATGCATTTATAAGAACTGGATGTGTTTAAGCACCCAAGCAGAGGTTGTTAGAATTTAGGGTCCAAGCACAAGCACCTCATCAGTTGCATTCAAACAATGAACATTTCTTAGTTTAAGAAGGGAAAGATGGGGTTGTTGCTAGCCTTATTTCCATATAATCATATTTTCATCCATCCATGATGCTAACATTTCTATTTTTTGTACTACCCCAATCTATAAAATGTGTTGTTAACCCAATAACTGCGTCTTAGTATTGCTGGAGAAGTTGAGCTCCTATTTTTGGTAAATTCATACTTCACCAATAAATTGATCATCATCAGGAAAAAAAAAACCCTGAATGAATCTATTTTGAATATTTGTCTTTAGAATAAGAAGTTGCTGCATTCAAGCTTCTGTTTTGTCTCTTTTTATCATATGGACTGTGCCTAGAAGGGTCCATGTTCAGTATTTGTAGAAGAATATATTCTCAGCCTTACTATTATTATCATACCACCACGCACATGACCTAGTCTTTATGCTCAGAAGTATCTTCAATGAGATTAGGCCGATAAATTCTCTAAACATTGGCAAAATGTTAAATATATTAGCTCTACAAACTGTGAATACTTTGAGCAGATTGCTATATAGTTTAAATAATGTGCAGTTTGCCCAGCATAACAACATGAGAATGAAAACAGCTTCATTTAAATGTGCCTTTTTCTCACCATAATAATTACTCAAGCATACATAATGTAGAAGTAAAAAACAAAGTTACTAGCATTACATCCAGTAAATATTTACAGTTAACTTTTATATTTCTATTTTTTAATTTATTTTATAATTTATTTAATATTTTAGTTTTCAACACTGATTTCCACAAGATTTTGAATTACAAATTTTCTCCCCATTTCTGCCCTCCTCCCTACTCCAAGATGGCATATATTCTGATTACTCTGTTCCCCACTCAGCCCTCCCTTCTGTTACCCCACACCCACCCTCCAACCCCTTTCTGCTTACTTTCTTGTAGGGCAGGATATATTTCTATGCCCCATTCCCTATATATCTTATTTCTCAGTTGCATGCAAAAACAAATTTTTCCTTTGAGCATCTGATTTTACAACTTTGAGTTCCAAATTCTCTGTCCTCTTCCCTTCATAGTCACCTTCCCTAAGAAGGAAGGAATTCAACATAGGCCAAATGTATCATTATATAAAACACTATCAAAATATTCATGTTGTGAAAGACTAACTGTATTTCCCTCCATCCTATCCTATCCCCCTTTATTCAATTTTCTCCCTTGACCCTGTCCCTTTTCAAAAGTGTTTGCTTTTGATTACCTCTTCCCCCTATCTACCCTTCCTTCTATCATCCTCCCTTTCTTATCCCTTTCCCCCTACTTTCCTGTGGGGTAAGATACCCAATTGAATGTGTATGTTATTCCCTCTTCAAGTCAAATCTGATGAGAGAAAGATCCACACATTCCCCTTCACCTGCCCCCTCTTCCCTTCCTGCTTTTTATTGCCAGGTTTGTGTGAGATAATTTACCCCATTCTATCTCTCCCTTTCTCCCTCTCTCAATATATTCTTCTCTCATCCTTTAATTTAATTTTATTTTTTAGATATCATCCCTTCATATTCAACTCACCCTGTGCCCTCTCTCTATATCTATATCTATATGTATGTACATATGTATATTGCCTTAAACTACCCTAATACTGAGAAAGGTCTCATGAACATGAATTACACACATCATCTCTCCATGTAGGAATGTAAACAAAACAGTTCAAACTTAGTAAGTCCCTTTTGATTTCCCTTTCTTGTTTACCTTTTCAGGCTTCTCTTGATTCTTGTGTTTGAAAGTCAAATTTTCTATTCAGCTCTGGTCTTTTCACTGAGAAAGCTTGAAAGTCTTCTATTTTATTGAAAATCCATATTTCGCCTTGGAGCATTATACTCAGTTTTGCTGGGTAGGTGATTCTTGGTTTTAATCCTAGCTCCTTTCACTTCTGGAATATTATGTTCAATCCATTAATGTAGAAGCTGCTAGATTTTGTGTTATCCTGATTGTGTTTCCACAATACTCAAATTGTTTCTTTCTGGCTACTTGCAGTATTTTCTCCTTAACTTGGGAACTCTAGAATTTGGTGACAATATTCCTAGGAGTTTTCTTTCTGGGATCTTTTTTCAAGAGGTGATCAGTGAATTTTTTCAATTTCTATTTTACCCTCTGGCTCTAGAATATCAGGGCAGTTCTTGATAATTTCTTGAAAGATGGTGTCTATGCTCTTTTTTTGGTCATGGCTTTCAGGTAGTCCAATACTCTTTAAATTATCTCTCCTGGATCTATTCTCCAAGTCAGTTGTTTTTCCAATGAGATATTTCACATTGTCTTCCATTTTTTCTTTCTTTTGGTTCTGTTTTATAATATCTTTATTTCTCAAAAAGTCGCTAGCTTCCACTTGCTCCAATCTAATTTTCAAGGAGGTATTTTTTACAGTGGTCTTTTGGGCCTCCTTTTCCATTTGGCTAATTCTGCCTTTCAGGGTATTCTTCTCTTCATTAATTTTTTGGAGCTCTTTTACCATTGGGGTTAGTCTATTTTTTAAGGTGTTATTCTCTTCAATATTTTTTGGGTCTCCTTTATCAAGTTGTTGACTTGTTTCTCATGGTTTTCTTGCATGTCTCTCATTTCTAATCCCAATTTTTCCTCTACTTCTCTTACTTGCTTTTCCCAATCCTTTTAAAGCTCTTCCATGGCCTGAGAGCAATTAATATTTTTCTCAGATGCTTTTGATGTAGGCTCTTTGATTTTGTTGACTTCTTCTGGCTGTATGTTTTGATGTTCTTTGTCAACGAAAAAAAGGTTCTAGAATCTGAGTCTGAGTGTGAGTCTGTGTCTTTTTCTGCTGCCTAGCCATGCTCCCATCCAACTACTTGACTTTTAAGCTTTTGTCAGGGTGTGACTGCTTGTAGAGTAGAGAGTGCTTTGTCTCAAGATTTAGAGCCTGTGCTGTCATTTTCAGAGCTACTTCTACTCTACTGTCACTGCAAGCTCTGCCACAACCATGATTGTGATCTAGATCTAAACAGGGCAATGCAAGTCCTGCACTCCTGCTTTAGTCTGCCACTTGTTTCCTCCCACCATATGATCCAGGGACTCAGGAAGCAGCTGATGCTGGATCTCTGGAAGCAGCCTCAGGAGCTTCCTGCTGCTGCCAGTACCACTGCAGCACCACCTCTGCCACCCCAGGGCTGGATCCAGACCACTTTCTAACCCAATCTACCTGTTTTCCCACTAACCTACTCCTTGGTCTTTGGTGTTTGTGGCTTGAGAAGTCAGGTAACTGCCACATCTCAATGATTCATGGCCCTGAGGTTTGCTCTGGACTGACTCCTGGTCTGGTCTGTCCTGGTGCAGCCCACACTGGGCTGTGCTCTGCTCCCAGCACTGTGGGATAGACCTGTGCTGGAGATCAGCTCCCCTCTGCAATTTTGTTGGTTCTGCAGCTCTAGAATTTGTTCAGAGCCATTTTTACAGGTGTTTGGAGGGATTTTGGGGAGAGCTTAAGCAAGTCCCTGATTTCCAGCTGCCATCTTGGCTCTGCCCCATACTAAAAATATATGTATCCATACCCTATATGTTTTTATAAGTGTGTGTGTGAAAGAATTTTTTGTGGAATTGTTTCAGTCTTGTCCAACTCATCATGATCCCATCTGAGATCTTTTAGGCAAAGATGCTGGAGTGGTTTGCCATTTCCATCTCTAGCTTATTGCACAAAGGAGGAAACTGAGGCAAACACTGTTAAGTGACTTATCCAGGGTAACAGAGCTAATAAATGTATGAGGCTGGATTTGAACTCAAGTCTCCCTGACACCAAGCCCAGCACTAGATCCACCGAGCCATTGAGTGCCCCTATGGTAATGAAGACATGAGTAAAAAAAAGAAGTTCAAAGCACTATGCTAAGTGTTGGCAATATAAATAGAAAAGTAAGACAATCCCTGCTCTCAAGGAGCTCACATTCTAATTGGTAAGAAAAAATAGATTTAAGGTTTCAGCTGTAAATCAAATAGAAAATTCCCATGATCCTTAGAGTGTACTGGCAAAGTAGATAGTAATGCCTTGATCTTTAATCAATCAATCAATAAACACTTATTCATTATCTACTATGTGCCAGCCACTGTATCAAGTCCTAGCTATACATAAAAGAAGCAAGAGACATTAATGTCATTTCCATTGATAAAATAATATCTTTTTGAGATATAAGGCTATTTGATGGTTCCAAGAACTCTCTTGACAAGAACTTTCCTTTCTGAATCTTTGGTAGTTATAGCTTTGGTACTTTCAAGAGCAGTTGCCACAAGATTGGCTTCCCAGGAAGATAGCTAAGGTGTGCTGTGATTGGTGCTGTTCCCAAGGTTCTTGGGTTCAGCTGCCTGGGCTATCTCCATCAGGGCCTGAGAAAATATGGCTGTCATGGTGATGATGATCATTTTATGTACCTGGTACCTGCTACCTTCTGTTTCTCCTTCAAGCTGCTTTATGCTTAAGGTAGGCTGGCTTACTTGACTATTGTATGGCCATTGGTGCATATGGCTGGCACCTTCTCCATAGGAGTTATTTCCAAATTGCTATGAGGGCTAGGCCAGAAGAAGGAATATTGATCTGGGGAATGCTGCCATTTTAGTGGCTATTTTTGCTACCTGAGTTTTGATGGCAATTGGTCATCAGTTGTTATTGGTGGTGATGAGGGTATTTATCCTCCTCCCCAGATTGAATAAGAATTTTTTCTTTGATTTTTCCCCTCAATGATGGTTATAGGGGCTGAGCTAAAAGCAAGTCTGGTGGTTTGGAGTGAGAGAGACACTGCTATTCTTAAAGTCCCTTCTTTCAGGTTTTGGGAGTGTCGCCATCAGCATCTGTAGGGAGATGCTGATCAAGGTTGTGGTTGTAGTTTTATTTACTTGAAATGTGCTGCTTCTTCCTCAGAGTGCCTTACTGCTTTAGTTATGTATGTATGTATGTATGTATGTATGTATGTATGTATGAATGTATGTATGTATGTATGTATGTATGTATGTATGTATGTATGTGTTCTGCATATGTACATATGATAAAGAGTGATCTTATCTTCCCTTAGGATCTTAGTGCAAAAAATAGCTTTCGTTATGAATATAACTGATGAAAAAATAAAATTAACAATATGTGGTGTTGTAATAGAATATTTGAAGGAAGAAAACAAAAATGACAATCTTGGGTAACTAAAATAATTCCTGTTAAAGTTGAAATACTTTTTAAATGACAATGATGTAGAAAAAATGTTTTGACATTTCAGCAATGAAATATTTTAGATGAATAGTGAGATGATGGAGGATTTTATGGAACTGAGAAGTATGGAAATTGCTAATTTTTAAAAAGGTAGAATTAATGAGCTTTAATTGAGTAAATGAGTTGTAGTTTGAATATAGATGAATAATATGCACAAAATATATTCATATGTTAATATCTTAATTTAAGATTCAATTTTATTCAATTTTACCATCATTTATGAAACTTCTATTAAAGTCATGGCACTAGGGAGGGAATGAGGCCTTGCTTTCAAGGGTACACAACATATAAAATGAAAAGGCAAGTAAATATAAAATAATTTTTATGGAAATCTCTTAAAAGAGAAAAAAATAGAAGTATCAGGAAAGATTTCTCAGAGCATTTGAACCTTAAAGCAAGCTAAGGATTCTAAAATAAGGAAGAATTTACATAATCTAGAAGTAATACTTGCCCTACAAGAAAGGAAGGGAAAAGGGGATGGGGTGGGGAATGGGGTGACAGATGGGAGGGCTGACTGGGGAACAGGGCAACCAGAATATATGCCATCTTGGAGTGGGGGAGAGGGTAGAAATGGGTAGAAAATTTTTAATTCATTCTCTCGTGAAAATCAATGCTGAAAAATAAATATATTAAATAAATTTAAAAATAAAATAAAAAATCTAGAAGTAATAGGTCCTAAATATTGTATGCCTGTTGTTTTTATATTACAATAATTTTCTATTGTGTATCTCTACCCTCACCAATGAACTATCTTTTGTAACTAAGATTTTAAAAGAAAGAGGAAAACAAAATCATCAGTTCAATAAAGCCAACCAAGTCATTCACACAATGCTAGGACACTGGACCTGGAGTGAGGAAGACCTGAGTTCAATTTCAGTCTCAGACTCTTAGTAATTATGTGACCTTGGGCAAATCTGTTTGTCTCAGTTTCCTTAATTATAAAATGGGGGAAAAGTAGCACCTTCCTCAAAGGGTTGTTGTAAAGATCAAATTAAAAAATATATTGTTTAAAAATGTTTAGTACAGTGCGTGGTACATAGTAAAGGTTACATAACTTTGTATTCTGTCCTCTTTCCTTTGCCCCTATCACTCTATGTAGTAGGATGATAACATTCTACTCCTACCAAATCCTCCAGTTATTCAACATGTTTTCTCAACTCTTCTCCAAAATCAATTTTAGTCACTTTAGTCACATATCTTACAATTCTACTTTATTATTTTCCATTGACATTTTTCATTATGTCTATTATTTGCCTGGTTTGTATTTTATATGTGTATGTATACATATGTGTATATATATATATATATACATATAAATATATGTATGTGTCTATCTATATGCAACACATGTACATGTATGCATATAGATATAACATATGCACATATATATTACTCTAAATATTATTCATCAAGGAGATGTGATTTTCAGTTCAAGCTAAACTTCTAATCAGTTTATCATTGCAAAGAAAGACCCCAAGTTTTATACTGAAGGCTTGAATCATTTCCTATCAAGTGACAAGTCAATGATCAGCACACATATTAAGTAACAAAGAAACATATTTATTCAATTGTAAAACAGAAATCAGAGGAAGTATATGTAAGAGTATATGTAACACACAATCCAGAATGAATGTGTTTGTTCTCCTACTAGAAGCATGATAAATTGACTCAGTCAATTGAGAGAGTCCTAGATCTTACCCCACAGAGAAGATCCCTAAGTCTCTAGCATTGCAAGGTAGGGATGGAGACTAGCAGCTCTTTTCAAGTCGTCTTCCTCCCAGAGTCTTTTTTTCCAGCAACCTGAAGTGGGATTGGTAGCTTCCACCTTCTATCTTGAAGTGAAAGGGAAACATACACAAAGTGACTACAGAACCCAGAAAGACAGAAGATCCTGATGAAAACCCAATTTTTCCTTTTCTCACTTCCCACTTTTGTCAATCCCTCCCCTTGTGCAAGCATGGACATTAATCTCAGCAATGGAGGAGAGAGTCCTATGACAATGGACTTTGGGACTTAGATTACATTCCCCAAATGTGGAAATTGACTTAATGTAAGTTTGAGGGAGAATGAAGAGTATTGAGTGCTTCTAAGTTTGTTAACCTAGGTGATAGATGCTAGGAATAATGGTGATTCCCTTAATAGACAGAGGGAATTCAAAAAAGAGTGAAAAGGGTTTTATGGGGATGGGAATCAGGTAATGTGTTCTGCCATTAACTTGATTTTAAAGGCCTGGGAGACATACAGGTGGAAATATCCAAAAGTCAGTTACTTGGTGATGTGTGATTAGAGTTCAGAAGAGAGATTAGGGTTTGATTTGCAGGTATGTCTCATTTGTGTAGAGATGATAACTAAACACATAGAAACAGATGACATCACAGAGAGAATGAAGAAAGAGATCAGACAAAACCTCAGGACAAAATCTTGGAGTGAGGACATTGACAATAACCTAGATCTAACATTATTTATGTGAAACTATTTTGTAATTGTGTTCATATAGTTCCTGGGTTTGTCTTGGCATGTAGACTCCCAAACATTATATGCTGTCTGCAGTTATTTTAAATGCAATTCCTCTTTCTATCTCTTGTGCTAGGCTTTATTGGTAGTATATAAAATACTGATAGTTTATGTGGGTTTATTTTATATCCTGTCACTTTGATTAAGTTAATTGTTTAAAGTAGTGTTCTTTTACTGATTTTCTAGGATTCTCTAAGTATACCATCATATTTTTTTGGTTTCATGGTGTATTGTGGGGTTTTCTCAAAAGAACTCACAGAATCAGACCATCTTCAACCAAAGCAAAGGCATTTATTGAGAGTGATGCCTCTTAGGAAGTGGACTGAGAGGAAGATGGGGAATTTTATAGGGCAAAAGATGCAATTACATCATTGCAGAATATAAGTGTATTAAAATATAGGAGAGGTTTGTTAAGGGGTGAGGTAATAGGAAAGGAGCTCTAGAATTTATGGAACTTCACATTCAGTTACCCACTATTCATATAGAAAAACGCTTATGCGGGGCCATGTTTATATGATAATGATATTATAATAAGCTTCTCTACATCAAAAGTTAACCAAAGGATAGCTTTTGTTATTACTGCACAGGTGTATATTTAGGGAAAGTTCCTTCTATTGATTTGGGATCCATATCCTGCTTGGAAATCCTGGTGGTGCTGCTTTCTAATTGGCTGGCTAACATGGTCCTGTCTGAGATTAAATGGATGTGGCTATGGTTGAGGGCATGGACACGTCTGCTGTTTCTGTGAGAAATATGAGAATTGGGGCAGAGGCCAGCTAGAGGCAGTGACTAGGATTCCATCACATGGACACACCTACTGTTCTAGTGAGGCAAGATTTCATAGACATGCCTGCTCTTCTAGTGAGGCAGTGAGGAAGTTTGGATATTGAGTCTGGGGGTCTGAGCTGTGGTTAAAGCCAGATTATGTGATCAAATCAGGACATGCATGCTGTTCGGTGGTGCCCATAAGGAAATTAGAATATTGGGACTGGGGCAGATTTATTAGGATTCCATTAATATCATTTGCAAAGAGTGGTAGTTTTGTTTCCTCATTGCCTATTTTAACTCCTTCAATTTCTTTTTCTTCTCTTATTGCTAAAGCTAACATTTCTAGTACAATATTGAATAACAGTGGTGATAATGGGCATACTTGTTTCACCCCTGACCTTATTGGAAATTCTTCTAGCTTATCCCCATTATATATAACGTTTGCTGATGGTTTTAGATAGATACTGGTTATCATTTTAAGGAAAACTTCATCTATTCTTATGCTCTCCAGTGTTTTAATATGAGTAAGTGCTGTATTTTGTCAAAAGTTTTTTTCTGCAAACAGTCATATGATCTCTGTTAGTTCTGGCATTGATATGGTCAATTATGTTGATAGTTTTCCTAATATTGAACCAGCTCTACATTCCTGGTATAAATCCCACCTGGTCATAGTATATTATTCTCATCATAAGTTGTGGTAATCTCTTTGCTAAAATTTTGTTTAAAACTTTTGCACCTATATTCATTAGGGAAATTGGTCTATAATTTTCTTTCTTTGTTTTCGACCTTCCTGGTTTAGGCGTTAGCACCATATTTGTGTCATAAAAGGAATTTGGTAGGACTTCTTTGCCTACTTTTTCTAAATAGTTTATAGAGTATTAGAATTAGCTGTTCTTTAACTGTTTGGTAGAACTCACTTGTAAATCCATCTGTCCCTGGAGATTTTTTCTTAGGGATTTCATTGATCATTTGTTTAATTTATTTATTTTTCTCAAATGGGGCAATTTAAGTACTTTATTTCCTCTTCTTTTAATCTGGGCAATTTATGTTTTCATAAATATTCACCAATTTTACTTAGATTTATTAGCATACAGTTGGGTAAGCTAGCTCCTAATTTTTTCTTTGATGTTCTTCAGAGGTGATGAATTCACCCTTTTAATTTTTGATACCAGTGATTTAGTTTTCTTCTTTTTTTAAAATCAAATTGACCAAAGATTTAGCTATTTCATTGGCTTTTCATAAAACCAGCTCTTAGTTTTGTTTATTAGTTTAATAGCTTTCTTAATTTTTATTTTTATTAATCTTGCCTTTGATTTCAGAATATCTAAGTTGGTATTCAATTGGGAATTTTTAATTTGTTCTTTTTCTAGCTTTTTTACTTGCACGCCCAATTCATTGGTCTCCTCTTTCTCTATTTTATCCATGTAACCTTTTAGAGATATAAAATTTTCCTTAAGAACTGCTTTTCCTCTATCCCATAAATTTTGGTATGTTGTTTCATTATTGTCGTTCTCCTTGATGACAGTATCAATTGTATCTATGATTCATTGTTTGACCCATTCATTCTTTAGCATTGGGTTATTTAGTTTCCAGTGTTGAGCCTATATTTCCTTGGGCCTTTATTTAATGTAACGTTTATTGCATCATGATCTGAAAAGGATGCATTTAATACTTTTGCCTTTCTGTGTTTGACTGTAGTGTTTTTGTGCCCTACTGCATGGTTAATTTTTGTGTAGGTACCATCTACCACTGAGAAAAGAGTATATTCTTTTCTATCTCCATTCAGTTTTCTCCAGAGGTCTATCATATATAACTTTTCTAAAACTATATTCACTTCCTTATTATAATTGGGAAAAGTAAAAAAAAAAAACAAGGTTTGGTCAAACAGTAGGAAAAGTATGAAAGCAATGTCATGATGCGTAGAAGAGGACAGGGCAATAAGGAATAGAGGCAGACAACAGTGGTAACATATCATAGAACCAGAAGAATAAGGACTGAGAAAAAATCCCCTGCATTTAGCAATAGGGAATATTGGTAACAAAAGAGAGATTACTTAGTTTGAGTGGTTGTTTGAGTGCCTTGCGCATGTGTGCATGTGTGTGCATGTGTGTGTACATGTGTGTGTGTGTTTGTGTGTGTACATGAGTGTGTCTGAGTTTTTCCCAAGAGTTTAGATACTTATCTAAGGTGATGGTAAAATGAAGGGTTTTTTTAAGGATTTGGGAAGACCTGGCCATTTTTATAGACAGCAGAAGAGGAGTCAGCTAATAAGGATTGAAAATTAGAGATGGTCACAGAGAAGGGACAAGCTTCCAGAAGAGAAAAGAAGGGGAGAGGTAGAGATTAATGACAAAAATCTTGAGGCTAGCCTAGGGTTGGTCAAAAAGCAACCTCTTCCTGAGAAACCAGAGCAAATGAGGAAAGATGATGGAATGATATAGAAGTTGGTTCCAATATAGAATAGGAGAATATTAATGGTAGGTGGTCTCCAATTCATCTGTAAAATCTGACATGTGGTCCTTTGATACAGGAGGCCGGCATAGGGAACTTGTGGAAAGAAGAGATAACCTGGGAAAAGAGGTTTAATTGAGTAGAATAGAAAATAAAGAATAAAAAGACTGATGAAAGGCCACAATTAAGAGAGGAAAAAAGTTTAATTTCTGCTGAAAAAATCAGTATAGTTGCATGCCTTCCAAATTTTTTTTAAGTAGTATGGAAAGAATTGTGCAGAAGGTGAATATTAGGAGAAAGTCAGAATTGGGTTTAACAAGCTATGAGCACATGGAATTCAAGAATAGGAGGCTCTACAGTGGTAAACCAGAAACATTAATATCCCGAATTCAGATATGACTATTTATTTAATTATGTGTTTGTTTGTTTGCACATTATTTTCCTACATCCAATATGAGCTTAGTGACAGGAAATAGTATATGTTTTGAGTTTTTGTATTGTTTTGTTTTGTTATATCTTTGAACCTCTAGCATTCTGCACAATTCCTGGCACTTGAAAACACATGTTTAACAAAATTCTTGTCAAATTTATTTGGAAATGGTCAAGTCTAAGAAAGTGCTAACATGAGATTATGGATGATACATGGGGAAATTTAGTCAATTTCTTGTCTTTACCTTTTTTTCTACCCTCCTCCATCCCAATGAATTACATTCCAAAAAAGATCCCGGGACTAAATATAGCCTCTGAAAAATCTTGAAGCTGTATGGGAGTTAAAATGACTATTTTGCTTATTCAGTGTGACTATGTAATTTGGTTTCCATTGTGTTTGCATTTTATCCTGTGGGATGATTTTTTAAATGTATGTATGGAATAATGTATAAAATCTGCATACCTATGTGGAAATATATGCATGAAGCACCATTTGACAAGATGTTTTGCATTAATCTTGTGTAAAAGCTTATGTTTTTTGCTAAGTGTTATCCTTTTACACCTTGAACATGGATGCCATGGACAAATCATAATAGATAAATGCCTCAATGACTTTTTTTAAATATTACCTTTAAACTTTTTTTGCATTGAGCTTGATTCAAAGAAATAACTTCCATGAGAGATCAACAGTGCCATTATATGCAATCCACAATTTAAAAAAAATATTAACTTTTTGTCCTCTTTTTGTGGAAGGTTGTCCTGTAATTGAATCTGTATGGATAAAATCCTATGTGGAAAGTACTTCAGCCAAGCCACACCTTTAACCTAGAGTTATTTTGCCAACAAGCATCAAAATTCTAATTGTTCTACTCACAATCAAACCAGTAGTCTTATTAGTCAGGAAGTAAACACAGATGATCCTGCCTCTAAGAACGCTTAATTAGCCACTCCACCACAGTGTTTTCAGCCCAGATATTACCAAGAATAAAACAGAACTTTTAGATGAGAAGCAGCAGAACAAGCCATTTTTTAGTTACCTAGTTGCAATCTGTTCCCTATGACTTATTTAGATTATATAATACTCAAAGGTAAAGACTTAGTTTCCTAGTGTTATTTCCTTTTATACTGGGCTGAGCCAAATACCACTATACACAATTTCTGTTTTAATAATATTTGGAGTAAAGACAGCTTAAAAGTTAGAAAGAGAATGGTAATGATAGTATGTTTATTCTGCTAGAAAAGGTAGGAGGGGATTGAATCAAGGGTTTCCATAAAGAGATTGACCTTGGCAAGGTGAAAGACTACCTCTTCACCAGAGATTGTAAAAAACGATAAGATGTTTGTGGATTATATTAGACGGATGTGAGATGTGAGGTGGGGGGATGAGAGGAACTTTTGAAAATGGTATTAATTTTTAGTGAAGTATGAGCTGTATTTATGTACATATGAGAAAGATTGCTCCCCCACCCCCGATGCAAGTTCACCAAAGACATTTTCCTCCTTTCCCTGCAGAAACGGAGACTTTGGGCCTGATGTCTTTATTGTACTGCTAAACAGAGTTGCTGTATTGTTTAGTTTTGTCTTTCTTTTTTAAACTTATTTTGTTATAAGGGGTGTCTTGTTAGGTAGGGAGAAGAGAGAGCAATTTTTGGAAAAGTATTGGATAAAAACAAAAAATATCAATAAAAATATTTCTTTCTCGAAGTAGAACTCATGATCTTATGTGAGAAATACATAATCAGAGAATGAGTTTGGGACAGTTAGATTCCTTCAGCATTTTAAAATGAGTACTAAAATCAGATGGTGACATGGTAAAAATTCCATGCTAGTAATCTCAGTTAAGTACCTGTGTCAAGG
This sequence comes from Trichosurus vulpecula, assembly GCF_011100635.1. Lineage (NCBI taxonomy): Eukaryota > Metazoa > Chordata > Mammalia > Diprotodontia > Phalangeridae > Trichosurus > Trichosurus vulpecula. The sequence goes on along the minus strand of NC_050573.1, from coordinate 328,832,205 downwards.
ATGAATTCAAGTGGGAGAGACTGGAGGCAGAAAGATCACTAAGGAAGGTATTGAAAAAGTCTAGATGAGTGGTTCTTAACATGGGGTTCCATAGTCCCAATGATAAATTTGATAGCTTCCAAGGGGACCTATAAACTTGGATGAGAAAAACATAGTAGTTGTGTGATCCTGGGCAAGTTACTTAACCCTGTTGCCTCCATTATATCTTCCCTAAAATTAGCTGAAGAAGGAAATGCCAAATCACTCCTGTATCTTTGCCAAGTAATCCCTAGCATGGATCATGAAGAGTGAGGCACTACTGGAAAAATGACTAAATAGCAACATCTAACTGAAATTTTGTGTTTATTTCAATTATTTATAATTACATTCTGAGATGGGGTCCATACACTTCAGTAGAGTATCAAATGGGTCCCTGACAGACATATGTAAAAAAGTAAAGATCTCCTGGTCTACCTGGAGGGAGAACCAATAAAACTTGGCAAATGTTTATTCATGGAGACAAGTGAGAGTAATAAATAGGAGAATACCACCAAACTCATAGGTTTATTATAAGGATCAAATCAGATAATTTTTTGTAGTAAGTGCTTTATATGGTACCTGGCACATAGTGGGCACTATATAAATACTTATTCCCAAGGGCATCTAGGTGGCACAGTGAGTAGAGCACCGGCCCTGGAGTCAGGATGACCTGAGTTCAAATCTGGCCTCAGACCCTTGACAAATGTACTAGCTGTGTGACCTTGGGCAAGTCACTTAACCCCAATTGCCCTTCCCCCCAAAAAATAACATAAATACTTATTCCCTTACCTTTTCCCCTACAACTCTTGCACCTATATGATTGAAAGAACAATGTCCTAGGAATCATATACATAGGATACAGAACTAGGAAAGTTAAGAGGATTGGGTGGATTAGGGGAAAAATAATGAATTCTGCTTTGAAAAAGTTAAGTTGGAGATGCTTGTGGGATCTCTATGTGGACATGTGGAATAGGCAGTTGGAAATGCTTTTCTGAAGTTAAGGAGAGATGAAAGTTGTATATATAGATTTGGGAGTTATTCACATAGAGATGATAGCTTAATCTATCTATACTGATGAGATCACCAAGATGCATAAAGACACAGAACAATCTTTGAGTAACTCAACTAACATTTTGAAGCATTTACCATGTGCTAAGTGATGGGGACAAAAAGAAAGGCCAAAACCATTCATTCACCCAGGAATCTCATGGTCTAATGAGGAAGACAACATACAAACAAACATTTACAAACAAGATATATTCAGAATCACTTGGAGATAAGTCTCAGAAGAAAGGCCCTAAAATTAAGGAAGACTAAGAGGAGTTTATTGCATAACGTGTGACTTTGGCTGAGATTTGGAAAAAAAAAGAGGAAGGGATTCCAGGAAGCAGTGAGATGTATCCTGAGAATATATACATTCTTTCTGAGTAGGAGTTGAGCGATTGTCTTGAAAAGACTGAAAAATGTCCAGGCAGATAATAGAAGAGATGCAAAACAGAGATCATGGTAATCCAGAGGATAGAGTATCCAGAGAGAGTAGTCTACAATGTTAGACACTAAAGAGAGATTGAGAAGGTTGAGAACTCAGAAAAATCTGTTGGATTTCTCTTTATGAGAGTAGTTCTGATTGCAGGTTGTGGTTGACTGCCACAAAGCTTGAAAGCTAAGACAAACAATTATGCTATATAGTATGAAAAGAGGCTAAATGATGTTTGAATAAATTAATATGTAAGTTGCTGTAAGTTATTAAAGAACTAGAACTATGAAATATTTACAACAATATATGATAAAGATTATAAATTATGATCAAGTGGGATTTGTACCAGGAATGCAGGGATGGTTTAATATAAGGAAAAATATTAAAATAATTAGTTAAATCAATAATAAAAATTAAAAAAATCATATGATTGTATCAAGAGATGCAGAAAAAGCTTTTGATAAATTTCAACACTCATTTCTATTAAAAACACCTGAAAGTATTGCTATGAATGGATTTTTCCTTAATTTTGTTTAAAAAAAGACCATTTATCTAAAGACATTAGCAAGCATTACTAGTAATGGAAATAAACAAGAAGCTTTCCCAGTAAGATGAGGTGTGAAACAATAGTGCACATTGTCACCAATGTTATTCAATATTGCACTGGAATTCATAGCAAATTGCATGAAGAAAAGTGAAGAAAAAGAAATAGAAAGAATCAGAATAGGGAATGAGTTCATAAGATCATGTCTGTTTGCAGATGACATAATATTCTTGAAAATCACAGACAACTAAAAAGTTAGCTAAATAATTGATAATTTTAGCAAAGTAGCAGTATATAAAGGAAATCCATATAAATCATCTGCATTCTTACATACCACAAACAAAACTGCAAGAAGAGATAGCAAAAAATACCCCATTTAAAATAACTTTAGACGGTGTAAAATATCTAAGAATACATTTTCCAAAACAAATCCAGGAATTATATGAACACAATTATAAAAACAATTTCATAGAAATAAAATCACATTTAAATATTTAAGAGATATTAATTGTTTATGGGTAGGCAGGGCCAATATGGTAAAAATAAAAAATTTACCCAAATAATTTATATATTTAATGCCCTTCCAATTAACTTGCCCAAAATTTACTGAATTAAAAAAATAATAAAACACTTTTGATAAAAAATCAAGAATATCAAAACAAATAATGGAAAAATAAGGGTAAAGGAAGGAGGTTAAGCAGTACCAGATCTTAAGCTCTATATAAGACAATAATTACCAAAAGTATCTGGTACTAAGAAATAGAAAGGTAGATCAATGGAATAGAGTAGACACACAATTAGAGCAGCAAACAAACACAATAACCTTAATTGGCAAGTGCAAGGACTTGAGATTTTGGGAGAAGAATTCATTATTTGGTTAAAAAAAAACTAGGAAAACTAGAAAGCAGTATGGCACAAACTGGACATGGACCAATATCTCACAATATTTAACAAAATAAGGTCAAAATGGACATATAACTTAGACATAGAGATTTTACAAGAAAATTAGAACATGGAAAACATTACTTATTAGACTTGTGGATAGGTGAACAATTTGAGTAAACAAGAAATAAAAAGCAAAGTTAGGTGTAAAAAATGGAAATTTTCAATTATGTTAAACTGAAAAGTTTTGTGCAAATAAGATAAATATAGCCAAGGAAGAAGAAAAACATAAAATTTGAAAATTTTATAGAAAGTTTCTCAAATAAAAGTCTCGTATCTAAAATATGTAAAGAACTTTGTCAAATCTATAAGACTGAGTCATTCACTAATTGATAAATGGTCAAAGGATATGAACAGGCAGATTTCCAATGAATGATTCCAATTTCTAGTTATATGACGAAAGTACTCTAAATCATTTTTGATTAGAGAAGTGCAGACTGAAATAACCTTGGGATATCATTTTACAACTATCAGATTGGCTAAAAATGATAGAAGGGGAAGGTGACAAATGTTGAAGAGAATGTGAAAAAATGGGGACACATTCATTTTTGGTGGAATTCTGAAATGATGCAACCATTTTGGAAAGCTATGTGATATTATGCCCAAAGAGTTATTAAACAGCCTATATACTATAGCCCTGCAATATCACTACTTAGTCTATTCCCAAAGTTGATTAGGTAAAAGTAAATGTAACCAATATGTTCTAAAATGTTTATAGCAGCTTTCTTTGTGGTGGCAAAAAAAGAAATTTACATGATTTTCTCGTGTATTTGAAAGGGGCAGAAGTGGTGCATAGTAAATTTGCAGTTTCATATAAAACCATCTTTTATTTATCTTATTGTGTTAATGAAATACTTGTTTATTCCATAAATTAAAATAAAAATTTAAAAAATAGCTAGAGGAAAGATTATAGCTCAGTTGTTGACTCTTCTCTGAAGGATTTGTCAGACAACATATTTTTGGAAAACATGCATGAATTGCAGTTTGCCTCATTAAAGAGAATATCAATAATGAAATCTCAGATTGTCCTTGCAAGAAGCTCATTTCTTCTTTTCTTAGCTGAAAGGAAAAGGCTTTTATTTTAAGAAAAAAATTAACTTCATTTTTAGGATTGCTACCATGTTAATATCGGAAAACTTGGAGAAGGTTCTATATTTCATATATAGATAATTGCAAGAGTGTCTTTGATGATATTTCTTGGAAAGAAAAGGCAACATATGAGGATGATGGTGATGATAATAGTGAAAATAATAGCAATATAATACTAGAATGCAGGGGAATTTGGGTGAAAAATGAGAGCATCACATAAGGATAACCATTAATAAAATTATATTGTCACTCACAAGGTGAAGAAAAGGAAAAAAAAGAAGAAAATGGATACAAAAGATTCCTTGTATGGTCCTGTTGCTAACCATGGGCAGCACATGGGGAAAGGGAAAATTAACTGGACCCTAGTGGAAGTCTCAGAGCCATTCTAGACACAAATAAATATATAGTTTAGACAATCAAAAGACATCAATACTCTTTTGCTTTGTCATCCACTAGGGAGTATGTTAGTAGCCAAGACCAAAATTTTCTAAAATTCCTAAAAAAGGATGAATGGCAAGGGTAGGGAGAACCTTAGTCTATTTGTATCATCCAACAAGAGATTGGGAAGAGGTGCAGTTAATGCCCAGTCCCTCTGTTTAATAACTTTAGTATATATGCATGCTGCAGAGCAAAGGCTGTATCAAAGTATTTTTCAATGGTTCACATAGACTCAATTTGAAATCTCGAGTATCTAAGATTTTATTAATGTGCTACAATTACTTCTTACACAGATTCTTGACACATCTTTCTCCATATGTTTTTCATGAGTTATTCTGAATAACAATTTTGATCATCTGGTCATCAATCTCCTAAGAATAAGATTTTCCACACCAACTGGGAACAGCAGAGGAACCCAGACAGCTCACCAGTGTGGGAGAGGTCTTGGAGGGTGCTGGGCTCACGAAATGCTGGAGCAGGAGCAGGCCCAGGGCAGAAGTACCTCTTACAACAGTGATTCATCCCCAAGCCTCTCAGCCCAGGACAGGAGTCTGTCGGAGCTGTATGAGAAAGCAGCACAGAGCCTGTGGCCCTGAGAGCAGCTACCCCTGAAGCTAAATGTTTGAAACTGTCCTTCTTGAACTTCCGAGAGCCATGATGACCAGGTAAAATTGCTCTCATCCCTGCTTTCTTCACCCATATAATACTCCCTCAGGAGAAACCCTTAAATAGAGGAGCCGGAAGTGGGGCTTCAGTAGCCTTTTAGCAAGAGAAGTTGGGGAGAGGGCCATTGTTGTGGTGGCCAAAGAAGACTAAAGCATGAAGAAAGGTGTCCCAGCAGGCCCCACCTCAGCAGAACAGCAAGAGTTGCTGAGCCCCAGGGAGGTGGAGCCAGCAAACATCAACACCAGGACCCCAGATGTGCCTTCACACAGCCAGGGGAAGTGAAAGACACCAGCACAGACAATAGAGAGGACCACCCATGCTTTAGCGCAGCCACAGGGGAAGAGAAGACTTCCAGCAGCCAGACCACCCCTCCCTCACACTTTGCAAAACCAGAAGCCACAGCACACAAAGCCAGTGAGCCCCAGAAACAGAGATCCACTTTAGAAGCCAGGGGAAAAAAACAAACACCATGAAAAAACAGACTAGAAAGCCAAAGACTATGGAGTCCTATTATGGAGAGAGGGAAGATCAAAATACCAATTCAGAAGAGGACAGCATGGACTCTATACCCACATCTGGAACCTCTAAAGTGAATTTGTATTGGTCTCCAGTCCAAAAATCATTCCTGGAAGAACTCAAGGAGGACTTTGAAAACCAAATTAGAGAGGTAAAAGAAAAAAATGGGAAAAAATTCACTGATGTGGACAAATATTTAAAAAGTAAAATTAGTGAAATGGTTAAAGAGGTGCAGAATATAAATGGAAAAAAATGTCTCATTGAAAAGTAAAATTAACCAAATGAAAAAGGAAGTAGAAAAACTAAATAAAGAAAACAATACATTGAAAATTAGAATTGAGCAAGTAGAAGCTAATGACTCTATGAGACATCAAGAATCAAACAAAATCTAAAGAATGAAAAAATAGAGGAAAACATGAAATATCTGATTGGAAAAAACAACTAACTTGGAAAATAGATCCAGAAGAGATAATCTAAAAATTATTGGTCTACCTGAAGCCATGATGAAAAAAAGAGCTTGGACAGTATCTTCCAAGAAACATGAAGGAAAATGGCCCTGAGGTCCTGAATCCAGAGGGTAAAATAATCATTGAAAAATCCACGGATCACCCCCTGAAAGAGATACCAAATTGAAAACTCCAAGGAATATTGTAGTCATACACCAGAATTATTAGGTCCAGGATTAAATACCGCAAGTGGGGAGAAACAAACAATTCAAATATCATGGAACTACAGTCAGGATCACGCAAGATATTGCAACTTTTACCATAAAAGAAAGGAGGAATTAGAATATGATATTCTGAAAGGCAAAGTAGCTTGGACTACAACCAAGAATCAATTATCCAGCAAAGTTGAGCATAATTCTACAGGCAAGGAGATGGACATTCAACGAATAAGGGAATTCCAGATCTTCCTGACCAGAAGTCCAGAGCTCAATGGAAAATTTGATCTTCAAATACAAAACTCAAGAAAGACATAAAAAGGTAAACAAGAAAAATATCTAAATCAATAAGGGAAAATTGTTTACATCCTTATATAGGATTAGGAATTATGCTCAAAGGGTTATAAACAGATGCATACCCTTTGACTCAGCAACCCCACTTCTAGGGCTGTATCCCAAAGAGATAGCACAACTGGGAAAAGGACCAGTATGTACAAAAATATTTATTACAGCTCTTTTTGTGGTAGCCAAGAACTGGAAATCTAGGGGATGCCCATCAATTAAGGAATGGCTACACAAATTGTGGTATATGAATGTAATGGAATACTACTGTGCTATAAGAAATGAGGATCAGACAGAGTTCATTAATACCTGGAAAGACTTATATGAACTGATGCTGATTAAGGGAAGCAGAACCAGGAGAACATTGTACATGATTACAGACACACGGTATATGTAAGGACTAACTTTGATAGACTTGGTTCTTCTCATCAATGCAATCAAAGACAGCTCCAAAAGACTCATGATGGAAAAAGCCTTGCACATCCAGAGAAAGAATTATGGAGTCTGAATGCAGATTGAGCCAAACTACTTACTCTCTTTTTTCCTTATTTTATGGTTTCATTTCTTCTTTTCCATGATTCATTCCATTTGTTATTCTTCTATAGAGATGGACTATTATGTAAATAAGTTCAATGGAAAGGTATGTGTAGAACCTATATCAGATTACATGCTGTCTGGCAAGGAGAGGGAGAGACAGAAAATTTGCAGCTCAAAAAACTTGTGAATTTAGTGTTGTAAACTAAAAAAATTAATAAAAATAGAAAATGGATTTGACACGTAAAATTTTCCATGTTTCCCTAATTTACATATGTTATTGTGTGTTTATGAATAATTCATTAATTTTGAGGTTTTCTTGGTATCCAGTGTGAGATATCCTTCTATGCCTACTTTCTACTTATCTGCTTTCTAGTTTTCCCAATAATTTTTTGCCAAATAATGAGTTCTTCCCAAAAAGATTGACTCTTTGGGTTTATCAAATACCATATCACTAAGTTTATTTATTCCTGTCTATTATGTGCATAATCTCTTCCAACGATTCACTGCTATATTTATTAGTCAGTACCAGACTCTTTGTATTAACACTTTGTTATTTAACTTGAAATCTAGTAAAGCTAGGCTGCCTTCCTTCACACTTCTATCCTTTTTACCATTTCTGTTGATATTCTTGACTTTTTGCTCTTCCAGATGAATTTTGGTAGGGATTTTTTGAGTTCTGTAAAATAATTCTCTGGTAGTTTGATAGGTATGACACTGAACAAGTAAATTAATTTAGATATAATTATGATTTTTATTGTTGACTTGACCCATTAATGAGAAATGTCCATTTTTTCGATTACTTAGATGTATCTTTTTCTGTGTCAAAAGTATTTTGTGATTATATTCATATAGTCCCCTGGTTTTTCTTTGCAGGTAGACCCTTAAGTATTTTTATAGTGTCTGCAGTTATTTTCAATGAAATTTCATTCTCTCCCTATTGAGATATGTTGATAATATATAGAAATACTGATGATTTGCATGGGTTTATTTTATATCTTGCAACTTTCCTAAAGTTGTTAATTGTGTCAACAATTTTTTAAATTACTTCTTTATGTTGCTCATATCATCTATGAGTAGTGATATTTTTGTTTCTTTATTGTATATTTTTTAATTTCAATTTTAATTTTTCAATTTATTTTCCTTGTCTTATTGATATAGCTAACATTTCTAATACAATATTGAATAATAATATTGACAATGAACATCTTCAGTTTAGCCCTCATCTTACTGGGAAAACTTCAAGTTTATCCCCAGAATGGATAATATGATCTTGGTTTTAGACATATGATACATTTATTCTGATTGTTTCCAATATTTTTTGACAGGAAAATATATTGTATTTTGTCAAAATATTTTTCCTCATCTATTGATATAATTCCAAAATTCTTGTTGTTTACGCTATTAATATGGTCACTTAGGCTTACAAATTTCCTGATACTAAACCAACCCTACATTCCTGTTACAAATACCTCCTGGTTATAGTGTATGATTTTCATTATGTATTGCTTTAATCTTATTGTTAGTATTTTATTTGAAATTTTTGCATTAATATTTATCAGGGAAATTATCTTATAGTTTTCTCTCTTTTTGATCTCCTTAGTTTAGGCAATAAAATCATATTTGTATCAAAAATGAACTTATTAGAATTCCTTCTTTACCTATTCTTTCCAAATAGTTTATATAGCTTTGGAATTAATTGTTCTTTAAATGATTTGAAGATTTCACTTGTAAATCCATTTGGTCCTGGGTATGTTTTCTTAGGAAGTTCATTCATGCTTGTTCTTGTGCAATTTATTTGTCTAAGATGTGGTTATTTAAACATTCTGTTTCCTCTTGTGTTAATTTGAGAAATTTATATTTTTTGTAAATATACATGGATTTCACCTAGATGGCCAGTACTGGTTGCACATGAGTGGGCAAAACAGCTGCTAATAATTTCTTTAATGTCATCCTCTCTCGTGGTGGTCTTATCCTTTTCATTTCAAGACTGTTAATGTGTTTTTTTCTTTCCTTTTTTAAAATCAAATTAACCAGTGGTTTATCTATTTTATTGTTGTTGTTTTTTTTTTTCATAAAAGTTACTCCTAGTGTTATTGATTATTTGAATGTTTCTTTTTCTTTTCAATTTAACAGACCTCTCCTTTGGTTTTCAGGATTTCTATACTGGAGTTTAATTAAGGATTTTTAACTTTTTCAAAAATACTTTAATGGTATGATCAATTTATTAATCTACCATTTCTTTCTTTATTGATATATAGGTTTAGAGATATAAATTTTCCCTAAGTACTGCTTTGAATGCATCTCACAAATATTGATATGTTATCTCCTTGTTGTCACTATCTTTAGGGAAATTATTGATAGTTTCTGTAATTTGTTCTTTGACTCATTCATGTTTTTAGAATCAGATTATTTAGTTTTCAATATATTTTAATCTATACTTTCATGCCCTTTATTCAAAGCATTTTTGAACTGAATTAGGGGTCTAAAAAGAGGTTTTTTTGTATTTTTGTGAGATTTTTATGCTTTCATCCATGGTCAATTTTTGTGAAGGTGTTGCAGTACAAGCGAGAAAAGGGAATCTCCTTTCTAATCCCATTCAATTTCCTCCAGAGGTCTATCATATATAAATCTCCTTTGACATGTTTAAAAAAGATTCTATTCCTCTCCTTAATTTCTTTTTTACTTACTTTTTGGTTACATTTATCTAGTTCTTAGAGGAGAGCATTGAGGTCCTCAACTAGTATAGTTTTTCTGTAACTCATTTAACTTTTCCTTTAAGAATTTAGATGCATACACGTTTAACATTGATATCACTTCATTTTCTATGATTTCTTGTAGTAGGATATTCTTTTATTGAGATCTATTTTTGTTTTTCCTTGCCTGAGACAATGATTTTTAGCCTTGACTTTTGTACTTCAGCTGAACCATAATAGACACTGCTTTAGCCTCTTATTTTAATTCTGTTTCTTTGTTTCAGGTGTATTTCTTATAAACAACTTGTTATCAGATTCTAGTTTCTAATCCTTTCTGCTTCCACTTTATGGATGAATTCATCCCATTCTCATTCACTGTTATGATGACTAACTGAATTTTGCTCTATCTTATTTTCTCTCTCACTCTGTCTTTACTTTCTTCCTTTTCAAAAGTCTGTTTTGCTTCTAACTCCTGCCACCCTTAAACTACCTTCTCTTTTCTTCCTCCCCCTTCTCTTTTCCCTTTCCCCTTCTAATTAATTTTTCTCTAAGACACATTTCTGTACTAGATTATGTCCATATTTATGTGTGAACGTATGTTTATATGCATACACACATACAAACATATACATATGTAATTATGTGGATACATGAATACATATATATGCATATATACATATACATGGACTGGTGCATGTCATATATGTATACATTTACATATATACATGTGTGTATGTATATGTATGCTATATGTCTATTTATATATACATGTGTGTATGTATGTGCATGTGTATATGTATACGTATATGTATATGCGTGTTTCCCATTCAGTGAATTCTTATATATCTTTTTTATATGAGATAATTTTCCCTTTTCTCCTCTTTTCTTAAAGCATCCCTCTTTTTAGTCCATCAATTTTGTTGTTGTTGTTACTGTTTTTAGAACATCCCAACATATTTAACTCACTCCTTTGCTCTGTTTATGTAGGGTACTTTCAACTGCCCTAATAACAATGAAGTTTTAGGTGTTACATGTATCATCTTCCTATATAGGAATCTAAATAGTATAACTTTATTAAATCTCTTATGATTACTTTTCTATGTTTACTTTGTTGTGCTTCTCTTGCCTTTCTCATTTGAAAATAAAATTTTCTATTCATTTCTTGATTTTAATAAGGAATGCTTAAAATTCCTCTATTTCCTTAAATATCCATTTTTTCCCTGAAGGATTACTCAGTTTTGTAGGAGAGGTGATGCTTGGTGGTAATCCCAGCTTTTTTGCCTTTTGAAATATCATATCCAGTCCCTCTACTCTTTTACCATCTGGTAAAGCTTTTGTAATCCTGACTTTGGCTCCAAGATATTTAAACTACTTCTTTCTGTCTATTTGTGGTATTTTCTCTTTCACTTAGTAGTGCTCTAATTTTACCATAACATTCCTGGGAGTTTTTATATGGGGATCTCTTTCAGGTGTTAATCAATGGATTCTTTCCATTTCTATTTTACCCTCTGGTTCTGGGATATCAAGGCAGTTTTCTTTCATAATTTCTTGAAATATGATGCTTTGATCTTTCTTTGATGAGATTTTTAGGTAGTTCAACAATTCTTAAATTAGCTCTTTTCAATCTATTTTCCAAGTTATTTGTTTTTCTCATGAGTTATTTCACATTTTCTTCCTCTCTCTTATTCTTTATATTTTATTTTATTGTTTCTTTACGTTTCATAGATTCTTTACTTTTCCCTTTCTTGATTTTAATTTTAAGAAATTCTTTTCTTCAGTGAGCTTTTGTACCTCTTTTATCACTTCGCCAATTCTGTTTTTAAGGTGTTATTTTTTTCGGTATTTTTTGTGCCTCTTTTACCAAGCTGTTAGAAGTCTTCATAATTTCTTGTATGAATTTTATTTCTTTTCCCAATTTTCCTTCTACCTCTCTTAATTGATTTTTAAAATCCTTTTTAGTTCTTCCAGTAATTTGTATTTGCCCTGTTTCAAATGTACATAGTTTTTTTTCCATTGAGACTTTGATTGCAGCTTTTTCAATATCTTTGTCCTCTTCTGAGATTATGTCTTGATATTCCCTCTCACCGTAGTAGCTTTTATGCTCAGTTTTTGTTATTGTTCTTCTTGTACTTTGTTCATTGTCCAGGCTATTTTGTTATTTTGAACTTTATGTTAAAGATGGTATCTTTGCTCAGGGTGGAAATGAAGAGACACTGTCCATAGTTTTAGGTTTTTCACATTGCTGTTTTCAGAGCTACTTCTGGAGGTTTGGAACATTTTGCTCCTTTGCAGGTGGAATGATCCAGAGAAAGGTGTGATCACTGCTTTCCTGGTTTGCACTCTTGCACTTTACCAAGAAAGGCTTCTGATCACTTGCAAGAATAAGTTCATCGTCCCAGGACCCCTGCTTCCTTAAGACTGAAAGTGACAGTAGTGCTCCTCAGGTTCCCTGGTACAGTGTCTGCAAACATTCCTTTCCACCATGGAACTGTAACCTGGAAGTGGGTATGCTCAAAGGAATTGCCCAACAATGACCTATCCTATGCCCAGTGCTAACAAGGAGTCCTCTTTAATCTCTCTCTGAACAGTTATCATATCTCCTTACTGCCTCTGGCTTGAGAGCTGCTGTAGTTGCTGCTGTTGCTGTTGCCACCATATGGGCTCTAGGTCAGCCCCTACCCCCAGAGCCTCAAACCTCTCCTTCTGACCTCCTGAGTTGTCTTAGTCTAGAAAAATGTTTCTCACTAATCTTTTGTTGGCTCTGACACTCCAGATATGATTTTTGGCTTTATTTTAAAGTTGTTTGTTTAATCTCCAATCTATCAACCAAATAATAAATCAAGCCCTGATTTATAGTGTTTGCCAGTTTCTTAGGTGAAAATTCTCACACTGAATATTTAAAAATCAGCTTTTGCAATTTCAAGTCTGCACATCTCCACAGAAATATAAAATATTAAAGTAGAAATGCTAATGATAGTTCACATTTGCATAGTATTCAATAATGTGTAAAGTATTATACTTTTAGCCCTGCTGAGCTGAGGTTAGAGCAAATAGTAATTGAAGAGCTTAAATGTCTTGTCAATAATTACATGGATGATACATGTTACTAATTCTCAAAATATCTGACTTTCATTGTGATAACATGCATGAGTCTCGGTTTTCTCATCTGTAAAGTGAGGAGGTTCAGTTAAATATCTAAAATACTTTACTTTCCTTCTGACTTTATATTATTCTATGAATAGTACCTTTTATGTTGTATTCAGTAAGTAAAGAAATGGGCAAATGAGTTATCAAACTCTGAAAATAGAAGAAAAGGTATGTTCCTTTCAATAATGTTGAATCTGAATTTCATTTGTATTCTATAATATAGTGGACTATATAATTTTCTTTAAAGTAGTGGGAGAGGAACTTCCTGGTTATGTGACTAACAAGATAGACAATTAGACTTTTTTTTAATCCCCAAGACCTCTCAGACCTCTTCAACACATAAACAATATGTGACCCAGAACACAAAAGATTTTTAAAGAGCATACATGCAGTGATGCTGACTCATAATAATTACACACCAGGCTGCCCCACTACCCACCAGGCTAATGACAGCAAGGATACACTAGCTGACCTAAGAAGCCAATGCATGGATTTTGAAACAACAACCACAACAACTGAGGACTCAATGCACAAGCATAGGACAAAACTTAAGGGGACAATTGTCCCCATAACCCCCATCACTTTCAACTAACCCCCATCAAATTCAATGCAGGGGAGATCCAGCCTCTTGGCTTTAAAAGCTTACTGGAGTTATGACAGCCGGCCACCACCAGGGTGGCAGTGTTCTGTACTATAAAAGATCGCTGCAAAAGAATGGAGGAAGGGAGGGAAGGGGACTAGACATACGCCTGGCTTTGAAAAAGAACTCAAGGAGGGGGCAGAGCCAAAATGGCAGCTGAAAAGCAGGAACTAGCATGAGCTCCCTGCCAAGTCTCTCCAAAAACCTATAAAAAAATGGCTCTGAACCAATTCTAGAACTGCAGAACCCATAAAACAGCAGAGGGAAGCAGGGCTGCAGCCCAGGACAGCCTGGATGGTCTCACGGTGAGGTCTATCCTGCACAGAGCTGGAAGCAGAGGGGAGCCGAGCTCAGCTGAGCCCAGCATGAGCGGCGCGGACCAACCAGATCAAGAGCCAGGTGGATTGTGCCCTAGTGCCCTGAATCAGTGAGCTGGAGCAGTTACCAGACTTCTCAACCCACAAACACCAAGACAACAGAGAAGGTTAGTGGGAAAAGCTGCGGGAGCGGAAGGAGTTCTCGGTTTGGCTACTGCCCCAGCAGCAGAGGAGGGGCAGCTACAGAAGTACAGCTGCAGTTGCTTCTGGCCCCAGGCCAACCTGGTGGGACGAATTAAGTGGCGGATCAGAGCAGGAGTGAAGAGCCTGCTGAAGATCTAAAAACAGTCCAGGTTGGGGGTTCTTGGTCAAGGAGGAGTGCTGGTGTGGCAGCGCATCTGCCCAAGCTTGGAACATAGTTCTCTAAACTCTACAAGCAGTCCTACCCCAATGAAAAACCCAAGGGTCAAGTTAGTTGTCTGGGAATATGGCCAGGCAGCGAAAATACACCCAGATTCAGTCTCAGACTTTGGATTCTTTCTTTGGTGACAAAGAAGACCAAAATATACAGACAGAAGAAGTTAACAAAGTCAAAGAGCCTACAACAAAAGCTTCCAAGAAAAAACATGAACTCATCTCAGCCCATGGAAGAGCTCAAAAATGATTTGGAAAAGCAAGTTAGAGAAGTAGAGGAAAAATTGGGAAGAGAAATGAGAAGGATGCGAGAAAACCATGAAAAACAAGTCAATGACTTGCTAAAGGAGACCCAAAAAAGTAGACTAATTCAAATGGCAAAAGAGCTCCAAAAAGCCAATGAGGAGAAGAATGCCTTGAAAGGCAGAATTAGCCAAATGGAAAAGGAGGTCCAAAAGACCACTGAAGAAAATACTACCTTAAAAATTAGATTGGAGCAAGTAGAAGCTAGTGACTTGATGAGAAATCAAGATATTATAAAACAGAACCAAAGGAATGAAAAAATGGAAGACAAGGTGAAATACCACATTGGAAAAACCACTGACCTGGAAAATAGATCCAGGAGAGAGAATTTAAAAATTATTGGACTACCTGAAAGCCATGATCAAAAAAAGAGCCTAGATATCATCTTTCAAGAAATTATCAAGGAGAACTGCCCTGATATTCTAGAGCCACAGGGCAAAATAGAAATTGAAAGAATCCACCAATCACCTCCTCAAATAGATCCCAAAAAGAAATCTTCTAGGAACATTGTTGCAAAATTCCAGAGCTCCCAGATCAAGGAGAAAATACTGCAAGCAGCCAGAAAGAAACAATTTGAGTATTGTGGAAACCCAATCAGAATAACCCAAGATCTGGCAGCTTCTACATTAAGAGATCGAAGGGCTTGGAATGCAATATTCCAGAGGTCAATGGAGCTAGGATTAAAACCTAGAACAAAAAACAAAAAAAAATCATGAATAGTATAAAGCAAGAAATAGTTAAAAATAACTTGTCAGAACTTCTGAACATAGAGAATGAAATACTAAAAGAAAGAGTTCATAGATTGTGTCTAGGGGAAAAAAATAAAAATGATTGTAAATCTTAATAATAAATAGTTTTAGATTTAATGATTCATTTAAGGGGCAGAGCCAAGATGGCCATATGAAGGCAGCATCTTACCGGAGCTCTCTCACAAGGTCTGTCAGATTTATATAAAAAAGTGAATTTGAGCAGATTTGAGAGTCAGAAACCACGAGCAGTCTGTGTGGGGCAGATTTCCGAGCTGGGAGAGTATGAAAGGCTGAAGGCATGAAATTGTAGGCTCGGAGAGTGCTCAGTGCGGAGCTGCTCCAGACCAAGGTGGAAGCGGCTGGCCGGGAAATCCATGTGGGAGACGGGCTGGGAGAAAGCTGGGCGCCCGAAACCGGCAGAGATCCACAGACCTCTCAACACAGGTCAGCAGTCTGTGGGAGCGATGAGAGGCAGCACAAGGCCACCGACCGTGAAATACCTACTCCTGTGCTTGCAGCTCAAACGTATGAAACGTGGATTCTTGAACTTCCAGGAGGAATAATGCCAGGTAAATGGCTCTAATCCCTACCCCCCTCACCCAGAGAATTCCTCGGGGAAAAAAAAAAGAGAACTGAAACAGAGGAGAAAGTAGTGGGGCCTCACAGGACAAATAGTAGAAGCTCATTAGTCCCAGAGGGGCAGAGTCGGCAATGCCAACAGCCCAGACGTAACCTTGCTCCCCCAGGGGAAGTGCCAGACATCAGCTCAAACAACAAACAGCTGAGACCATTGCTGAAAAGCAAGTGCTGGAGAGCACCCATAGGGAGTGAGAAGCCAGGAAGCCAGACCCCTCCCCTACACCTCAGGAACCTGAAGGTTATAATTCTAGACTCACAACCCTCAGAATAAGAAATTGGAAGAGAAAGCCCTGAGGCCCAAAGGTAGAAATTCATTGTAAAGCCAGGAAAAGGCAAAGCAACATGAAGAAGAACACACAAAAAAAAAAAAAAAAAAAAAAAATGAAGACAATAGATTCTTTTTATGGAGACAGGCAGGATCAAAATCCCAATACAGAAGAGGATGGTAATGACACTATAGACGTGTCTGATACCTCAAAAGGTAATGTGAACTGGTCTCCAACCCAAAAAGCATTGCTGGAAGAGCTAAATGAGGATTTTAAAAACCAAATTAGGGAGCTAAAAGAAAATATGGAAAAAAAGATTGGCGAAATGGCTACGGAGATTCAGAATCTAGAGAGAGAAAATCACACCCTAAGAGGCAAAATCAACCAATTGGAAAAGGAGACTCAAAAGCAAAATGTAAACACTAACTCATTAAAAATTAGACTTGAGTAAGTGGAAGCTAATGAATCTATGAGGCACCAAGAAGTAATAAAACAAAACGTAAAGAATGAAAAAATAGAAAAAAATGTGAAATATCTGATTGGTAAAACAACTGACCTGGAAAATAGATCCAGGAGAGACAATTTAAGAGTTATTGGTCTACCGGAAATCCATGATGAAAAAAAGAGCCCAGAGGTCCTAAAACCAGAGGGCAAAATAGTCATTGAAAGAATTCACCAATCACCCCCTGAAAGAGATCCCAAACTGAAAACACCAAGAAATATTATAGCCAAATTTCAGAACTATAAGCTCAAGGAGAAAATACTTCAAGCAGCCAAAAAGAAGCAATTCAAATAGCATGGAACTACAGTCAGCATGACGCAGGATCTCAAAGCTTCCACATTAAAAGACAGGAGAAATTAGAATATGATATTCCGAAGGGCAAAGGAGCTGGGACTACAACCAAGGATCAACTACCCAGCAAAACTAAGCATAATTTTTCAGGCAAAGCAATGGACATTCCATGAAATAAGGGAATTCCAGACCTTCCTGATGAAAAGGCCAGAACTCAATGGAAAATTTGATCTCCAAATACAAAACTCAAGAGAGACATAAAAAGGTAAGAGGGGGAAAAAACCCCACAAACCTTATTAACCAATAAGGGCAGGTTGTTTACATCTTTATGTGGGATTATATCATCTTATGTATGTTATATATATATATATATATGTACATATATAAGTCAGTCTTGAGAATGGTACAGCTATTATGACAATTGAAAGTGATATACATAAGTTGTGAATGCCTGCATAAACTAACTGATGTAAAGATATAAAATATAAGTAAGAAATATAAAGGGAGGGCTATGAGAGAAGCGGTAAGGAGGTAGTAGAAAAGGATAAATTACACCAAATGAAGTGGCACAAAAACATATTATAGTAGAGGGAAAGAAGGGAGTGAGAAGAGCAGTATTTGAGTCTTACTGTCATCTGATCTAGTTCAAGAAGGGAATAACATACCCTAATAAGTTAAGAAATCTAACGTGTCCTACGGGAAGTAGGAGGGGAAGGGGGGAAAAAGGGAGGGCAGTGGTCAGAAGGGAGAGGAGAAGTAGCAAGTTGGAAATGGTAATATAAGGGAGGGGAATAAAGAGGGAGGGTAAACTGAGGAAGGCGGCGGTGAAAAGCAAAACTTTGTTGAGGAGGAGAAGGGGAAAGGGAGAAATAAAAGCATACACAGGGGGAATTAGGATGGAGAAAAAGACACAGATAGAAATCATAACTCTGAACATGCAGGGAATGAACTTTCTCATAAAACAGAAGCAGATAGCAGAATGGATTAAAAACCATAATCGTACAATATACTGTTTACAAGAAATGCATTTGAAACAGGGGGATACACATAGGGTAAAGGTAAAAGGCTGGAGTAAAATATATTGTGCTTCAGCTAAAGTAAAAAAAAGCAGGTGTAGCAATCCTAATCTCAGACAAAGCAAAAGTAAAGGAAGATTTAATTAAAAGAGATAAGGAAGGACATTATATCCTGCTAAAAGGCACCATAAACAATGAAGCAATATCATTGCTTAACATATATGCACCAAGTGGTAAGGCATACAAATTCTTAGAGGAGAGGTTAAGGGAGTTACAGGAAGAAATAGACAGCAAAACTATAATATTGGGAGACCTCAACCTCCCCCGTTCTGAACTTGATAAATCTAACCTCAAAATAAATAAGAAAAAAGTTAAGGAGGTAAACAGAATTTTAGAAAAGGAAGATATGATAGACCTCTGGAGAAAACTGAATGGGGATAAAAAGGAATACACGTTCTTCTCAAAAGTACAAGAAACATACTCAAAAATTGACCATGTACTAGGGCATAAACACCTCACAATCCAGTGCAGAAAAGCAGAAGTAGTCAAAGCATCCTTTTCAGATCATGATGCAATAAGAATCATTTTTAATAAAGAACCATGGAAAAATAAGCTAAAAACTAATTGGAAACTAAATAATTTAATTCTAAAGAATGAGTGGGCCAAAGAACAAATCAGAGAAACAATTAATAACTTCATTCAAGAGAATGACAATAATGAAACAACATACCAAAACTTATGGGATGCAGCAAAAGCAGTTCTTAGGGGAAGTTTTATATCTCTAAATGCCTACATGAATAAAATAGGGAAAAAGGAGATCAATGATCTGGGCATACAGCTGAAAAAGCTAGAAAAAGAGCAAATTGAAAACCCCCAATTAAATACCAAATTAGAAATACTGAAAATCAAAGGAGAGATTAATAAAATTGAAACCAAGAAAACTATTGAATTAATAAATAAACAAAGAGCTGGTTTTATGAAAAAACCAATAAAATTGATAAACCTTTGGTGAATTTGATTAAAAAAAAAGAAAGAAGAAAGTCAAATTACCAGTATCAGAAATGAAAAGGGTGAGGTCACCTCTAATGAAGAGGAAATCAAAACAATAATTAGGAATTATTTTGCCCAACTGTATGCCCATAAATTTGACAACCTTAGAGATATGGATGAATATCTACAAAAACATAAACTGCCCAGGCTAACAGAAAAAGAAGTGAAATTTCTTAACAACCCCATCTCATAAAAAGAAATTGAGCATGCCATCAATGAACTCCCTAGGAAAAAATCTCCAGGGCCAGATGATTTTACATGTGGATTCTATCAAACATTTAAAGAACAACTAATTCCAATACTTTGTAGACTATTTGGGAAAATAGGTGAAGAAGGAGTCCTACCAAATTCTTTTTATGACACAAATATGGTACTAATACCCAAACCAGGTAGAGTCAAAACAGAGAAAGAAAATTATAGACCAATTTCTCTAATGAATATTGATGCAAAAATTTTAAATAAAATGTTAGCAAAAAGATTGCAGCAACTCATCATGAGAATAATACACTATGACCAGGTAGGATTTATTCCAGGAATGCAGGGCTGGTTCAATATTAGAAAACTATTAGCGTAATTGACCATATCAACAACAAAACTAGCAGAAACCATATGATCATCTCAATAGATGCAGAAAAAGCCTTTGACAAAGTACAACACCCATTCCTATTAAAAACACTAGAAAGCATAGGAATAAGTGGAACCTTCCTTAAAATTATAAATAGCATCTACCTAAAACCATCGACAAGCATTATTTGTAATGGGGATAAACTAGATGCATTCCCAATAAGGTCAGGGGTGAAACAAGGATGTCCATTATCACCCCTATTATTCAATTTCGTACTAAAAAGGTTAGCTGTAGCAATAAGAGAAGAAAAAGAAACTGAAGGAATTAGAATAGGAAAAGAAGAAACTAACTTATCACTTTTTGCAGATGATATGATGATTTATTTAGAGAATCCTAGAGAATCAAGTAAAAAACTACTTGAAATAATAAACAACTTTAGCAAAGTTGCAGGATATAAAATAAACCCACATAAATCCTCAGCATTCCTATACATTACTGACAAAGCCCAACAGCAAGCGATAGAAAGAGAAATTCCATTCAAAGTTACTGTAGGCACTATAAAATATTTGGGAGTCTATTTGCCAAGACAAACCCAGGGCCTATATGAACATAACTATGAAACACTTTTCACGCGAATAAAATCAGACCTAAATAAATGGAAAAATATCAGTTGCTCATGGTTAGGCCGAGCTAATATAATAAAAATGACAATTTTACCTAAATTAATCTATCTATTCAGTGCCATACCAATCGAACTACCTAAAAATTATTTTACTGAGCTGGTCAAAATAGTAACAAAATTCATCTGGAAAAACAAGCGGTCTAGAATATCTAGGGTATTAATGAAAAGAAATGCTAGAGAAGGTGGCCTAGCCATACCAGATATTAAACTGTACTACAGAGCAGCAGTCATCAAAACTACCTGGCACTGGTTAAGAAACAGGGGTGTGGATCAGTGGAATAGGATAGGTACACAAGTAGGAGAAATCAACAAGTTTAGCAACCTACTCTTTGATAAACCCAAAGAGGCCAGCTTCTGGGCTAATAATTCACTATTTCACAAAAACTGTTGGGAAAATTGGAAAATGGTAGGGCAAAAACTGGGCATAGACCAATATCTTACACCATATACCAAAATAAAGTCAAAATGGGTTCATGATTTAGGAGTGAAACCTGATACTATAAGTAATTTGGGAAAGCAAGGAATAGTTTACTTATCAGATTTATGGAAAAGTAAAGAATTCATGACCCAACAAGAGATAGAGAGCATTACAAAATGCAAAATGGATAATTTTGATTATGTCAAATTGAAATGTTTTTGTACAAAAAAAGCCAATACAACAAAGATTAGGAGGGAAGCAGAAAATTGAGAGAAAATCTTTGCAACTAGTATCTCTGATAAAGGCCTCATATCTAAAATACACAGGGAACTGAGCCAAATATATAGGAATAAAAGCCATTCCCCAATTGAGAAATGGTCAAAGGATATGAACAGGCAGTTTTCGAGCAAGAAATTAAAGCTATCTATAGGCATATGAAAAAATGCTCTGGATCACTACTGATTAGAGAAATGCGAATCAAAACAACTCTTAGATACCACATCTCTCCTGTCAGATTGGCTAAAATAACAAAACAGGGAAATGATAAATGCTGGAAAGGATGTGGGGAAATTGGCACATTGTTACATTGCTGGTGGAGTTGTGAGCTGATCCAGCCATTTTGGAGAGCAATTTGGAACTATGGCCAAAGGGCTATAAAAATGTTCATGCCCTTTGACCCAGCAATACCACTTCTAAGGTTGTATCCCAAAGAAATCACGCAAGCGGGAAAAGGACCCATATGTACAAGGATATTTATAGGGGCTCTTTTTGTGATAGCCAAGAAATGGAAATCAAAGGGATGCCCATCAATTGGGGAATGGCTGAGCAAGCTGTGATATATGAAGGTAATGGAATACTATCATGCCATAAGAAATGGGGATGATACGGACTTCGTAACAACCTGGAAAAACCTACATGACATAATGCTGAGTGAGCAGAGCAGAGCCAGGAGAACATTATACACAACCACAGATATATGGATTCCGTGAGGACCAACCCTGACATACTTCGCTCTTCTCAGCAATGTAAGGTGCAAGGACAACTCCAGGGGACTCTCGATGGAGAATGCTGTCTTCATCCAGAGAAAGAACCGTGAAGTTTGAATACAGATTGAGACGTACTACATGCTCGCCTTTTTTGCTTCTCTTTTGTTTTTGTTTTTGGGTTGTTTTTTTTTTTGGTTCTTTTTCTTCTTTCTCATGATTCATTCTATTGGTCATAATTCTTCTCCACAACTTGACTAGTGTATAAATTAATTCAATGTGAAGTTATACATGGTAGTTATATGAGATTCCATGTGGTCTTGGGGAGGGAGGGGGAGGGAGAGGAGAAAATGTGGAACTCAAAATTATGTAGAACCATGTGTGGTAAACTAAAAATAAATTAAAAAAAAATAAAATTAAAAAAAATTAATTAAGAAACAGGAAGTTCTCAAAGAAATTAGAAGGAAGAGCTTCACATATAAAGGAAAATGAATTTGAATCACAGAAGATTGTTCTATACCCACTAGGAAACACAAAAGTGATTGGAATAATATTTCAGTAGAAGACCGGAGGTCATTGTGTAGCCTATAGTGATGTGCTCTGCAAATCCCAGGGAAAAAAAAAAAGTGGGCATTTAATAATAGAGATGTTTGAAACATTTTAAAAATGAAACCTAGATCGGAAGAGATTTTTTGCTTCTCAAACACCCAAAAAACTGCAGAAATATAGGAGGAATGATCAAATACAGAAGTTAATGAGAGCAGCAGGGTAACAGAAGAGAAAGTAAGAGACTTCTTTCTAAATATCCACAAGGAGACAAAGATGAAGGCAAGACTCAGGTGGAGAAAGTGAAAAAGTGAGTCTGGGACATTGTAGACAGAACATGATGATTCTTGACATAAAGGTGAATGTAAAAGATTGTGAGACTTCACAAAATTGGACATTGCGTGAAAGGAGAAAGGGGAGCAGGGGATAGAAGGGAGTGTGTAATGTGCCTGGGTGAAATCGAGGTCTAACAGTAAGGGGAAGGTAACCCCTTTCATCTTGCAGGAAAAGAAAACCTTGCAGTGGATACAGAGGATAGATAATGAAGAGGGATAGAAACCCTTATTAGAAAAAGTTTTGAGAAATGAATTAAAAACAAGCAAACAAATAATGAACAGGACTTCTTGAAGAGGAGTAGAGGAAGAAGGAATCTGCATTACTGAGAGGAAACTAAAGAGGGAGGAGGGATGAAATAACCTGATAAAAGCAGGAAAGAATAACTGAATAATAAGTTAAATTCTAAAGAGGAGAGAGTACCAAGCAAGAGGTAATATTAGATGTGAGGAGAAGTGGGCCACTCCATCAAGAGCTTAATTAGTGGAAGCTCAGAAAAATATATAGATCTAGCTATAAAGGAAATGCAAAAACACTCAAAAAAACACATGGATCTGATGGAATTACAAGAAAATGATCCCAGACTTTTAAAGAACAATCAGTACCCACACATCACTATGTTGGCAAGTAAAATGGGCTCTTAGGACTCAGTTCAACCATGTGTCCTTGAAGAGCTTGGCCTTTGTTTCCTTGACTAGATTGGGAATCCTTGGTGACCTCTTGCCTCAGGGGAGGACCTAGTTTACATGGGTTTGAGAGGCATGTTTGGGATATCAGAGGCTTTTAGACCACGTGGGTTTAAGTGGCCTCCTCATGACAATTTCAGGTCACATGGGTGAGTTGCATGTGTGATTCACCCTTGACCCTGAAAAAGATATAAAACCAGTGGTTGGCTTTCTCTTTTTCGGAGCTCTTACTCACAGCAGTGGTGGCAAGCGTGACTCTAGTCCAGCCCTTGTTCTGAGCTCCCGGGCTGAACTTAGATATTGGTAACTATGAATTGTATTTGGCCTGTCTGTTGATGTTTGTAATTTGTTTGTATTTGCTCCAAAGTTCAGGATGCTGGCTTTTTCCCCTGAACTAAGTGAATGATATTTGTATGCTGCATTAAAGTAAGCTTATTAACCCGTTAACAATTGCTCTGCATAGTAAGGCAGATCAAAAGAACCTGGACTTTGGCAACATTCTTGTTGTTGGGCTTGTGTTGGTCTTTCACCCCCACAACAGCTGGTAGCCAAATTGTTGAAACAAATGGCATCATGAACAGGATCTGCATTTTAAAAGGAAAGGATGGCATTTTGGGATACTGGGGTGGCTGAATGTTTCCAAGTTTTTGGATTGCTCTTTGTACTTGGGGTGGCTATGGTTCTATGGAGTCCCAGGAGCAACAAAGGTCTGAAGGAAAACAGGCCGGTGGAAGTGCTGGCTGTTGTTTCTCAGGGGCCCAGTGCAGGGGCCCTGTGAGATAATCCCTTCTTCCAAGGGCTTAAGCAAATAAGCCTGGCTCTGGAAGATTGTGCTGAAAGAGTGAATGCCTTGAGATTATATTATATGACAAGTTTCAAACAAGAGTGGAGAATAACCTTCCTGCAGAATCGACAGGAGTGGGAATTGCTAGTGAGAAGAGAGAAGAAGCAAAAGATGGTGGCAAGGAAAACTGCCTACATTAGAAGTTTGGAAAGGTGAGAGTTGTGAGCTGCCTGCATCAGTATTCCAGGAGAAGCCAAGAGGGGCCAGCTGGAGCTGGAGGACAAGAAACCCAGGAGCTTGGAGTTCAGCCCTGGGGCAAGATGGAAACTTGGCAGCAAGACGCTGAGTGTGCTTTTTCCCTGCCTTCCCCAGCCAGAGCGGAGAAATTTGAGGTGAGCAAAAAGGTGGAGAATCACCTAAATTGAAATTGAGATTCCAGCGGAAGCCAGGAGAGGCCAGCCAGAGCTAGACAACCAGGAACCCAGGCTTGGAATTCAGCCCTGGGGCAAGACAGAAACTTTGCAGCAAGGGGCTAATTGTGCCTTTCTGCTGTCTCCCCCTTGGACTGCTTGGGATCCAGGAGGGAGGGGTGGATTTGTTTATATTGGGGTGGGAGAAGTGCCTTGGACTCCACCCCTCCACCCTGTTGGCTTTATTGCCCATCCGCCCCTCAGGACTTGGAACTGGGGACTGGAACATAATGGGGAGAACAGACCCCAACAGAACTTTGTTTGGACTTTGGGTGCCAAGTGGAAGCCTGCAATTGCAGTTTGGGGAGCAGGAGACATCTGCAAGAGAACCCTATTTTTTTGTTTGTCTGCTTTAGGACTTTACTAACTAAAGCATGCCCATGCCTGAGGGTACCGGAAAAAGCCTGCAATGGCAGTGTGATGCTCAAGAAGTACTTTATGAATATGAACTAAAGAGATTAAATTGCTTTGACCTGGGGGTGAACATTTGAATTGTAAACAAGTATTTTGGGAATGATTGATTGAAGGGATTAACCTACTGGGACCTAGGGGGTGGGTCATGTCTGTATTGTAAACAAGTATTTGGGAATGACACTGAATAATATGTTTTGCTTTGTTGTGAATGTTATGTTTGTTTTGGTTTCCTGCTTGATTGGATCACAATATATAATGTATCTATTTTGTTCCAGGATCCATGGTTATTTAGATTATGTAAAATCATGTATCCTAGACCAGGGGTGGAGTGTGTTGGCAGTCAAAATGGGCTCTTAGCACTCAGTCCAACCAAGTGCCCTTGAAGAGTTTGGCCTTCATTTACTTGTCTAGATTGGGAATTCTTGGTGACCTCCTTGCCTCAGGGGAGGGCCTAGTTTACATGGGTTTGAGTGGCATGTTTAGGATATCAGAGGCTTTTAGACCACGTGGGTTTAAGTGGCCTCTTCGTGACAATTTCAGGTCACATGGGTGAGTTGCATGTGTGATTCACCCTTGACCCTGAAAAAGATATAAAACCAGGGGTTGGCTTTCTTTTTTTCGGAGCTCTTACCCAAAGCAGTGGTGGCCAGCGTGGCTCTAGTCCAGCCCTTGTTCTGAGCTCCCGGGCTGAACTTAGATGTTGGTAACTATGAATTGTATTTGGCCTGTCTGTTGATGTTTGTAATTTGTTTATATTTGCCTCAAAGTTCAGGATGCTGGCTTTTTCCCCTGAACTAAGTGAATGATATTTTTATGCTGAATTAAAGTAAGCTTATTAACCCCTTAACAATTGCTTTCCATAGGAAAGCAGATCAAAAGAACCTGGACTTTGGCAGCATTCTTATTGTTGGGCTTGTGTTGGTCTTTCACCCCCACAATAGCTGCTAGCCAAATTGTTGAATCAATAACAAATTCTTTCCAAAATGTGAGAAAGAAAGCACTGAATAGATCATTTTATGAGGAAAAAATAGTTCTACTACGTAAAACAGAAAAAGAGGAAACAGAAAGAAAATTATAGGTCAATATTACTAACTAATATTGATTAAAACACTGTAACAAAATTCTGCCAAATGAATTACATCGATTATTCTAAGAAATCATTTGTTATGCTAAAGTGGGATTCATATGAGCTCAGTTTTCCTGCATATCAAGATTTTTTCGATCCTGAGTCTCATCTGTTCTGTTTTCTATCTCATCCTGCTTTGTGTCAACGGCAATTTAATAAGATTGAAGTTTTTATCAAAAGTCTTTGATAATACTGTTAAATGGTACAGGGCCAATCTCACATTCATGGGCAATTCTGAAAGAAACTAGATGGCTTCTAAAATCACTTACAATTCTAAGAGTGTATAATTCTATAAATACATATGAAAGTGTTGACAAATCTGCTATGAGAGAGAAAATATCCTAACACCAAGTCAAAACAACAAGGGGAAGGTATGAATGAAAATCAGTTCCTCTCTCCAGCAGTGGATTGTGGATAATTGAATGCTGAGCCATTGCTTCCAATTACTGATCAAATGCAAATGGAATTTCATGAGATCTCAGACTTTTTCCTCTGAACCTGGACATGATTTAAATATTAAAAATTCCACACTTTCTTTATACTTTATACAACCAAAGTGCTTCGTATTTGTTTGGCATCCACTATATGTTTGTTGGATTGAACAGGCAAAACCTCCATACACAAGCATAAAGACTATCTTCTAACTGATGGATTTAATTCAATTATCTTCCACAGAAATTTACTGATTACATACTATATGAAACAGTCTTTTGTAACAGACACTGTGTGTACAAAGATGGTGGAATGGAAAAGCTGATATATTTGGAATCAGAGTATTTGAATTTAAATCTCAGTTCTGTCATTTATTGCTTGTATTACCTTATAAAACCACTTCACGTTTTTGGGTCTCAGATTCTTTATCTGTAAAAGGAAGAGATAGGTGGACCAAGGAACTCCAGACATCTTTTCCATTTCTGATACTAAAATATTGTGTAGGATAAAGTTATTTTTTTCTCATGGAAATTACAATGTGATAGAGGAGGTAAAACAATTATAGTAACATGTGGAGAAGTATAATTAAGGTAAAATAAGAAGACTAGGCAAAATGTTACATGAAGTACAAGGAGAGCAAGATCAGGAATGAATGATGCTTTTTGTGTTTTGTTTACCTTTCCGTGCGATATATATTTAATAATTTAGATTATAATAAATTGTCCTTTTTCAAGATATCATCATTGCAATTCCTTATGTATTTTTCTCTATTTTCAATTATTAGCTACTTTTTTCATTGCTGCTTTCTAAGGCTTTTCCTTTTTTTCCATCTCTACTTGTTTCTGTTCATTATGCTCGACTAGTACCTAAAGGGTTAACAAATACCTTTTCTGCATTGAGGATAGTAGGTTTATGTTTGATGTTTGCTGAAAAAAGTGCATCAACAGCCAGAATCATATTTACTCTTTTATTTTTTTCTGTTTCTCACCCCTCTCGGTCACTTTGCCTATTACCTATTATTACTGGCTATTTGTTTTTGCAGAATCTCCATATTTGATATCTATGAATTTCCTTTTTGCAATGTTTGCTCTCTCTTCCAGGCCATTAATAAGGATATTAAAAGAGGTCATGCCTAGCACCAATTCTTCTTTTCTACTTTGAAGTTTAGTGCTGATGTAGAGGTTATAGCTGAGTTAATTCATCAAGGCTTATTGATGTGGAATTAGAATATAGCATTTCAGCAAAGAGCTCTTCAGTATTTATCTGAAAGCAACAGATCAAATACTCCCTAGAGAAATATTATACAAAATAGGTGCAAGATATTAACATGTCAAGAGAGTATGAGAGTTCATAGACTAAAGGGGTAAAAATAAATATGATGACAGGTCAATTTTTTTATCATGAAAGAATTCTGGAATTACAGTGCTCTAAATGAATATCTTTGGCTCAGGGAAAAAGAATAATAATACTTGATTGGAGAACTGGGAGCTTGGGAATTAGCTTGAAATCATAGATAGTGATACTAAACAAGTACAGCCTTACACAGGTATAATAAAGTATAATTTATATGATACTAATAATAACATACTTTCCTTAAAGGGTTTGCACAAGTGTTAAAGGGTAAGGCCTTCTAGAATCTCTCTTTTGTCTCTTTGAGGAGGTGACAAAATTCGATTGACTAGGTAAGCTCTTGAAAAGGTTTGAAATCAACTGGCCCAGGGAACTCTCCTTACCTTTTTAAGAGCATATTATGAATGACTGAAGCAAATGCAGACATACTCCTTGTCTCTCCATTGACCTCTACATTCCACTTTAATCTTCCAAAGTAATAGAGTTACCAAGGGGTGGAAACCTTTAATAGGATGTTTGGAAAGCAGGGAGGATCAGAAATAAGAGCCATACTGAATCTAGGGGAATAAAACCAGAAAGTAGATTAGATTCTAGTGTGGGAAGGCTACATATCCACTTGGTTCCTCAAGAGAAAAGAAAACAGGTTCCCAGGAAGAAGGAGCCACATGACCTAAGACATGTCAGAGAAGGAAAGCAGTAGAAGAGCAGTGTAGATTTACTGGATAAGAATTATATGATCAAGTTAGTAACAATATAGTAGCAGTGACAGACACGTGGAAGAATTCTAAGACTAGGCCTTTGGGACCCCTTGATGGCATTCCTGGACCAAGTAGGAGGTGGAGGCAAGGAATAGAAGTGGAAGAGCCATGCTATGGAGAGGTGAAATAAGACTTTGACCTGAAGTGATATTTAGGAATATGAACTCTGTAAATTTTAAAGTGCTTGAAGTTTAAAGACCCCAGTTATTTACTCCATACAAAAATTTGGGTGGAAGGGAGGGATAGCACCCAGGAATATCTCCCATTATCCTCATTCACATTATTTCTTATTCTATAATATTAAAGACTATTTAAATTAAAAAGGTATTTATATAAAATCAGGTTTCAATTATGTTTTGTTATGAATGATTATCTAACTTTAAGTTCTCAAATTCCAGAAGAGAAAACTTAGGTTCAGAGAGATTTAGTAATATTCCCAAGGTTATATGAGTTGTAAATATCAAAGCCAGGAACCTGATCCAGGACTTCAGCATCCAAATCTAAAGCTCTTTCCATTATAATGCCAGGCTTCACTACAACAGGGCCCCACATCCATCATTGGAACCTCCATATTAGGGAAGAACCATCCATCCTTTCTTCTCTGGTGCTGGCTATCATGCTTCATCTGCCTCCTCATTCTTCTCCTGTTGCTTTCTTTCATTGGTAAGTTCTTCTCAGAACCTCCATTTTGGGGAAAGGCCCAAGCCAACCATAACTTCTTCTTCAAACTCAGTCAGTGCAATGAGTCCTTTGCAGCTCACATTTACTGTGTTACCTTGTCCCATTAGAATGTATTGAGCTCCTTGAAGGCAGAGACTATCTTTATTTCTGCTTGTGTTTGTACCCCAACACTTGGAAATGGTAACTGCTTAATAATTTCATGTTGGGTAATAAATAGCCATTGACTATAATCTTCATTTGATAACAGGTGTCCATATCAGAATAAATACAAGTTTTAAGGTCCTCTTGGCTAATTACATGGATGTCCTCTAGTATAGGTTAGGGGAGATCAGAACATTAAAGGAAAGCAAGTTTTCCAAGTGAGGGAAATAGGCATAACAGAGATCTGGAATACTATTTGGAGAAGGCAAATTAATCAATCTACTGTTATCTGTGAAGTACTTGTGCACCCTACCTCAGCTACACATTGGAATGGTGAAATACTTTATCTTATCATGGCAGAAGCCACACTCATTCCACTTTCATATTAAAGAACACTAAATTTCCTGGATCCTATTATATGATCCCATTATAAACCATTTTTATTCCATCTCTTCCCATGTTTTACTCTTCCTAATCCTACTCTTTGTCCCCACTATGACCTCCGAACCTATTCAACTCACTTCCCAATCGCAATCCCTTGAATAATTAGTTCAGAGGTAAGCAACCTGCAGCCTTGAGGCCACATGTGGTCCTCTAGGACCTCAATGTAGCCCTTTTGACTGAATCCAAACTATCAAAGGATTTGTTCTTGGAAATTTGGATTTAGTCAAAGTGCTGCACTTGGGGACCTAGAGGACCACATGTGACTTCAAGGCCATGGGTTCTCCACCCCTGAATCAGTTCAGTTCTATGGTATCCTCTATTCTGACATCCCTTGCTTTCTTCTCTTATCACGAATCACACCTTTCCACAATCCATCTTTATACCATTCACACCATTTGCTTCCTTAGCTCCTTCTTATGTGCTGCTGAATGAAACTACCCTTTTCCTATCTTGCCTGTGTTTAGATAAAATGCCCACCTCTATTCACTCTACTGACTATCTATCCTTGCTTGCTTGCTCACATATAACTGTGCATCTCCCTTCTCTTTGCCTTTGGTATGGCTGTTCCGCATGCTTGGACTGTTCTTCTTACTAAGTTCTACCTTGTAGAATTTCCGGTTTCCTTTAAGATTCAGCTCAGGTGTGATCTCTTGCAAGAGGTCTTTCCCTATCCCCCAGTTGTTAATAATTTTTCTCTAAGTTGATCTTTACACTTGGGGGAAAAAATCTCTTCTGTCGTATTTTAGAATGAATTTTGCATTTTAACATGTTTCAAAAACTTTTAGATTGCTTGTTTTTAGTTAAATAATCATTTTATCTTAAACTTTTTTATTTTGTTTTAAATCAGACTATCTTTAATTGTTTTTAGTAGATCTTTTATTTTTTTTCTCTATTTCACACATAATTTCCTCTCAATTGGGAAAAAAACAGAGTGTGTTGGGGGGGAAGATGATCAGGGAGTAATTTCCCCTTTCTTACATTTAAATTAAATTGAATAAAGAGCAAGTTTGGTGTCTCTTTTTAGAGATTAGCCCAAGGCTCATAAAACAAAAGACATTCTGATTAAAATAGTTTTGTCCAAGCAGTAGAAAGTATGGAGAGAATAAGATATGCATTGTAAATCATAATGCCTACTAAAGACTAGAACATTAAGAAATCACCTAATATTGCTTTCAGAGTTCTGCTCTCAAAAATAGCAATCAATTTAAACAAAGTACTATTAGCAAGGACAAATTTCCTCAACAGTTCTTCATGAAATTGCTCTTCTGCTATTTACTACTATCCATTTACAAAGCATGTTAAATTAGGAATGTTCAGTGTGATATAGAGCAATGTAAAAATAGTGAGGAAATGAATTCCACAGCAACTAAACAATCTTCTTACCTGAAGGGAAAATGGGTAGAATTTTCCCCCTAATTGCTGTTCCTTACAACTTCTTAGTCTTCTTAGCTTCAGTTAAATCATTCCAGGTTCTAGGATCTTTTCTACTCTGATCCCAGCATCTCATGTGTAACTCTTGTGTTAGATGCCTACATGATATGAATGACATGGGTATGTTATGAACATTTTCTCTCATATTTTGTATCTACATTAACACCTGGAGAAATATCTCCCTATTTTCCAAGCATACTATCTCTGATATCACAGAAATAAATTTCATTGAAATAATGAGAAAACAAAACAAAACATTGAATAAGTCATCATCCATTTCAAATTCCCAGATGTTAATGGTAAGAATCATTTTTGGTTCATCTAACTGAGGGGTTTTTAACTTTATTGTGTGTCACTGTCCTGTTTGGCAGTTTGTTGAAAGCTATTATCCCCTGCTCAGAAATGTGTTTTGAAATGCAGAAAACAAAATACAAAGGATTACAAAAGAAACCAACCATATTTAAATACTGCTACTAGGGAGATAGATAGATAGATAGATAGAGAGAAAGAAAGAAAGAAAGAGAAATAGATGATAAATAGTTATTAGCATTGTATAAAATGAAAGCACAATTAGTGGCACTCCAGATTGTTATTTTTGTAGATCATCCTTCATTTTCAAAGAAGACCAATGGCATTATGAATGAGTGATGTCTTGACTTGTGTGTGAATTGCATTTAAGTAAGGTGGAGTTGTGCAAATCATCAGCCCCATTCTTTCTTCCCAAATCATCAATGTCCGGTGGCAAGACAAAAATCAAGATTACTATTGATAGCCCAGGTTGTGGTGTATGACCATGGAATTTTTGATGTCTTGGCAAATTCTAAGTGCTTCACAACTCTTGCTTCAGCAGACTTCATAGCCATTGAAACGAATTGTTCTGGTCTACCCATTACACTGGGAGAAGTTTTCATATGCTTGGAGTAGGCATCCCTATAACTTACCAATGGGTTAAAAACTTGTCAGCTACCCTCAACCTACTCTAGCTCATCAGGTAAGGTGGTTTAACATATGTCTACCAAAAACACATTAGTATGCTTATGTTTTTATAACCCCACTAAGTCTTCCCAGCCTACTCTATGTTATGCCATCTATATGTTGAACAGTAGGTTTTCCTCTTCTCAAACCAGTAACTAAGACTTACCTTCTGTTTCTGTTATAGGTGAGCTGTTGCCTTATCTTGCTAGGATGAAGTCTCCACATCATAACCCAACCCCTCCAAACTCCCCTTTATTTATTGTCTTCCTCCATTCAAGTGTAAACTCCTTGAGGTAAAGAGTATCTTCCTTTTCAGGGCTGCTTACCCGACTTTGGTGTCTATCAGCATGTCGACCAACTCCCACTTGTGGCTCCAAGAAGCTGTAGCATGCATAGCAGCTGTACTCCAGATGAAAAACTCCTCTGACTAGTTCCTTTGTCACGACTGTATCCAAGTCTTACCTTCGTTCCTCTCTGGTGGTCAAGTCAGGGAGAAACTCCATCAAGTCTGCTCCCAATATCAAGCAAAATGCCTCACTGCTTTAGCTTCATGATAATTTTGTTGTTTTATAGTTTAGACTCTCTAGTTAGATGGGTAAAAATCTCAATGGAGTCTTTGTCATGTAATATAATCTCTACAAACAATAAAAGAGTGATTTGTTCTCATGCTTGAATTGCATATTCTAAAGTCCTCTCATTATCCTGTTCACCCTCTTTAGGAGATACTTCATCTTATCTACATTATTTTTTTCTAAAATGATAGGGCCAGAATGAAACATATCACATCACAGGTGATTTGACTAGGGCAATGTTGAGTGCAAATATAATAACTTTTGGGGGGCTATTATAACAAAGGTTGGCCTACATTGACTTTACTCTCCACTCATCCACTGATACAGCTGATTTTGGGAACCGAAATGTAGAAGTTTACAATTGTTCTTCGTTATCACTTCTTCCTTTTCAAAACATTAAATCACTTAATCCAATCTATTTTTTTCTCTGAACACTTTAAAATATACCCTGCCCCTGAAAAAAAAGTTTAGAGGCAACTAGATTGCATGTGTGTGTATATGTATGTATTCATATATACACACATACATATATATATATATATATATATATATATATATATATGTATATGTATAAAGGGCTAGCCCCAATTTAGGAATAATTGAGTTCAAATCCAGCCTCAGAAATTTACTAGTTATGTTCCCTTGGGCAAGTCAATTAACCTTTGTTTGACTAGGAGGCAGCCAGGTGACTGGGTCACTTAGGTAGAACTCTGGGTATAGACTAAGGTAGACCTAAAAATCTGGTCTCAGACATTTATAGCTGTGTGACCTTGAACAAGTCACTTAACCTCTATTTACCTTAATCCACTTGAGAAAGAAATGCAAACTACTCTAGAATCTTTGCAAAGAAAACTCCATGGATAATATCTAGTCCATAGGGTCATGAAGAGTTAGACATGACTAAACAACAGCAGTTCCTATAATCTAAAGTATCTGTGATTCTATAAATGGTTTTCCTCCCTTTTATCTTTCATTCTATACTGGAGTAGCTATTTTCCACCAGAGTTATCATCAGATCTACTTCAATCATTAGCTATTGCTTGCAAGTGAGATTCAGATCAAAAAGAGAAATTTCCTTTACTACTTACTTTGCTTTTCAAATGATGAAAGTGTCAGTAAAACAAGTCACAAATTTATTAACAATTCTATTTTGAAACAAGAGAGATTTCAAATGAATATGTGCATAGTAAAAAGCCCCAAACAATAAAATATGCATTGTTTATAGCAATTTTTTATTAGATTTCTGCCAATGAGTAAGAATTATGGGCATTGGAAAATCAGAAATTTAGTTGAAAGTCCAACAAAAAGCAGCATGAGAAATAAAAAGAATCTTAAATTTATAGTTGTAAAGAGCCATAAAGATCATATAGTACAATTCCCTCATTTTATAGATGATGGAATTGAGACCCAGAGAA
The DNA here is from genome assembly GCF_011100635.1 of Trichosurus vulpecula. NCBI lineage: Eukaryota > Metazoa > Chordata > Mammalia > Diprotodontia > Phalangeridae > Trichosurus > Trichosurus vulpecula. The sequence goes on along the minus strand of NC_050573.1, from coordinate 328,797,742 downwards.
ATTGCAACTTCTCCAGTCATCTAAGTAAAAGTTAGAACTGAAACAGGACTTGAAGCCAGGTCTTCTGATTCTGCAAGGGCAAGCAAAGTGGGACTTTCTGTTGTCTTTGGTTTTGGAGTGCCTTTGATTGAGTCTTGATTTTGTTTGTAGGAAAGCTCACACCCTTTTGCTAGTTAGGTCATGAGAGGTGTGAAACGTTCAAGAGTTATGAAGGATTCTGACCCTGAAGAAGTGTATATATACTCTGAGGTTAACATTTTGTTTGAGGCTTACTCATTGGAAGAGTGTTGGTGGGGAGACTCAGGGCAGCCGTTAAGAAACCTCCCAGCTTTGAAATCCCAGATGTTGATGCTTCTCTATCTGGTAACTATGTATGTAATGTCTTGGTCAAATAGCTAGAGGCCTGTCTGTTGATTTGTGTTATTTGCTCTGTTTATATTTTCTGTTTGTATTTTTTCTGAAGTTCAGGGTGCTGATTTTTCCCCCTGAACTAAGTGAATGATATATGTATGTTTGATTAAAGTGAGATTGTAAACCCCTTTAAGTTGCTTTCCTTAGAAAAGTAGATCAAAGAACCTGTGCTAGTAGCCCCACTGTGTGCTGGTGTTATTGGCCTTACATAGCCACAGTACTGGCAAATAGCATTGTTGCTACACATTCCAAATCCAGGACTCTTTCCATTACACCATAGTGCTATTGCCAAAGAGAATGTATGGGTGGGATTCACACTTTTGTGAAATAAGATTTCCCCCCCCCCATGGAAAACCTATCAGGTTAAAGTCAAGAAGAGCATAAAATAACTTAAAGGACTGATGACATAAAGGAGATTGGAAGTAGTGACTGCCAAAAAAATGAAGAACAGATTTTGAGTCCTATATGACCCTAGGAATACAATTTACCATCTCTGAGTTTTAGTTTGCAAACAATAAAATGAGGGGATTATATTTACTAATTTCTAAGGTTTTCTAAGGAAAATAAACAAAGAAGTTCAAAAACCAGTGAGAGGAAAACCAATTAACCCTTACAGAGTAAAACCAGCACTAGGGGCCTAAGCCCATACCCATCCATCCCAATGCCCAGAAGGAATATCAATTAGACTCCAATTTCTCAGAAGTCTTTCCTCACTCTCCCCCCAGCCCCACTTAACACAAATTAGTAGCAGTTCCCAAATCCAAGCTCCTCAAATCTTGCCTTCAAATACCTGGTAATGCAAGACACAAATAAGAAACATTTAAAAAATCCCATAAGACTTTACTCATTTAGGGACATTTACTTTGGGCCACAGAGGGGTGCTCAATATTACCTAGGTGCAACCAGACCTATTTCTGTCAATCTACCTGAATGGCTTCTGTGTAATGTAAGTATCTCTCTTCAATAACATTGACTTGCTCTGAGCTATGTGTTTCCTTGAACTGGACAAGTGTTCTTCCAAATCTTCTTGACTTTTTATTAAGGCAGATTCCTTGCAGGTTTCCATATGTGATCCAATGAATGAATCTTTGGAGGTTTATAAACAAGGTTGTTGTTTTTGGTTTTTTTTTTTTCCTTCTAAGAAACTAGATAGTAGTCACCATGAGTGTTTCAAAAGGTTCTCAAAGATGGCGGCTGGTAAGCAAGAACTAGAGCGAGCTCCGTTACCAAGTCCCTCCAAAAACCTATAAAAAATGGCTCTGAACCAATTCTAGAACGGCAGAACCCACAGAACAGCAGAGGGAAGCAGGGCTCCAGCCCAGGACAGCCTGGATGATCTCTGGGTGAGGTCTGTTCCACACGGAGCTGGGAGCTGGGAGCTGGGAACGGAGTGGAGCAGAGCCCAGCCTGAGAGGTGTGGACCATCCAGACCAGAAGCCGGGCAGAGGGGGCCCTAGCGCCCTGATTCAGTGAGCTGCGGCAGTTACCAGACACTTCGACCCACAAACACCAAAGACTGCGGAGAAGGTTAGTGGGAAAAGCTGCAGGAGTGGAAGGAGTTCGTGGTTCGGCTTCCAGCCCCGGGGGCAGCGGAGGAGGGGCAGCTACAGCTGTTGTTACTTCCGGCTCCAGGCCCACCTGGTGGGAGGAATTAAGTGGCGGATCAGAGCAGGGGTGCACAGCCTGCCAAAGATCTAAGCCCAGTTCGGGTTGGGGGTTCTTGGGGAAGGAGCAGTGCAGGTCTGACAGAGCTGGCACCTCCCCCCCAAACATGGAACATAGAACTCATTAGTCTACAAGCAGTCATACCCCACTGAAAAACTCAAGGGTCAAGTTAGTTGATTGGAAATATGGCCAGGCAGCGAAAACGCGCCCAGATTCAGTCTCAGACTTTGGATTCTTTCTTTGGTGACAAAGAAGACCAAAACATACAGCCTAAAGAAGACAACAAAGTCATAGAGCCTACAACAAAAGCCTCCAAGAAAAATATGAACTGGCCCCAGGCCATAGAAGAACTCAAAAAGGAGTTGGAAAAGCAAGTTAGAGAAGTAGAGGAAAAATTGGGAAGAGAAATGAGAAGGATGCGAGAAAACCATGAAAAACAAGGCAATGACTTGCTAAAGGAGACCCAAAAAAATACTGAAAAATACATTGAAGAAAACAACACCTTAAAAAACAGACTAATTCAAATGATAAAAGAGCTCCAAAAAGCCAATGAGGCGAAGAATGCCTTGAAAGACAGAATTAGCCAAATGGAAAAGGAGGTCCAAAAGACCACTGAAGAAAATGCTACTTTAAAAATTAGATTGGAGCAAGTGGAAGCTAGTGACTTTATGAGGAATCAGGATATTATAAAACAGAACCAAAGGAATGAAAAAATGGAAGACAATGTGAAATATCTCATTGGAGAAACCACTGACCTGGAAAATAGATCCAGGAGAGATAATTTAAAAATTATTGGACTACCGGAAAACCATGATCAAAAAAAGAGCCTAGATACCATCTTTCAAGAAATTATCAAGGAGAACTGCCCTGATATTCTAGAGCCACAGGGCAAAATAGAAATTGAAAGAATCCATCGATCGCCTCCTCAAATAGATCCCAAAAAGAAATCTCCTAGGAATATTGTTGCCAAATTCCAGAGCTCCCAGATCAAGGAGAAAATACTGCAAGCAGCCAGAAAGAAACAGTTTGAGTATTGTGGAAACCCAATCAGAATAATCCAAGACCTGGCAGCTTCTACATTAAGAGATCGAAAGGCTTGGAATACGATATTCCGAAGGTCAATGGAGCTAGGATTAAAACCTAGAATCAGCTACCCAGCAAAACTGAGTATCATGTTCCAAGGCAAAATATGGAGTTTCAATAAAATAGAGGATGTTCAAGCTTTTTCAATGAAAAGACCAGAACTGAATAGAAAATTTGACTTTCAAACACAAGAATCAAGAGAAGCATGAAAAGGTAATCAAGAAATGGAAATTGCAAGGGACTTACTAAAGTTGAACTATTTTGTTTACATTCCTACATGGAAAGATGATGTGTATGATTCATGAGACCTCAGTATTAGGGTAGCTGAAGGGAATATGCATATATGTATGTATATGTTTATGTATATATATATATATATATATGAGAATGTGTATGTATGTATATATCTATGTGTATATGTATGTATGTGTATATATGTGTATATATATATATATGTGTCTGTTTATATGTGTGTGTATATATATATATATATATGTAAAAGAGAGAGAGCAGACACAGGGTGGGTTGAAGATGAAGGGAAGATATCTAAAAGAAATAAAATGAAATTAAGGGATGAGAGAGCAACATATTGAGAGAGGGAGATAGGGAGAGATAGAATTGGGTGGATTATCTCATGTAAAGGTGGCAAGAGGAAGCAGTTCTGTGGGAGGAGGGGAGATGGCAGGTGAGGGGGGAATGAGTGAATCTTGCTCTCATCAGATTTGGCCTGAGGGGGAATACCATACATACTCAGTTGGGTATCTTACCCCACAGGAAAGAAGAGGGAGGAAGATAAAAAAAATAAAATAAAAGGGGGGGGGTGATAGAGGGGAGGGCAGATGGGGGTGAAGGTAATCAAAACAAACACTTTGGAAAGGGGACAGGGTCAAGGGAGAAAATTCAATAAAGCGGGATGGTTTGAAAAGGAGCAAAATGTAGTTAACCTTTCACAACATGAGTATTGTGGAAGGGTTATCCATAATGATACATGTGTGGCCTAGGTGGAATTGCTCGACTTCTTAGGGAGGGTGGGTAGGAAGGGAAGAGGGGAGATAATTTGGAACTCAAAGTTTTAAAATCAGATGTTCAAAAAAAAAGTTTTTGCATGCAACTAAAAAATAAGATACACAGGCAATGGGGCATAGAAATTTATCTTGCCCTACAAGAAAGGAAGGGAAAAGGGGATGAGAGGGGTGGGGGGTGATAGAGGGGAGGGCTGACTGGGGAACAGGGCAACCAGAATATAAGCCATCTTGGAGTGGGGGTGAGGGTAGAAATGGGGAGAAAATTTGTAATTCAAACTGTTGTGAAAATCAATGCTGAAAACCAAATATGTTAAATAAATAAATTTAAATTAAAAAAAAAAGGTTCTCAAAATACACATTGAACCCTCTGGTAAAGAACTTATGTGTTGTTGACAGAATAAAGAAAAGCCCAGGAAATTATCTATCTATCTATCTATCTATCTATCTATCTATCTGTCTGTCTGTCTATCTATCTACCTATCTATCTATCTTCTTGTTTGTCTGTCTATCTGTGTATCTATGAATATATGTTTAGGTTAGCGAATGGGGTGGTGGTACCGATGTTAACTCATAAAGTGCCAATGCTAAGCCTGGTGATTCCATACCAAGAGCTAATTGAGAGCAGAGAAAGAAAAATGAATGGAGTAGAAAGAAAAAAAATGTATTTTATGAACAATGTTTGTTAATTTCATCTTTGCAACATATCTCCAGTGTGCACATTCTCTTCTCTGACACTGCCACCACACCTCTGGTGTAGGTCCTCATCACCTAACACCTGAACTATTGTAAGAGCCTGCTGGTAGGTCTGCCTTCCTCAATTCTGTCTCTCTGTCTGTCTCTCTGTCTGTCTATCTATCAATCTATCTGTTTGTCTATCTATCTATCTCTCCATCTACCCATATACATGCTTGTCTACAAAGATAAGTGAAAATTCCATTGCTTGTGGTGAGGGAAAGGTCCATTAACTCCTATTATCCTTCTAATACTGTTTAATTGGTGTTGGAGGGGAGAAGGTCAATGATGTGAATAAGAGGAAATAACCATTCTCTAACTTTTTTGTATGCAATATGTTTTCGATTGAAAAAAATCAAATGGTAGAATATTTTAGAAATGAATCAGAACAAAACCATTTGCACTTTATTTTACTTTACATTCTATCATTCAGGAACTAAATAAAGTAAGATAAGCAAAATCTTCAAATTGATGTGAGTTAGGCAAGAAGTCTTTGATTTTGATTATATATAATCCCTTAAATATAAAACAAAATTATTTCTATATATAAGTAGAAAACATTTCACAAAGAATATTTTAGGAAATAGAAAGTAAAAATTAATGGATTTGTGTGGATTTTAATGTTTGTATGTTTGAGAGAGGGTGGGGTGAAGGAATAGAGAAAATAGACAGATACAGAGACAACAAAAAGGAGAGGTTCATTTGAACGTACTGGGTAAAATTGGTTTCTCAATGCTAGGAGGAACCATAATGCTTTTTATTCTAAAACTTCTAGAAAAGTAGTTAGAAGATTTGTGTTTGAGTCCTCTCTTTACTGTTTGGTAGTCTTATGACTCCAGGCCAGTTACAGGATGGTAGATGTAGAACTGAAGGGAACCTTGTTGTTGTTCATTTGTTTCAGTCATGCCTGACTCTTTATGACCCCAAATGGTCTATCAATTTCAAAAGCTGCCTCTTTGCCTTATTTCCTTTGACTTCATTTGTTAAGTTATTTTTTGTCATAGACATCTTTAGTTATCTAGTGTAGCCTATATACCCCTTCTCATAACAAGGTTTTTAAATTTATAAAATAAAATATATAGGGCTACAAAGGAAACCAACTACATTTAAATATATTTATGTATGTCTGTATTCATATAGATTTCTCTCTCTCTCTCTCTCTATATATATATATACATATATATTATATATATATATCTGTATATTTAGATATTTGAGTACACAAATGAGAGAGAGAGGGAGAGAGAGAGGGAGAGAGAGATAAGGAGAGAGATATTCAAAGATAAGAATCTCTTCTTAAAAAGGGGCAGCTAGGTGGTGCAGTGAGTCGAGCACTGGCCCTTGAGTCAGGAGTACCTGAGTTCAAATCTGGCCTCAGACACTTGACACATTTACGAGCTGTGTGGCCTTGGGCAAGTCACTTAACCCCAATTGCCCTGCCTTCCCCCCTGCAATAAATCTAAAAAACAAAAACAAAAAAAGAATTTTTTCTATAGGAAAATGAGTCTTAACTAGTGGAAGTGAGCATATAAATTTTATACCTCTTTCAGGTGACAATCCTTTACATACTGAAAGATGTCTGCCTTTGGGAAATCAATTTACCTTTATGTCCCCCAGTTTCCTCATCTATTTGAGAGGATTGGACTGCACTATCTCTACGTACATTTCCAGCTCCAAAAGTCTATGAAATCTATGATACTCTTTTTTTCTTCTTCTTCTGACTAGTAGGAGCCAGAAAAAGAATAATTGGATGCTAAGAAAAGTGAGAAGGCAGTGGAAGAAGCCAATCAAAGAAAGAATGAAATAGCCACAATTGGGTTTTTGACTGTGAATACCTGGAATCATAACCAGAAATTTAGGACCAGAATCTAATTCAAAAAGTCAATAGTCAAGTGAATATGGTTATTTTTTGGTGGGGGTTGCGGGGAGAAGAGAAGGGAAAGAAGAGGACTGCAGTGCTTAGTACTTCAAAGTTGTTGGCCCAAAACTCTATGGTCCACTCTAGTTTTATTAATATATGTTGTGTCTTTAGCTAATTCTTCTGAAATGCCAAGAAGCTGTTGCATCTGCACATATGTATTGCAAGTATACATACACAGGCATGTGCTGCCAAATATCTAACAAGAGGGAAGGGGCAGATGTATTTAGGACACCTTTTTAAGTTCAGTTTGTACTAATAACACTTTATTAAGCCTAAACAATCAACACAAATAACAAATATGGATTTGTAATTTCACAGATTTCTAAGATATAAATACTCACACTCAAATTTTAACAATGGGCTCTTTGGAGCAGGTCCATACTGGCTCCACCACAGCCCTGAATATAATCAATTCTTAAATATTGTATATTGTATTCCTGCTTTCTGAGGACCAACCTAAGCTTTATTCATTCACTCATTCCCCTGGTTAGCTCCAAATTGATGAAAAATTGAGCCATAACAGTTTTTAAAGACTAAGTTTTTAAAGGGGTGGTAGTAAGATATTACAGAGGGAGGACCAACAGTCATGGTACTGCAGCACTGATCCTCCTTGAAACACATCTAATACTGGGAGGTCCTAAGCTGGTGTCCAGGCAAATAGGAAAGTGAAGCACTTTTACTCCATTCCCCCTCTGAGTGGCACTATTTCTCACCTTGAGGCTGTGATTTTCTCTTCTTGCACATCTTCAGTACCTCCCCTCTGAGAAGTGACTTTCTTGCTTTAATGTCAGACCAGCTCATTAGCTAGCTGCAGCCACTGCTTTTGAACCATTTGTCTTGAAGAATCATAGTAAATATATTTTTCTGCCCTGTGAATTGCTTATAATTATTTTTAATCAATAACTATTATATGTAATGTGCATGTGCATGTGTATGTAGCCAACTTCGTACTTTATAATTTCATTGGGGTAGAGAGCTCCAGAAAAGCTTCTCTTGAAGAATATCTGCAGCATAGTAAGTTTCCTGTAGGCACTGAGAGGTTGGGTACTTTGCTGAAGTTACACAGCTACAATGTGTCAGCAGTAGGATTGAAACCTAATTCATCCTGTCACATTGGACAGAACTGGACAGACTGTCAGGGGTCATTATTAGGTGACCCCTTTGCTGATATGATTGACTCAATCATCTGGACTTTTCCATCTTTGAAGTGCATGGTTTTAGAGGCAGCTCTGTGACAGTGGGTAAGAGCACTTGGTCTGCAGTCAGAAATACCTGGGTTCAAATTAGTCCTTAGATACTGACTAGTTCTGGACAGGCCATTTGAAGTCTATTTGCCTCAGTTTCCTTAACTATAAAACTGGGATAATAATAAAGCTTACCTTGCAGAGCAATTGTGAGAATCAGATGAAACATTATTTGTAAAATGCTTAGGATAATGTCTGTCACATAGTAGGAAATTATTCCCTTCCCTACAAAAGTAGTAGATTGAGAGGAGATCCCTAGAGATGTGATTTTCTATAATGGAGCTTCTGCATTCACCTATGAGGTACATATAGAAAGAACAGCATAGAAATAGGGTAATAGGAACATAAAATTTATTGCTAAAAGGACCTTTAAAGATCATTTGTTTACCCCCACCCATTCTATGAATTGGAAAACAAATATCCAGAGAAATACACAAATATCAAATTTTATTAAAACAATCAATATTTCAATTAAATAGTCCCATTCTTACTTCAAAAAGATCAGAAATTCACAAAATTTTACTAAATGGAAAAGAATTTTCTATAGACAAAGTAGTTATAAACACTGGTAACTAAGAAAATACCTCTTTGGGAAAATCCTGTTATAAAAATCAATAAACTTATTATATGTTATGGTTCAAAGATATAATAATGAATTAGGAAGTAAAAGAACACAAATGCTTAAGAAGTTCAAACTTGTAAAACACTTTTATATATTCTGAATTAGTATTCAGAAAAGATTATTGCCAGAAAAGATATATTAAAGAAAAACATTTCTATAGAACTTGTTTAAATTAAAATCTATATCCTTTTATAAACATGAAAATGTGTTTCAGTTTTATTGGGAAATAGAAATAAAGGTTCAAATTTTAAAGTAAATCATGTTAATTGGTTCTGATGAATAGGTTTATCATTCATGTAATCCCTAGTGTTCTGTATTGCAAACAATGTGTATGTAGAAGCTGCTGAGTAAATAACTCAAAAAGTTAATATTTCAATCAATCATTGGAGTTTTATGCTTGAATCAACTTTGTTATTAAATAGCATCATTAAAACACAAAAGGAGGGTCTTTCTCTTGAGTAAGCATGTGGCAACAGCATTTCTAAAGGGAAAAAAGGATTATAAGAGGGAAACTGTAAAGTTAATTTATAAAGAGCTAAAGAGGAAAGATCCTCATTCAAATTCTTTTTCTCAAGTGCATGTCTTAGTTATGAAGACTTTAAATCCCACTTCACAGTTTCTGTGAAAACAAATACATCTATTCCAATTGTCTAGGCCTTAGCCTTACCTATACATAATGTTACACTTGTAGTACTGCAATACATTGTGCCAATTTATACCATTAAGTGTAACCTCATTGACTACTTTCTGAATCCTAGGCCACATGTAAATCATATCCTGCTAATACCTAAACATCATTCACAGTTATTCTGGAGGCAGCTCACAAGAATCTATAGTTCAATTTTTGGTGTGAGCATTACACCTTGGAAATTGGAAAAAGCTACAGATCAGGGCGTGATATATTTTGTTGACTCTTTGGACTTGAGAAAATGCTGGAGAGAATGTTAATAATGCAGTTATACTTAAAAGTGTTTCACGAATACATTTATATTTCAGAAAGTCAATTATTAATTATATTTACCAGCATACCCCTGGTTTCACTCCACAGCCGTTCTCTTTCCCAATAACTTTAACTTCTTTCCTTTTGGTGGAACAGAAATAGAAATCTATAACCAGAGGATTTGCATTCAGAGCCCACATCTTCTCTTACTACCTTCGCGACTTTGAGCAATCCACTTAATTTCAATGGATTTCAGTTTCCTCATCTGGAAAATGAGAAGGTTCAACTTGATGAACTCTGAAGTCCCTTCCAGCTCTGTCTATCATCTCGTTTCTGTTTTAAAACAAAATTTACCAGGGGGCAGAGCCAAGATGGAGGCTGGAAAGCAGGGACTTGCTTAAGCTCTCACCCAAATCCCTCCAAACCCCTGTAAAAAATGGCTCAGAACAAATTCTAGAACTGTCGAACACACAAAATAACAGAGGGAAACAGGCCTCCAAACCAGAGCCTGTATGGTCACTGGGAAGGATCTATCACAAGCTTCTGGGAGTGGAGCTCAGCCCAGCATGGGCTGCGCAAAGACAGACCAGACAGGCAGTCAACCAGCCAGAATAGGCCTTAGGGCCATGAATCATTGAATCATTGTGGCAGTTACCAAACTTCTTAACCCACAAACACCAAAGAGCAGGTTGGTGGGAAACTGCAGGATCGAGTTCAGAACAGTCCAGCCACCAGCCCTCGAGGTGGTGGAGGTGGTACAACAGTGGCAATGGCAGCAACAAGAAGCTCTTGAGGCAGCTTCCAGTGTTCCACCGTCAGCTGCTTCTCGAGTCCCTGGCTGACATGGTGGGAGGAATCTAGCAGCCGATCAGAGGGGGAGTGCAAAGAGCACTTTGTGGGCAAAAAGGCAGGTTCGCCTGTGCCCTGCTTGGATCTGGATTGCAATCCTGGTTGGTGGTTCTTGGGGGAGGAGGAGCACTGCTGTGACAGAGCCTGGGGAGCTGGTGGAGTAGAAGTACCTCTGAAATCAGCAGTGTTTGGACCCTAAACCTTGGGACAAAGTACTCTCTACTCTACAAGCAATCATACCCCTACAAAAAGCTCAAGCGTCAAGTAGTTGGCTGGGAACATGAACAGGTAGCGAAAACAAACTCAGACTCAAACACAGACTCAAACTCAAACTCTTGATTCCTTTTTTGTTGACAAAGAAGATGAAAACATACAGCGAGAAGTTAACAAAGGCAAAGAGCCTATTTCAAAAGCCTCCAAAAAATATGAATTGGTCTCAAGCCATGGAAGAGCTCAAAAAATATTGGGAAAAGCAAGTAAGAGAAGTAGAGGAAAAATGGGGAGGAGAAATGAGAGTGATGCAAGAAAACCATGAAAAATAAGTCAACAGCTTGCTGAAGGAGACCCAAAAAATACTGAAGAAAATAATACCTTAAAAAATAGATTAACCCAAATGTCAAAAGACCTCCAAAAAGCCAATGAGGTGAAAAACACCTTGAAAGGCAGAATTAACCTAATGGAAAAGGAGGTCCAAAAGACCACTGAAGAAAATGTTACCTTAAAAAGTAGATTGGAGCAAGTGGAAGCTAGTGACTTCATGAGAAATCAAGATATTATAAAACAGAACCAAAGGAATGAAAAAATGGAAGACAATGTGAAATATCTCATTGGAAAAACCACAGACCTGGAAAATAGATGAAGGAGAGATAATTTTAAAATTATTGGACTACCTGAAATCCACGATCAAAAAAAGAGCCTAGACATCATCTTTCAAGAAATTATCAAGGAAAACTGCCCTGATATTGTAGAACCAGAGAGTAAAATAGAAATTGAAAAATCCACTGATCACCTTTTAAAAAAGATCACCAAAAGAAAACTCCTAGGAATATTGTCACCAAATTCCAGAGTTTCCAGGTCAAGGAGAAAACACTGCTAGCAGCCAGAAAGAAACAATTTAAATATTGTGGAAACACAATCAGAATAATACAAGATATAGCAGCTTGTACATTAAAGGGTGGAAGGGCTTAGAATATGATATTCTGGAGGTCAATGGAGCTAGGATTAAAACCAAGAATCACCTACCCAGAAAAACTGAGTATAGTGCTCCAAGGCTAAATATTAACTTTCAATAAAACAGAGGGCTTTCAAGCTTTCTCAGTGAAAAGACCAGAGCTAAATAGAAAATTTGACTTTCAAATACAAGAATCAAGAGAAGCATGAAAAGTTAAACAAGAAAGAGAATTCATAAGGGACTTATGAAAGTTGAACTGTTTTGTTTACATTCCTACATGGAAAGATGGTATGTGTAATTCATGAGACCTTTCTCAGTATTAGGGTAGTTGAAGGGAATATACATAAATATATACCGACAGAAGGCACAAGGTGAGTTGAATATGAAGGGATGATATCTTAAAAAATAAAATAAATTTAAGGAAGGAGAGAGGAATATATTGAGAGAGGGAGAAAGGGAGGGATAGAATGAGGCAAATTATCTCATATAAAAGTGGCAAGAAAAAGCAGTTCTGTTGGAAGGGAAGAGGGGGCAGGTGAGGGGAATTGAGTAAATTCAGATTCAACTTGAGGAGAGATTAACATACACACTCAATTGGGTATCTTACTCCACAGGAAAGTAAGGGGAAGGGGATAAAAAATAGGGCATGATAGAAGAAAGGACAGATAGGGGGAGGAGGTAATCAAAAGCAAACACTTTTGAAAAGGGACAGGTTCAAGGGAGAAAACTGAATAAAGGGGGACAGAATAGGATGGAAGGGAATATAGTTAGCCTTTCACAACATGAGCATCATGGAAGTGTTTTGCATAATGTTACATGTGTTATCTACGTTGAATTGCTCGCCTTCCTAGGGAGGTTGGGTGGGAAAGGAAGAGGGGGACTATTTGGAACTCAAAGTGTTTAAAGCATATGCTCAAAAAAAAGTTCTTTTTTTGCATGCAGCTGGGAAACAAGATATATAGGGAATGGGGCATAGAAATCTATCCTGCCCTACAAGAAAGTAAAGGGAAATGGAATGGGGTGTGGAGTGGGGTGACAGAAGGGAGGGTTGAATAGGGACCAAGGCAATCAGAATATATGCCATCTTGGAATTGAGGGGAGTGTAGAAATGGGGAGAAAATTCGTAACTCAAAATCTTGTGGAAATCAATGTCGAAAACTAAAATATTAAATAGAAATAATAAGAAAAACAAGGTTTACCTGAAATATTCAAAAAGCATTGATAGCTACATATTGTGAGTTGATTGCACAAAAGTAAAGTCTGAGTTCTTTGGATTCCAATCAGACTTTGTTAAAGCTACATGCAAATATCATTAGCTCTTCTTCAGTTTTTAGCTGTGATATAGTAGAATAAACTTTGTCTTTGAACTGAGACTATTTGGTTGGTAAACGATCCCTCCTGCTTGCTTCTCATTTGATCTTAGGCAATTCATTTGTACCCACTGAGCCACAGTTTCTTCTTTTGTCAAATTAAAACAATACCTGTGATACCTGCCCAATATTATTGATCAGAAAAGATTCTATTAGGCCATACTTAGTACAGAAATACTGTGAAGGCAAATTTCATTTGAGAAATTCTGTGTTTTTGTCCTTCATTTTTGAAGAGGACCATGTCATCAGGGAAATGATGGCATGACGTGCAGTTGACTTTGATTTCAGTGAGGTAAGGCTGTTGCAAGGTCACCAGCCTCACTGTCTCCTCCAGAACCATCTGGATCCACTGACCAGATATTAATCAGGATAACTGGAGATGACTCAAGATACAATGGGAGACCCTGGCCCTTTTAGGCTAATGCCTTTTCATGTACTCACTTAGAGTGAGGTAAAGCCCATTCAGTGAATAGGCCTCTTTAAGAAGTGAGTCAAGTGATGGCCCTTATAATTAGAAAAGAAAATCAAGCTGGGAGGGGAAGACCCTCAGAGTTGCTGTTCCAAAGAGAAACAGCCACAGTTGACCTTCATTCACTCTAAGCCTGGAAGGGTCAAAATACATCCACTAAGTGGAGCTTGGGCAGGGACCTATCGAGGAAGTTACCTGTCTAGGGAAAAATGTGCAAGTATTGTTTTCTTTGAGTATGTGAAGCTGATATCAACTGATGCTGAGTGAGGGGAGCAGAACCACGAGATTGTTATACATGATTACAGACACAAGGTAACTGTAAGGACTAAGTCTGATAGACTTGACTCCTCTCATCGATGCAAGGTTCAAAGACAGCTCCAAAAGACTCATGATGGAAAAAGCTATGCACATCCAGAAAAAGAATTACGGAGTCTGAATGCTGTTTGAGGCAAATGTTTTCTCTCTTTTTTTCCTTCTTTTTTGGTTTCATTTCTCCATTCTCATGATTCATTCCATTGGTTATAATTATTCTTTACACCTCGACTATTATGTAAATAAGTTAAATATGAAGATATATGTAGAACCTACATTGGATTACATGCCGTCTTGGAGGGCAGGGGAGAGGAGAGGGAGGGAGAGAAAATGTGGAACTCCAAAACTTGTGGAACTGAGTGTTGTAAACTAAATATAAAAATACAAATTTATTTTAAAAAAGAAATTAAAGAGGCTACTGCTTTTCTGAACACTTGCTGTTCATTTAACTATGCTACCCACTCACTGGTGAACATTGTCTCATTCATTTCTGAATTCATTCATCCATTCAAACATTTTCAAAGTCTTATGTGAGCAAAGGTTTGAACCAAGAATTAGGGGAGATAGCCAAATAAGACCTGTCCCTACCCTTAAGGAGCATGTAACCTAGAAGAAGAGACAAGACAATTTACTATAAAATCCTAGAGAAGAAGAACTATTTTCATTTTGTCCTTGTAAAACCAGAACAACACAGTGCCTTGTTTGTAATAGTTACTTAACCAATTTGAACGGATCTTTATTAAGCAACTAGTTCAACTCTCACATAAGTAAATAAAATCGTGAGAAATATAAATGAGGTTCACAAAGGAGAACACATACTGGATAGAGAGAGAGAGGGGAAGGATCAGGCAAGATTTGTGGAGACAGTAGCATTTGAGCCTAATCCAAAATTGATGCATAGGAGAAGAGATGTTTGGGGAAGTTATTCTAGGAATATGGTATAAGGTAAATAAGATAGAAAGGCAGCAAAGCCAGGGCTAAGCTGGTGAAGGTGGATGGCTAATAATAACCACTATTTTAGAAAAGTCTTCGAACACTTTTTAAAATGTTGCTTATGTTTAGTCTTTATTCTGTAGAGTAACAAAGAAAATTATCTGAGGATTAAATGAGCCCTGTTCTCATTTTAGCAAATAGAATCTTGTAGACAGATAAAAAATAAAGGGATTGAGTGAATAAAGAGAACCTTGGAATGGAAAAGATGCCATAAATGGGAACCCTATTCTCTTCTCTCCATGGTATGTAGAATCACCACAGGACCCAACAACATTCCCCAAAATTAAGTGACAGTAGTTCTCACAGAAAATGTAATAAGGAAGATAATGAAGTCAGGAAGGAAGAAAATAGCACTAAATGCTAAGGTGAAAATCCTTTGAAAATCCTGGCGGGTATGAATGCTTTATTGAATAGCTGTTTCACATCATCAGTACCATTAGAATGCGTATCATGGATTAGATGTCTATGTCTTCTCAATAGGACTCATCCTTCAGAAAGGGCAAGGTACTTGTGAGATCAATATGGTAGGAATTAAATTGGCATATCTTGATTTCTTGGCTCCCTATTGTCTTGCTGGTCTTGTTTCACAGTTTTTCAGTAATTAGACTAATGATTTAAACAATTTGTCTTTTCGAGTGGAAATTGGCCATCTTCAGGTCTATTCTATCTTATAACAATTAACTAATTTCTGTAAAATTGTGCCATATCAATAGTCTTACTTGGTGATTAAAATTGAAACTATATAAAAAGAATATATATTTATGGGGGATATTCAGAGTTTGAAGGAATATATCTAAGATTAGTCATTCATACAAACATTTATTATTCTCTACTAATGAAGTACAAGAACCAAATCTCATATGCAACAATTATTGTCCAAAAAGCAGTTTTCCATTGTGGCCCTTGAGTTCAGTGCTGTAATAGAATAGAATAAGATTCTGAAAACGGAGTCTGTAGACCTGAATTTGAATCTGACATCTCATACTTACTAGTTGTGAAATAGTGGGAAAGTCACTTAACTCTGTCTGCCTAAATGCATTGCTTTATAAGATGGAGATGCAAATACTTGCAGTAAGTACCTTATGAAATTGTTATGAGGCTTAAACTAGGAAATATGTGAGAACTGTGTTGTCATCATTGTTTTAGTGATGGTTGCTATGCTTATACTGCAGATCTCTGCAAATGCCAATATGTCAGTAAGTATTTCTGAAGCACTTGCCATGTCTGTAGCATTATACTAAACTCTGGGGATGACGAAAAAGAAGAGGAAAACAGACCTTATCCCCATTCTAATGGGAAAGACACCATATATATGGTTGCATATAACATACATTCAGAGTAGTTGGTGGTTTTGTGCAATTAACATGTAATGGAGGACTGGCAAATAAAGGTACAGTTTCCAATAAAAGATCCTCTTGCTGAATTCCTGTGTTACAATTAGATACTGATAGATAAATAGATAGATAGATAGATAGACAGACAGATAGAACTCAGAAACACAAATATTCAGACCTAGAGGAAGTTGCCAATACAAAATTATGAAAACAGTATTGAGTCTGGTTCTGTGATAAGACAATACCTCACATGTGTATAACACTTCACATATTGAAAAGTATTTGCATTTAATCTCTCAATGCCCTATGAAAATCATTGAGGAAATAAGATGCAGAGAAGATGCTGCCTTGCTTTGGCAGAGGGTGTTTCCTTGTCTGGGTATTCCCTATACCAAATGAGTCATGGGAATAGTCCATATTTGCTATAATAATAAATGATAAGACTCACATTTTACATTTTACAACATTTAAAAGTAAAATACTTTCCACTCCCTGTCTCTCTCTTTTCCCCTCTTTCTCACTCACACTTTCTCCCTCCCTCTCATTTTCTGTTTTATTTCTCTCTCTCTCTCTCTCTCTCTCTCTCTCTCTCTCTCTCTCTCTCACACACACACACACACACACACACTCACATACACACACACAAAAACACACAAACACAGATAACTGTATGGTAGGTCATGTAAATGTTATTTTCCCTAATTTTACAATTACCAGATTATTGAAAAAACTCTGAAAGGGTTCTGAAATGTCAACTGATTAACTACAATCTATAGATTTATAAATCAAGAACCATTATTGACCTCGGAGAATATCTAATCCAAATTCTTTATCTTACTCATAAAAAATTTGAACCCCAGAGTGGAATGTGACTTGCCCATGGTCCCATCATTAGAGGGAAAGGTAGAATAGGACTTCAAGTCATTAGCAAACAGGAAACAATTGTACTTCATTCTCACAACAAAATTCTTCAGCAGACAGCATGACATCTGAACCACAACACATAAGATTTGGAGTTCTGAGTCACTTTAGAGTCAACTTTATCTTATATCTTTATTTTAAGGATAAAAAAGCAAGAGCCCTGTGAGTGACTTGCTAAAGGTTATAGTTGATAAGGTAGCAAAACTGGCAGTAAAACCTCAGTATAGTGCCTTCTAATCTAGTTTGTAATAAAACAACCCTGTTAAGAATCTGGCCATCCCTCCTTGTCTTATGCCAGAACAAACTTTCTCTTGAAGTACATCCTCTTCCTACTTGGAATTACTTCTTTCCAGCTTTCACCAGGAGTATATGTCACATGAAGTATGAGCAGATGAACAGAAGAAAAAAGATTTTGTGATAGGTTTCAAAACCTTGCCATGCAGTTGGTGGGTTGTATTTTGTTTTGTTTCCTTCCCTCCAACTGACACTGGCTTAAAGATTAAATCCTCTTACACTCAGTTTTGCTACATCTCTACAGAACTGAGACCATACAATTATATTAGCATTTGATTTATTTAGAAGTTTCTGTGAGTTGAAGTATTTCTATAGTTTTATATTAAGCCCTATTTCCAGGACACAGATTGAAGGTAGGAGTTAAATGAACTCACATAGAAAAAGCCTTTGAAAATTTATTCTGCAGGGTCAGAATTCAGCTTTGTCTCATCCATGATTGAACAATTGACAGTTGACTCCCCTCAGTGACTTCAAAAGCCAAACACATTTCTATGAACCCTAAAGATTTATAAGAGGACAATACAGTTGATTCTGCTTGACAAAAAAATTGGAAAACACTGAATACAATTTTCCCCATGGAAGAACATTACCTGATTGCTAATCCTGCCTGTTTCTTTTATAACTTAAGTGACCAACTGTATTAGGAGGGCAGAGTTTATAATCTCAAAGAGGATCATAAACATGTCTGAAACGTTCGGAACCGCCGGATATAAGAAACTCTCAAAGTAGAAGGCAGAAGAATCAAAACATTTATTTAGGCTCCACAGTAACCAACCCATGAACCAGCAACCCCATTTTGATATATTGATCAAAAGCTTCCAGGCCCAATAAGTACGCCTTGAAAGAGTAACCAGGAGGCTACAGAGAAGCATGATTGCGTAAAGCAAAATCATGTTTCCCCCTCTATGGTAATAAGATTACCCACTGGACTGAAGTCTTTGTTCAGCTTCCTCCCGTAGGTCAGCTCTGCTACTGGCAGCTCCTGCTTCAGCTGTGGCTGTGGCTGTAACTGTAGCTGTAACTGTCGCTGTAACTGTCGCTGTAACTGTCGCTGTAACTGTCTCTGGCTCCAACCGGAAAAGGAAAAGAGGATCTTCAAGCTGTCCTCTCCCCTCTTATAGAGTTTTTGACATCATCAAGCACCGCCTGAACGACCAGGGCCGATTGGTTCTTGACTTGGCCCCTCCCCCTAGCGTAGCCGTTAACACCTCCCCTCAGCCAGCCCCATGACTCATCACACAGGAAGTTGTCTGCTTCCTGGAATGCTCTTTGGGCTTCCTGCCCCGGAAGAGCAAGCCACAGTGTCCAGAGGCTCAATGAGGTAAGCTGAGTCATTCAAAGAAAACAAAGGCCATTCTGGCTACACTCCACCCCTTGTTATAGGATACATAATCTAATCAGCCATGTATCCTAGAACATACATTGTGATCCAATTACAAAGGAAACTAAAACATATCATTCATTATAAAGCAAAACATATCATTTGGTGACATTCCTAAATATTGGTTTACGATTCAAATGTGATCCACCCCTAGGTCCCAGCAAGATAATCTCTTCAATCAATCATCCCCAAAATAATTATTAATAATTCAAATGTCCACCCCTAAATCCTTGTATCCATTACATAGGATCAATAATATCATAACAATAAAACAACACAGCAAGGATAACACAAAATAAGTAAACAGAACACTATCATCATTTCCACCCCCCTTGAACGATTGGGGCTCAAAATCTTGGGGTGAGGGGTGAAGGTCTCATTTTCCATAGCTTCTTCATGCTGAAATTGGATGTAGAGATGGCCCTGCCCCCAAAAAGTCCCATTCCAGAGGTCATTTCTTTAACGAGCTGGCAGGAATTCCAAGAATGCTACATGCTTAGGCAGTCACCGGAAAGTGCAGGGTGCTTAAGCCTGAAGGAAACAAAACTAGCAACAAGGTTAGCCAAAACAAAGGACAAAAAGAATAGACAAGTATGGACTATAATTCTTCAAATAAAATCATCTCAAGTTTGGTTGAGATTTCAGTTATGCAAAGATCCAACATCAGAGCCAAACTCAGGTGGGAAATGTTTCTTTTCAAAAGGAACATAATGAGGAAGCCAAGAGGATCCCACCCTAGATAGAGACTAAGATTGTCCTCCCAGCCTTTCCCCAAATGTACAAGTTTTCATCCGTTAATCACACAAGGTCACCTTCAGTCTGAGTGGCTTGTGGGCTTGCAGGAGCAGTTCTTATTTCCCTATTTCTCGTGTTATCAAGTCCTCTATACATTCTGTATAATTCATTGGTTGTAATTCCATCTATCATTTCAAAACCTACCCCTGCTCTCAATAAAGCAGTAAACATTTCTTTCCTTGTTACTCTCCTTTGGCGCCAAGTTTGCTGGTTATTCACCCTTCTCTCTCGAGGAGATCTATCCCTTCCCCAGTCACCTAAGTCATGTAACTGTAAAATCTTATTTATCACTGTTGTAAGACGGCTCCCTACTTCTCCAAGTAATAAATTCAAAATTAGTTGTTTATAAGCAGGGGGAGCTGTCCTAATTATTAAATTCCTATGAGGCAGTCCCATTGGATCATTGTAATATTTGTCTGCAGTTCCTATCATAATGGCAGTCTTCATTACCTCCTCCTTTAGTCTCATGATACAATCTCTAAGTGAATACCAGGGTCTGTGCTCAGTGGGCCACATAGAATCAGTAGCATATCTCTTATTGCATCCCACAGCGGCTAATGCCAACAGAGTAGTCCTGCTATCACCATCTCCTTGCTGATGATGTTCCCTAAAAGCTTGTTGAACTAGAGGATCATGGCTGATACCTATGAATCTCATGCAGTCTGTCCTATCTACTGATATTCCACTGGCCCCTTGATCACTGAGTCTTACCATCCAAGATATCAATGGTTCTCCTATTCTTTGGCTGAATCTACTCAAAATATCTGTGACCTCTTGCGGTGAGAAATCTTCCTGAATTTCCCTTGTAACTGAATCTTCACCTCGGGTTTCTGTCTTCCTCCTTTGTATGGGTCGAGCCCTTGTCTGATCATTTAACCATCTCCTATTCTCTGTGTGAGGCACATCCTGAACCCCAGTAGTGTTTTGTGCCTCAGCCCCTAACATTGTCTCATTCTCTCCCCACTCACTTCCTCTGCCACCATGGCTAGGACGAAGCAGGCAGTCAGGCTCTTTCTGGGCTGGGTTGAAATGCACTCTGGGCTTTTTTGGTCTCCTGTTGCTCTTAGCCACATT
This sequence comes from Trichosurus vulpecula, assembly GCF_011100635.1. Taxonomy (NCBI): domain Eukaryota; kingdom Metazoa; phylum Chordata; class Mammalia; order Diprotodontia; family Phalangeridae; genus Trichosurus; species Trichosurus vulpecula. The sequence continues at coordinate 328,777,136 of NC_050573.1, read as the reverse complement.
AATAGAAAAGTTCTCATTTGAGTCAGTTTGGTCTCCTGCTATCTGAGATTCCCCTTCTTCCTGTGGGGTAGGAGTGCCCCCATGTCTTTCACTTAATCTCAATCTTTCGTATACTAGCCGGTAGGCTGATAACACTATCCAGCTTTGCCTAGATAGTGATGCCCCTGACTGAATCCCAACTTCTCGTAAACACTTTTCCAAATCCCTAGGATCTCCTCTCCGTAGCCTTGGTTCCCAGTTTTCACAGGGTCCAGCTTTTTTAGCCAATTCTTTTGCTAGGGAGGAATAAAATGGATCCTCCCATCCTGGGATATTCATCTCTTCCTCTGGAATTGTTCTGCTTCTAAATAGAGATCTTATACCTAGCGATCCCATCCTCGTCGCCAAATGTATTAGGAGGGCAGAGTTTATAATCTCAAAGAGGATCATAAACATGTCTGAAACGTTCGGAACCGCCGGATATAAGAAACTCTCAAAGTAGAAGGCAGAAGAATCAAAACATTTATTTAGGCTCCACAGTAACCAACCCATGAACCAGCAACCCCATTTTGATATATTGATCAAAAGCTTCCAGGCCCAATAAGTACGCCTTGAAAGAGTAACCAGGAGGCTACAGAGAAGCATGATTGCGTAAAGCAAAATCATGTTTCCCCCTCTATGGTAATAAGATTACCCACTGGACTGAAGTCTTTGTTCAGCTTCCTCCTGTAGGTCAGCTCTGCTACTGGCAGCTCCTGCTTCAGCTGTGGCTGTGGCTGTAACTGTAGCTGTAACTGTCGCTGTAACTGTCGCTGTAACTGTCGCTGTAACTGTCTCTGGCTCCAACCGGAAAAGGAAAAGAGGATCTTCAAGCTGTCCTCTCCCCTCTTATAGAGTTTTTGACATCATCAAGCACCGCCTGAACGACCAGGGCCGATTGGTTCTTGACTTGGCCCCTCCCCCTAGCGTAGCCGTTAACACCTCCCCTCAGCCAGCCTCATGACTCATCACACAGGAAGTTGTCTGCTTCCTGGAATGCTCTTTGGGCTTCCTGCCCCGGAAGAGCAAGCCACAGTGTCCAGAGGCTCAATGAGGTAAGCTGAGTCATTCAAAGAAAACAAAGGCCATTCTGGCTACACCAACCTTAGAAAATACATGTAATTTTTCTGGATTTCAGTTTCCTCATTCATAAAATCATGTGGCTGTGGCAGAGAACCTAAATCTATGTTTCTGTAAGATGTGAAATGTTTACTAGCAGGGAAAGTTTACGAAAAATGGTTGCTATTATAAACTTCAAGGGAATATATTGAAGTGAGATGTCAATTAAGAAAATCACAGAAAACAAAACTTTATATCATATTTGATGGGAATTCTAATAGAATCTTTGTGATAAAATGGAACTTGGGTGTTAGGAATAGCAGTTCAATTGACACCTGCAGTAAATATGTAGGTTTCCTATCCAAAAGAAAAGTGAGGGATGAACTAAAACCTGAAATACTTCCTTAACTTTCAGTCACTCTCCTTCCCTCCCCCATACTGTGCTTTTCTATCTCTCCACTTTCCTTCCCTTCCCTTTCCTCTTTTCCTTTTCCTTTTTTTCCCTCTCTCCTTCCCTTGGCTTTTTACTCTCCTCGGCCCCCTCCTATAATGGTTGCTCTCTGGTTGGCCCCTATAACACTGGGAGGGAGGGGATTAGTGTATAGACGGTTTGGAAGGTGGTGGTAAACTCAGGAGTGCTGAGACCTTCAGCAATACATTTGGGGTTCTATGCTTTATCTAATATTCACTTTATTGTTCCAGAAAATTAAAACATTTTTCTCATACCAGCTAATTATTAATAGAATTATATATTTACAAAGAGCTTCTTCTTCAAATCCTTGATAAAATAAAGAAAAAGATTAAAAACAAGAACAATCCAACTTGACCCATATCGCATGTGCAGTGAATCAGGGTTTCAAAAGGAACTGTTCTTGTAAATGTTTAATAACCAGCTCTCCAAACATGTTAATATAAGACATATTTTTAAGATTAATCTGGATTGTTAACCTTTTCTCCATCAATTTCTTGCCTAGACAATGAATTAAGCCATAAACCAATCTCTGATTTGTAGCATTTGATTTTCTACAAGAAGTATATGTTCCCACTGAAAATTTAGCAATCATCTCTCACAATCTGGTTCAAGCTGCCTCAATAAAATGTGGTTTCAGCACACATCTTTTGATTTCAAATACAGTAGATACTCTGCTCTGACATAGTGGTCTGATACCTATTCTGTTAGGGATGATTGAGGCTCTGACAAGGATGTAGTCACAAAAGTCAAAGCTATGTCCACTTATTTCATGCCCAATTAGCTCCCTTGGCAAATGCCCTTATCAATATGGAAAAGCTTTAAGAATAGTAAAACAAAAAAAAAGAAAAGAAAGAAAGAATCCTACGATACAAATACACAAAAGTGCGACTGTGTATATACGTACTTATATGTCTTTCATTTTAGTATCAAAGATATTTTTAATGTTAATCTTTTTATTTCAATGTCAAGGAGTTGAAATATTAATGGATACAAATTAATATTAAAACTTATGCCTCTTATTTCCTCATTTGCCTGTCATTATTTTAGTTAATATTTTGTGATATTTGTTACTAAAATATTTTTTCTTCACAATGCAAGACCACAAGGTTTGAAAATGGAACACATGAGGGGTGGAGCCAAGATGGCAGCTGGACAGCAGGGACTTGCTTAAGCTCCCCCCAGGTCCTTCCAAACACCCATATAAAATGACTCTGAACAAATTCTAGAGCTGATGAACCCACGAAATAGAAGAGAGAAGCAGGGCTCCAGCCTAGGACAGCTACCAGACGTCTCAACCCACAAACACCAAAGACAATAGAGCAGGTTAGTGGGAAAAACTTCTAGGACAGAGTGAAAGGAGTTCATGGTCAGCCACCATCCCAGGGGCAGAGGAGGTGGTGCAGCTCTGAGGCTGCTTCCAGAGCTACAACTGTAGTTGTTTCTGGACCCAGGCCCACCTGGTGGGAGGAATTAAGCAGCAGATTAGAGTTGGACTGAAAGGCCTGCTTGGCCTGCCTGGATCTGGGCCACAATCATGGCTGGCTGTTTTGGGGGGAGAAGGAGAACTGGTGTGGCAGAACTTGCTGTGTAAAAGTAACTGAAAATAGCAGCACAGGCCCTCAAGCTTGGGACTAAGTACTCTCTGTGCGACAAGCAGTCATACCCCTACAAAAGACTCAAGGGTCAAGTAGTTGGCTGGGAACATGAACAGGCAGCAAAAATTATCTCAGATTCAGACTCAGACTTTAGAATCATTTTTTGGTGACAAAGAAGATCAAAACATAAAGCCAGAAGAAGTCAACAAAGTCAAAGAGTCTACATCAGAAGCCTCCAAGAAAAATATGAATTGGTCTGAGGCCATGGAAGAGCTCAAAAAGGATTTGGAAAAGCAAGTAAGAGAAGTAGAGGAAAAATTGTGAAGAGAAATGAGAGTGATATGAAAAAACCATGAAACACAATTCAATGACTTCCTAAAAGAGACCCAAAAAATAATGAAGAAAATAAAACCTTAAAAATAGACTAACTCAAATGGCAAAAGAGCTCCAAAAAGCCAATGAGGAGAAGAATGCCTTGAAAGGCAGAATTAGCCAAATGGGAAAGGAGGTCCAAAGGACTACTGAAGAAAATACTAACTTAAAAATTAGATTGGAGCAAGTGGAAGCTAGTGACTTTATGAGAAATCAAGATATTATAAAGCAGAGCCAAAGGAATGAAAAAATGGAAGACAATGTGAAATGTCTCATTTGAAAAACCACTGACCTAGAAAATAGATACAAGTGACATAGTTTTAAAATTATTCGACTACCTGAAAGCCAGGATCAAGAAAAGAGCCTAGACATCATCTTTCAAGAAATTATGAAGGAGAACTGCCCTGAAATTCTAGAGCCAAAGGGCAAAACTGAAATTGAAAGAGTCCACTAATCACCTCCTATAAAATATCCGAAAAAGAAAACTCCTAGGAATATTGTTGCCAAATTCCAGAGCTCCCAGATCAAGGAGAAAATACTGCAAGCAGCCAGAAAGAAACAATTTGAGTATTGTGGAAACACAGTCAGGATAACACAAGACCATGTAGCTTCTACATTAAGGGATCAAAGGGCTTGGAATATGATATTCTGGAGGTCAATGGAGCTAGGATTAAAACCAAGAATCACCTACCCAGAAAAACTGAGTATCATGCTTTAAGGCAAAATATGGATTTTCAATAAAATAGAGGACTTTCAAGCTTTCTCATTGAAAAGACCAGAGCTGAATAGAAATTCAAGAGAAGCATGAAAAAGGTAAACAAGAAAGAGAAATCATAAGGGACTTACTAAAGTTGAACTATTTTGCTTACATTCCTACATGGAAAGATGATGTTTGTAATTTATGAGACCTCAATATTAGGGTAGCTGATGGGAATATACATACATATAGACAGAGGACACAGGATGAGTTGAATAAAAAGGGATGAGAGAGGCATGTATTGAGAGAGGGAGAAAGGGAGAGATAGAATGGGGTAAATTATTTCACATAAAGTGGCACAAAAAAGCAATTCATTCAAAGAGAAGAGGGGCCAGATGAGGGGGAACAAGTGAATCTTGCTCTCATCAGATTCAACTTGAGGAGGGAATAACATACACACTCAGTTGGGTATCTTACCCCACAGGTAAGAAGGAGGAAGGAGATAAAAAAGGAGGGAATGATAGAAGGGAGAGCAGATAGGGGAAGAGGTAATGAAAACAAACACTTTGGAAAAGGGAGAGGCTCAAGGGAGAAAATTGAATAAAGGGGGACAGGATAGGAGGGAGCAAATTATAGTTAGTCTTTCACAACATGAGTATTGTGGAAGGGTTTTGCATAATGATACATGTGTCTATGTTTAATTGCTTCCTTTCTTAGGGAGTGTGTGTGTGGAGTGAAGAGGGGAGAGAAACTGGAACTTTAAGATCAGATGTTCAAAAAAAAGTTGTTTTTTGCATGCAGCTGGGAAACAAGATATGCAGGCAATGGAGCATAGAAATCTATCTTGCCCTACAAGAAATTAAGGGAAAAGGGAATGGGGGGGAGAGTGGGGTGAAAGAAGGTAGGGCTGACTGGGAAATGGGGCAATCAGAATATATGCCATCTTGGAGAGGGGAGGAGGTTAGAAATGGAGAGAAAATTTGTAATTGAGAATCTTGTGGAAATCAATGCTGAAAACTAAAAATATTAAATAACTAATAAAATATAGAATAAAAAAGAAAACAGAACACATGAATAAAGATATTAATGAACCTTTTGCTGCATCACATTGTATTATGGTGGTTTGCCCACTCATGGGTGAGACAAACCTGAATTCTGACCTTGCATAATAAATTATCAGAAGATTTTTCTATGCAAGTTTACTTAACACCTACCTTTAATCCATGGCCTGGAAACAGGGCTTAATATATAATTACAGAAATACTTCAACTCATAGAAATCTCTGAATAAATAGAATACTTATATAATGGTGATATGTCCTGATTAGATTGTCTTAATCATTATTGGATACACATAGTGGAAAAGTTTACCAGAATCTAGTGAGAATAGTTATTTGTGCCCTCAACAGTAATGAATGACTCTGAAAATTTAGGTAATCTGCCTCATTTAGACATAGCCAAAAAAATTCTTCTTTTTTCTGATGGAAAAATTAAATAAAACTTGGAGAATGAAAGACTCTTATAATTTTGTTATTCTTTCATCCTCCTATTCTAATTGCTTTATTTGACTGGATTAACTGTATGATCATTCACATACACAGAAAAAGGAAATACTCATTATCAAGGAGGTTAATTTACTTAATTTTATGGCACTGGAAAACAAAATGCTTTTTAAAGGGAAGGTGGAAGAAAAGGTATTATGGAACTTTGTTTTGCTTGACTATGCACACTGTATTGTAAAGGTTTTCTTTTATCTGTTAAGGAAAAAATAAAACTTTCCTTTGAGTTCCTATTGGGATACATGGGAGGTGGGGAGTAGGGGTTAGAAATAAAACTCCTTTCTATCACACAAACTGAAAATGAAGTGAGAATTGAAAAAAGGCCAAAGGGAATCACAAACAAGCAAAACAGCTAAAAAGTTACTATTTAATGCATTATATACATTAAAAGAATGGTAAGGTCTATATAACAAAGATTCAGAGTTTTATGTACTTCTGTTCTACACTGTATATAGAAATGGATAATTTTATTTGATTTGCTTAAGTTAAGATTTTTAGAAACAATAAATGTACAATGGAGCAAAAGAATAAGTGGTCCCAACATGTTATGAGAATGAGGGATGACAGTTAGATATCATGTGTACTCTGTAGTACCATGATGTCAAGAGATATCAAGATCTATCAAGAGATTTAAACATAAGACGTGAGTGTGATTGGTGGAACTTTATCAAGGATTCATGGGAAGATGTAAGCAAGATTCACACAGGATGAGAAGGAATAGATTGTAATCCTTCTCATCATATTAGTGATAGCACAGATACCTCAAAATATTGAAGGATGGTACAAGTTTATAAATAACAGTCATTTAACATCCATTTTCTCATTTCATCTTCACGGCAACTTTCTGAGGTAGATGGAAAAGTTTTAAAGAATCGTATAGTCACAGAGCAGAAAGGGACAGCAGAAATCATCTAGCCCCTCTCTCTCACTCTATAGATGAGGGTAACCAAGGGCTAGAATAGCTAAATGACTTACCTAAAATTAAACACACACACACACACACACACACACACACACACACACACAGGAAGAGAGAGGGAGAGACAAAGAGAGGGAGAGACAGAGAGAGAGAGAGAGACAGAGAGACAGAGAGAGAGACAGCTAAGATGCTAAGATCATGGCCATATTATAGAAAACGTCAGTGAAGTACAGAGAAACTAAGTTAGGAGTGGATCCAGGACTAAAGTCCAAATCTTCTCACTGAAATCATTGCACTTTCCCCTGTGCGACACTCTCTATTATATCATATATATTTTAAAACTATATTAATATAATTTTAAAAATCTCTTAGGCTAAAGGAGGTAACACAAGCATAAATATAGTTTTCAATCTCTCATAATTTATTACAAGGGATTTAGGTTTTCTTTTACCTTGATAGTTTTCTATATAACACAGTAAAAAGACAGAAATCTAGAAACACTTCAAGAAAGAATATAAGGAAGATACTATCTGCCTTAATTAAAATCTTTTTTTTATATAATTTATAATTTCATTTAAATTGGTGAATCCAAAAAACACAAAATTATTTTGTCAGAGTTCATTTCATTTGTATAGAGATTTTATCCTCTTCATTGAAATCTGTAAAACTGGAATACCTCATCTTCTAAAATTAATTAGTTTATTCCTTTACCACCTCTGGCGGTATTATGGGAATTTATAAGTGCTCTATAACTCTCATTTTCAAAGTCACTTTCTAAAAAATTCCAAAATAATAACTTCTAGCATTTACAAAGTAAATGACATTTATGAGATAAGGGAATGAATATAAATATGTAATTTATTCAAGCTATTCTGATAAGCATTTCTCAGGAAATGTCATCTAATGGAGAGAATTTTTCAGTTAAAATTTGAAACTTGATTTTGTATTACTTATCATTCTTCTGAATAACTCAATAAAACTACTATCTTCTCCAAAATGAGCATAGTCATAATTTGCCCACAGACTAAATCCCATATTCTGGGAGCAAGGTGTGAAAAAGAAGCCTCTCAACAAATTCAAGGTCATTATGCTATTCCCCATATAGTTGTTATGAATAATCAGTCAAATATATTGAAATATATACACATATGTGTATATACATGTATATATATATATTATATAAGTATATATGTATATATGTATTTAGTTCTAACTACATTTCAGTGTTTTGGGGACTGTGGGGTCTCAGAAGAATTTATTATATATTGACATTGTTCTCAAAGAGTTTGAAACTTGATTGGTGAAAAGAAATTATCACATTCTAATCTAGACAATAGTTAATTGAAAAATTTGGGGATGTACCCTAAGTGGTGTTGAATTTTCAAGGTCTGAAAAATCACTGAAGGCTGATTTATGGGAGGAGAAGGGATTTGAGTTGAACTACTAAAGGTGAGTAGTTGTTTGTTTGTTTGTTTGTTTGTTTTTTCTAATGAAGGAAGAAGAGAACAGAGAGACTAATAAGAAAGAGATCCCTGCCAAGAAAAAGTGCCATGAATAAAGGCAAGGAGGTGGGAACAACTGTATAGTACAACATGATCTAATTCCTCTTGCAGCTGGTGATTTTATTGGTAAAACTTAGAAATCAGAAGTACCATACAGATAGATTATCTGTCCCTCCGAAACAAAAAAAAAATACTCTTTACTTTTGGACTTAGTCTCATTTTGTAATTTTTTTTTCTTTCAAGTTTAAAATTTTGGCAGTTGAAACATGATCTCTGGTTACAGTAGTAAAATTTGGGGAACCGTTCAGTAGTGACATTAACACTTTTCTTGAGTAAACTTGATATGTGTAGCAGCACAGTAGTAGTCTCTGTTCCATCCAGAGTACATTCAATGAATATACCAATGTCGGGATATATATAAGAAAATGATTTCTCCCATGCCTTATAACAACATGGATGGTGTAAAGCTTTATATTATAGTATGATTGGTTTCTCAGTCCACTACGACACTTTTGCCTTGAAGTAATAGGAGTAACCAGACCAGCAGAATAAAGCTTCAAGGGCAGTTGAAGTAAGAGCCCCATCTTTAGAATTATAGTTCTGAGGGTTTCAGACTTAGGGGAACATGGAAGAGCACATAAAATAACAATGAGCAAAAATCAAGTATTTAGATTATAGGAAAATGATTGGTCCTATAAATTTCATTCTTTCAAATGTTGCTCCCAAAATTCTATTTTATGTAACTCCTTTTTGAGGGTAAACAATATATTTTGTGGAAAGGATTGTCTCAGCCACATACAAATAACTGCAGGATAAATGCAATTTATACATGTACATATATATGCTGATCAATATGCATTTATATCTGTCATATTTACACATGTGTTTGTATACATACACATATATGACTGTGTGCATGGAAATCTGTGTAAACACATACACATATACACCTGTATGTATATGGTATATACATATGTGTATGTATGGGTTCATATGTATGTATGTGTTCATATATGCGTGTGTATATTTTGACATTGTTTTTTTAGAAATTCCATATACTGAATCCATTATAGCCTAATAAATCTTTGGATAATTCCCCAGAATACCTCTTTGAAAAGACCATAGTAGTGGCTTGCATAGAATGAAAAATAATAATAAATAGTAAAGGAGAAAATACAAATAGTTAAAAAAAACACATGTACAAAAATTTGAAATAACTAATAATCAAAGAATTGCAAGTCAAAACAAAAAGATACAAAAATATGTGAGAGAGCTTTGATGTAGTTGTAATGTTACATAGGGTGGGACTTTTTATTGTTTTCTCTTTTATAATGCTAAAGTAATCAAGTGCCTTTGATTGGATCTTGCAAGGTGCAAAGCACCAGGGCTATATTCTATTGCTAACTAGGTCCTAAGCCCCAGGTCCAAACTCTTTTGGTGATTAGGTTTGAAGCTTTCAGCCCCTAAGAAGGGTATGTATACTCAGAGGTTAGCATTTTGTTCGCAGCTATCACTCACTGGAAGAGTATTGGTTTGGACACTGGGTAGCTGATAAGAAGCTCCCCTCAGCTTTGGAAAAAAAAAAAAAAACACAAAACAGATGTTGCTGTTTCTCTGGTAACTATGTATACTGTGATTTGGTTAGACAGAAATGTTGATCTGTTTATATTGTCTCTGTTTGTAATTTGTTTGTAGTTTCTGTTTGCTCCGAAGTTCAGGTTGCTGGCGTTTCCCATGAACTAATTGAATGATACATGTATGTTTGAATAAAGTGAGATTGTTAAAGCCTTAAAGTTGCTTTCTTTAGAAAAGCAGATCAAAGAACCTATGCTGACAGCCCTTCTGTGTGTTTATGTTATTGACCTTATACCTCCACTACAGCTGCTAGCAACATTGTTGTTATAGTAGTAGAGTCAATGTAATATTAATTAAGGTGGGACTTTCTATTACTGCTTTCTCTTTTAGCACTTATTTAATCAAGTTCCCTTGATGAGTCCAGCCTTTGCTTCTTTGATTAAATTAGGAGTCTTTGATGACCTCCTTCCCTCAAGGGAAAGCCTGGTTTACATGAGTTTGTCCCAGGTTTGTGACGCTTTTAGGTCATGTTGATGAGTCACATGTGTGAAGCCCTTTGACCCTGAATAGAATATATAAACTCAAGAGGTTGGCATCTTCCCTTGAAGCTCTCAGTCACTGGAAGAGTGATGTGTAACTCAGGGCAAGCCATTGTTAGGAGCTCCCTGGCTCGTAAACCCAGATGGTGATGCTTTCTTGTTAACTATGAATTATGATTTGTTCAGTTTATATTGTGTATGTTTGTAATTTGTTTGTAGTTGCTCTCAAGTTCAGATTGCTGGCTTTTCCTCCTGAACTAAGTGAGTTATATTTGTATGTTGGATTAAAGGAAGATTGTTAACCCCTTAACATTACTTTCCTTAGTAAAGCAGATCAAAAGAACCTGTGCTGGCTGTATTCTTGTTGTCGGGCTTGTGTTGGTCTTTCACTCCCACAACAACTGGCAGCCAAATTGTTGCTATAGTCAATAAATTCAAACAATATTTGTTTTGATTACAGTCATCAAAACATAGATGACAAACTTTTGTAAGCATATAGAGTGACCAGATAGGAGACAATAAAATTGTTATTTTGATAAACATTCATATTTTATTCATTTTTCTAAACAAGATGTAAATTGTTTTCATTTTAAGTTTTTATTTGTTAATTTACTTCTTTATTTGCTTATTTGTTTATTTGTTTTAAAATAAAACCCTCCAAATTATATAAAAACAAATGAAAGTCTCTTGTGCTTTCTAATTTCTCTTATATTGTGTTTTTAGAAATGGAAAGTAACAGATCTGAGTTTTTAAAAAATGTATCAATGACCTTTAAAGTGAGATAGATTTTAGCTGGCTCCTGTTTTATCCAGCAACCACAAAGGGCTTCTATCCAATTAACTCACATTAGTGACTTATTGCCATGTGCCATGTGCTTGAGAAGAATAGATAACTTGGAATTTAAGATAAGGCAATTCTACAGCTCTGAATCATTCTAGTGAATTATCTTTTCCTTCCTTTCCTAGTAATACTCTATTTGACTTCTTGCACTTGTATAAAATATTCATGAAGGGAGAAAGGTTGGAATTTCTCTCTCTCTCTCTCCCTCTCTCTCTCTGTATGTATGTATGTATGTATACACACATTTGTATATGTATGTGTATATATACACACATATACATGTATATGTATATGTGTGTATATATATTTTATATATATATATATTTTAATAATAATTATTGGTGTAATGGATTAGGACCTCAGACAAGTCACTTAACCTCTATAAACCTCAATGTCTTCATCTGTAAGATGGGGATATCCTGAATTCCTTATAAAATTTTTGTGAATATCAGATAAAATTATATATGTAAGAATGCCTATAAATGCTATACAGGAGCAAGGAACTCTTATTGTGAATAAAGACAAAAATAGATGAATTGTGAAAAAGCATTCAGAGCTTGACACATAAAGACTTCAGAAACTATCATTTGCAGGGTTGCGTAATCTGAGGTCCGTGAATTTTTTTAAATATTTGATCACCATTTTAGTGTAAGTGTTTTCCTTTGCAATCCTATGTATATAATATATTTGGCAACACTTTTCTGAGAAGGGGACGATAGATTTTGCCAGACTGCCAAAGGAGTCTGTGGCATAAATAAGAATAACTTCTGGTCTAGTCCAACCTCATCATTTTACAGATTAGTAAACCAAGGCCTAGAGAGGTTAAGTGACAGTTATAAACAGATTTATTTGGCTGATGGGTTAGTTCATGCTACCCACTGTTGATATATTAGAAAATTAGAAGTTAACTAGTAAGACAGATAGGAAGGACCAATCATTTAAGGTGATAACGTGAGGCAAGAATTAATGGAGAGAAGCTAGGCCTTCCTTTTCATCTGTTTTCTAGCCTTAATGCAATATACTTGGTGATCAATAAATTCTTGTTGGATGACTAAGGCTTCCCAAGAAGAGGGGCTAATAAAAAATTAGTCAAAATGCAACTAAAAATTGAATGTTAGTTAAAAGAATTGTAGATGTTCATACTAGAGAAGAAAAGCTTAGAGTGGAGAATGTTATAACTTCTTTTAAGAAGTTAATGAGGGAACTCTACTAGAACAGAACTTAACAGTATTTTTAAAGGGAAAAGGGAACCTAGCCATCCAAACCTACACATAGCAGCTTTATTTGTCATTTAAAAAGTGAATCTTTTTTTATGTTCAGTGAAAGATGAATTAGATGTCTTCTACTCTTCCCCTGAGGGCAGAACTAGGAACCATGAATGATTTCAAAAAGTTACATGTAGCCATCATTTAAGGAAAGAGTTTTCTGCAGTTAAAGCTATACAAAAGTAGAATGGTTTATCTCAAGAATAGTGACCTTAACTGAATTTAAAGTCTACAAAAAATATATCTGATGATTACTAGTGTATATTGTAGAGAAAATTCTAATTTAAGTATAGACTGACCTAGATGGCCTCTGAGGTCCTTTCTAAGTCTGAGATTCCAAGATGATGAAATCTAGTTGGGAAAATATCAAATTTAAATATGGACAGAAAAATTCAGGGCATTATGCCTTATGAGGGGTGCCAAATAAGGGCAATAAGAAATGCCTTAAGAGTTTTGATGAGCAAGAGCCTTCCAGCCTTCAGCCTAGAGTGATTGAAAAAGGCTTTACAGAAGGTATGAATTAAAATATTAAAAGATGAATATAATTCTGAGACAACTTCATAGAATATTGAATTTTGAAGCTCAGTTATCTAAATAATATCTTCGATCACCATATTACAAAGAGGTATTGGACATTTCTTGATGCCAATAAGATAGAAATATATATTTTTACCCCTTCCTCAGCACAAAATGTATGTCTTTGTTAGAAATTAAACAATTTACAATATTTATCAATGACTTTTCTGTTCTACTTCTGTCAGCACAAAACCATATCCTTCGAAGCTATGTTGGAGGGAAAATTCTCCATTGAGTTATCTAATAAGGGAGGAGAAACTGTCAACCTCTGTGTAAAATTTCAATATGTTTTCCTTTGAAAATTTATGTCACTCCTGCCTCCAATCTTTAGGCTAACGTCTCAGGCTAGATATATAAATAGTTCCACATTAAATAGCTATGAATCTTCTCAATTTTATCACCTCACTGTAGAGAATGTGTTTCGGACAGTAGAAGAAATACTGGATTTGGAGTCGTAAGACATACAGTTGAATATTGGCTCTATCAATTTTTAAATATGTGATTCTGTACAGGTCATTTAATTTTCCCAATACTCACTTTCCTTGTGTTGAAAATGAGTGATTACACTAGATAATATCCATGGTTCATTTCAGGACTAAAATAATATGATCTTAAGATAACTACTGCTAAATTTTTGTTTTCATATAAACCCCTTTTTAAAATTCTTTTTTAAAGAAACTCAACAACCAGAATCCATTCTACCCCTCAAAGGATAGATCAAAAAAGGTCTGGGCTTGGATCTGTAGAATGATTTTGGGAAGTGATTAAAGGAAAGGAATTGTGTTAATACTTAGAGCAAAAGAAGGCTAATAAGGGCCTTTACATAAATTATCTTTGCATTTGTTCTTCCCTACCTTTCCTCATAATTAATTTCCATCATTTTCCCTTTTCACATTGATTTTATCTTTATTTACAGAACTCACTACTATGCTGCCCCACCTCACACAAATTATAATTAACAAACCACATGAGATTTGACATCAGGAGTCTTGGACTTCGTCACAATTCGTTATGTGACCTTAGTAAATACATTTACTTTGCCTTGCTTTGGATTCAGTTTTCCAGTCTATAAAATGCTTTTGGACTAGTTGATCCCTCAGTTACCTCCGAGGGCTAATGTTCTATGGTCAAGTAAATAAGCATTTGTTAAGCATCTGTTACTATGTGACAGGCACTGTGCAAATTGCTGAGAATAAAAATACAAGCAAAAAGAAAAAGAATCTCTGTCGTCAAGGAGCTTACCTTCTACTGGAGGAAAATAACGCATAAAAGTGAGGTGAAAGGTGGGGAAGTGCAGGGGTTAGTTGATACACATGCTAGGTTATGGAGAACCAAAGAGGGAGGAGTAAGCAAGGGGCTGGCCTGACCACTTCCTCAAACTAAAAGTGAGGGAGGAACTCGCCAGAGTGACAGAGAAGAGGGATCTTCCAAAGTGAAAAGGCTATTTGAACATGGAGGAGAAGTCTAGAACATGAGGAACAGAGCTGGTAGAGAGGCAGAGTGAGTAATTAATAGCTTAAACTTAGGTCAATTTTGATTCCTACAATTAGATTCAGTAGGTATCACATATACCAGTTCACTCAAGGTAAAGCAGATGATGTATTTTCTGGATTTGGAGCAGAAAATTTATGGATTCACCTAAGTTCTGTTATTAATTGGGAAAGCTGATCAAGCTCTGAAAGCCTGAATTTCCTAATCTATAAAAGTAAGAAATTAGACTGGGTGACTTTTAATACAGTCTTTTCCTTCTTTAGTATTCTGAGGTAATATGACTCAATTCACCATGACTTGTCCTGAGAGGAAACTGTACATTAAAGAATCTCTTTTACTAGTCTTACTGTTTATTAGCAATTACAATAATATCTGGTGAATCAGACTGAGGCATTAAAAATTCGGGTCCAAATTGCCTGTAGTTTTTAAAACCATTTCAAAATTTGTAAATGCATCAGTTTCAAGGACCTCTATCACATGGGTTTGGTATTTTAGGACTAATAGCTCTAATGCAAGATGTTGTGATTTATGAAGGAGGGGAAAAATGAATCTCTTCCCATCCCCCACTCAAAGGCAAGGAACAATTCAATCCGAATTTTTTTAATTGTTGTTTCTCTTCTCAACTTCAGTGGCTAACACTCCTCAAAGTTGCCATCAGCTAAAGACCACTAACAGGGCATGGATGATCTTTTAGTTAGATATGACTAGCTGACGTATAATTACAATGATTGAACAATTACCTAACCTAAAATTAGTGAAAACATTTCTTAATATTTTCTTAAAGATTATTACATTTTAAAAAATATTACCTTTAGGATCCTTTGAGGCCTGATACCTATGCCTTACATTCACCATTGTCATCAAGGGGGCTGAAAAGTTTGGGATAAGGAATCAATTGGTCGTTGCTTTGAATTATCCCTTGTCACCCATATAGCATTTATATTCTTGTGGGCTGTTAGTCATGTTCCAGACATATACAAAGTAAACATGAATATATTAGTGAAGTGAGTCACCTTATTTACTTGGGTTTCCCAAGAGCATACTTCTCTTTTTAGGGGGGAAGTCAGGGCAATTGAGGTCAAGTTCTTGCCCAAGGTCACACAGCTAGTAAGTGTGTCAGGCGTCTGAGGATGGATTTGAACTGAGGTCTTACTGACTCCAGGTCCAGTGCTCTACTCACTGCACCACCTAGCTGCCTTTCAAGTGCATACGTCCTTGTTAGTGTAATTAATGTGTTTATGCACTATACCACTGCATAGATTTGTGGAAATGTGTATTCTAGTTTTTAAAAATATCTTTGTTGTTCTTTATGGTGAATATAATTCTCTTTTTTTCGGGTTTTTTTTTTTGCTATTCCTTATAAATATTTATTTAATATATTTAGTTTTCAGCATTGATTTTCACAAGATTTTGAATGACAAATTTTCTCCCCATTTCTACCCTCCCCCCCACTCCAAGATGGCGTATATTCTGGTTGCTCTGTTCCCCAGTCAGCCCTCCCTTCTGCCACCCCACTCCTCTCCCATCCCCTTTTCCCTTCCTTTCTTGTAGGGCAAGATAAATTTCTATGCCCCATTGCCTGTGTATCTTATTTTCTAGTTGCATGCAAAAACTTTTTTTTTGTTGTTTTTGAACATCTGTTTTTAAAACTTTGAGTTCCAAATTCTCTCCCCTCTTCCCTCTGAACCACGAACTCCTCCCACTCCCACAGCTTTTCCCACTAACCTTCTCTGTTGTCTTTGGTGTTTGTGGGTTGAGAAGTCTGGTAACTGCTGCAGCTCACTGATTCAGGGCTCTAAGGCACGCTCCGCCCAGCTCGTGGTCTGGTTGGTCAGTGCTGCTCACACTGGGCTCTGCTCCACTCCGCTCCTCTCTGCTTGCAGCTCCGTGCGGGATAGACCTCACCCAGAGACCATCCAGGCTGTCCTGGGCTGGAGCCCTGCTTCCCTCTGCTGTTTTGTGGGTTCTGCAGTTCTAGAATTGGTTCAGAGCCATTTTTATAGGTTTTTGGAGGGACTCGGCGGGGAGCTCACGCTAGTCCCTGCTTTCCAGCCGCCATCTTGGCTCCGCCCCCCTGAAGTTGGTGAATATAATTCTTGCACAAGTGAAAATATCTACTTTTTACATAATACATTTTAAACAAAACTTCAAAAGTCAAATCGCTATTATATTTTTAGAATTAAAAATACAACTCTAGAGAAAAATAAGTATCTAATGTTGTTGAATGCTTTTGAGTGCAAAAATGATTAAGCATTTATTTGACACATATACAAAGCAGTGGATAGAGAACTGTGCCTGGTGTCAAGTAGATCTGAGTAATATCTAGTCTCAGACATTTTCCAGCTGTGTGACCATGGGCAAGTCACTTATTCCTGTTTGCCTCAGTTTCCTCATCTGTAAAAATGAGCTGGAAAAGGGTAAGCCAAACTCCTCCAGTATCTTTCCCAAGAAAACCCCAAATGGCATCACAAAGGGTCAGACACAACTGAAATGACTAAACAACAACATTTTTTTAAAGACTTCTTGAATTTTATCAAGATGAAAATTGCTAAGAGCATTAGATGGAAAAAAAAAAGATGGGATCTAGCTAGGAAACAGTTTAAGTGGATTTTTTATAAGTTAATTTACTTTTTTAGTTTTCAGCATTCACTTCAATAAGTTTTAAATTTTCTCCCCCTTTCTCCCCTCCCCCTTCCCCAAGACAGCATATAATCTGATATAGGTTCTATATATACATTCCTATTAAACATATTTATACATTAATAATGTTGTATAGAAGAATTAGAATGAATGGGAGGAACCATGAGAAAGAAACAAAAACAAAAACAAAACAAAACAAAATAGTCTGCTTCCTCTGCATTCAGACTCCATAGTTCTTTCCCTGGATGTGGATAACATTTTCTATCATACGTTTTTTAGAAATGTTTAGGTCCTTTCAACGCTAAGAAAGGCTAAGTCTATCAAAGTCAGTAATCACATACTGTGGTTGTTACTGTGTACGATATTCTCCTGGTTCTGCTCACTTCCCTCAGCATCAGTTCATATAAGACTTTCCAGGTTTTTCTGAAGCCCGCCTGTTCATCATTTCTTATACCACAATAGTATCCCATTACAGTCATATACCACAAATTGTACGGCCATTCCCCAATTAATGGGCATCCCCTCAATTTCCAGTTGTTACTCACCACAGGAGAGCTGCTATAAATATTTTTTACATCCTTTTCCAAATTTTATTATCTCATCAGTGTACAGCCCTAGAAGTGCTATTGCTGGGAAAAAGAGCATGCTCATTTTTATAGCCCTTTGGGCATAGTTCCAAATTGCTCTCCAGAATGGTTAGATCAGTTCACAACTCCACCAACAATCCATTAGTGTTTCAATTTTCCCACATCTTCTCCAACATTTCTCATTTTCCTGTTTTGTCATGCTATCCAATCTGATAGGTGGGATGTGGTACCTCAGAGTTGTTTTGATTTGCTTTTTTCTAATCAATAGTGATTTAGGACATTTTTTCATATGCATATAGATAGCTTTACTTTCTTCTTCTGAAAACTACCCGCTCATATTCTTTGACCATTTATCAATTGGGGAATGACTTTTATTCTTAGAAATTTGACTCAGTTCTCTATATATTTTAGAAATGAGGCCTTTATCAGAGACACTACTTGTAAAAATTCTTTCCCAGTTTTCTGTTTTCCTCCTAATCTTGGTTGTATTGGCTTTATTTGTGCAAAAATTTTTCAATTTAATGTAATCAAAATTATCCATTTTGCATTACATAATTTTCCTTATCTCTTGTTTGGTCATAAATTCCTCCATTCTCCATAAATCTGACAGATAAACTAGTCCTTGCTCCTCTAATTTGCTTATACTATTCACCTTTATATCTAAATTGTGTACCTATTTGCACCTTATTTTTTATATGATGTCAGACACTGATCTATGTCCAGTTTATGCCATACCATTTTCTAGTTTTCCCAGCAGTTTTTGTCAAATAGTGAGTTCTTATCCCAGAATCAGGGATCTTTGGGTATATCAAAGAGTAGATTACTATCGTCATCGACTTCTGTGTCTTGTGTACCTAACTTATTCCACTTATCTACCCAACTATTTCCTAGCCAGTATCAAGTAGTTTTGAAGATTGCTGCTTTATAATACAATTTAAGATCTGGTATGGCTAGGCCACCTTCCCTAGCATTTCTTTTCATTAATTCCCTTGATATTCTGGACCTTTTGTTCTTCAAAATGAATTTCGTTATTATTTTTCTAGCTCTATAAAACATTTTTGGTAATCTGATTGGTATGGCACTGAATAAGTAAATTAATTTCGGTAGAATTGTAATTTTTATCATATTAGCTTGGCTTACCTACAAACAACTGATGTTTTTCCAATTATTTAGATCTGACTTTATTTGTGTGAAAAGTGTTTCATAGTTATGTTCATATAGACCCTGGGTTTGTCTTGGCAGATAGACTCCCAAATGTTTTATAACGTCTACAGTAACTTTAAATAGAATTTCTCTTTCTATCTCTTGCTGTTGGGCTTTGTTAGTAATATATAGAAATGCAAATGATTTATGTGGGTTAAAGAGAATTTTAAGCATTTATTGGATAGCTCTCAACAGTGTCTATAAGGGGAAGCAAGAAAAATTACTGAAGTTTTAGGACATTCATCAATGAACAATACCCAAGATTGTCTCAGATCAGTTATGAATGTTGGACATATTTGGAGAATACTTTGGAAGTATTGCATGCAATTCATATTGTTACATTCTAGGAAGAGCATTAACAAGGTGAAATGTGTTTTGAGGAGGGTGATCATTATGGTGGAGTGTACCATGATGACACCAGGCAAAAATCATTTTAAAATAGTGAAAACAAAAAACTTGGGGGTATAATTGTGATCTTTAAGAAGCTGAATGCATTTCATGAGTAATAGGGATTATATCTACTAGAGGCAGAAGCTAGATCAGTGAATAGAGCACTGGACCTGGAGTCAGGAAGAACCGAATTCAAATCCAACCTTAGACTCTTCCTAGCTATAGAATCCTGGACAAATCACTAAACTTATGAAACTTTTGTTTTACTGACAAAATGGATCCACTGGAGAAGAAAATGGCAAACCATGGTAGCATTTTTGCCAAGAAAACACCAAATGGGGACACAAAGGCTTCAACACAACTGAAATGACTAAACTACAACAGGAATTATATCTGTTCAATTTAACTTCATAGGGCAGAATTCAGAGAAGGGCCAGCTGTAGGAAAGAGTTAGATGAATGTCAAATACAGGGAAAAATGTCCTAGGAATTAAAACAATCCAAGCATGGCTTTGCTGCCTCAAGAGTCCTCAATTCTCTTTCAAGGGAAGCCTGGATGAGTATGTGATGAGGATATTATAGAAAACATCCTTGTTTATGCAAAAATTGGACAAGATGGCCTCCCAAGCCCCTTCTAGCTTTCACATTCTGTGATTCTCTGTGATTTTTATTTCTACTTTTCCACTGACTAAGTAGATGACCTGAGACAATTCATTTCATAAACCAAAACCTCACTTTCTTGAGCTATAAAAAGAGAGGTTCAGAAGAAATATCAATTCTTTTTACCTTCTTTTGTATGCCCAACACTTAAAATAGAAATTGGCACATGAGTAGGTGTTTAACTGATTAATTGAGATGTCTAAGATCACAACCATATTAGCCAATATCAATCAACTATATGTTGGGCACTGTGCTAAAAACAAGTGATTTTGAAGTAAAGACAATGGAAGAATAGAGAGCTAACATTGAATGGACTCTTTTTTTAGTAAATAGCAAACGTCCTCAGAAGAAGAATATGAGGAATGGGGTGGGGTGAGTATGAGAGGCTTGAATAAGGAAGAAGAGATCTTAGAGGACTCAGAGATTAGTATATGTTTAGGTGCCCCAAGATTAGTAGAAAACTGAGTTAGAAAGAGCCAAATATATTTACCTTATAGATAAGTTTACAAGTTCTATGATATCTAAGATATTCTATGAATACATCTATGATATTCATTGCAACTGTGAAGATGCAGAAGTTGATAAAACAATTCAATTTAATTTATCAAATCAAGCACCTATTATTTGCGAGGACCTATAGTTGGCTTTAGGGATATAAGAATGAGTGAATGAATAAATGAAACATTTATTCACTATGTGCAAAGCACTGTGCTAAGCTCTGGGGAATGCAAAGAGAAAATACAAAGAGTTTCTGCTTTCAAGAAGCTCAAACTCTGAAGAGGGACAATGCATATGGGAGGTTTCATCAGAAAGAAAGTCAGATAAAAAGACTCGTGCTTAAAGTACAGGTGGAAAGTCTCCTTCTTTACAGCCATTTGCACTGATAAAAAATCATATCAGTTTGAGATGATGAACCATTCAACAGCACAAAGGCTTTTAGTAGCAAAACCTTGGTTTTTGAATCTTCAGTAGCTGTGGCTCTAGCACCTGCAAGAGCAGTTGTCAGGCCACATCTCCGTAGGAGTTCTTCCCAGGAAGAAACTGAGGGTACTTGGCTAGAAATATCTTAATTCCCAAGGGCCTTGTTTTCAAAGTCCTGGACTGTGTCCTTCAGGGCCTCCAAGGAAGATGGTTGTCTAGATATTGGTATTGGATTGACTTTCCTAGCACAGACCATTTTTATCTCTCTCTAGAAATGTATTACTGCCTTAACAAGGCTGGCTTGACTACCCTGTGTGTAGTATTTTGTTGCCATTTGGTAGACATGTCTGGCTCCTTCTCTGAAGGAGTTGTTGAACCAGGACCTTGCACTGCCACTCCCAAGGCTTTTGTCTTATCAGACTGTTTGACAGTTGGTTAGGAGTTGGGGTCAATGCTATTAATAAAGAAATAAAAACAATCCCTCCATTTAAGATTTGACATTCTCATGGAAATGTTAAAGTGGATATAGGTATTAGTAGATAAAAGCAAGCATGAGTTTTGTACTACACAACTTGCAAATCATTTATTCTTCAATGGTAGATCATTGTTCATTGCCCTAACCCCATTAGAAGATTCCTTTAGTACTGAATCCTGGGTCTGTTTATTGACCTAGAAGCAGATAATTCACTTGACTTAATGACCTTTAACCTAAAACTGATTCTCTTTCTGTCATTGCCCTTGAGACATTGTTTATACCCAAGTTTTTGTTATTATCAGATCATTTAACTTCTCTGACATGCAGTTTCCTCATCTGTAAAATGAGGAAAGTGGACTAGTTGATTTCTCATATCCTTTCCAGCTCAAATCCGTGAAATCCAATCAAAGTTATTTACTCTTGAAATTTACATAGGGAATTTACATAGTACTTGTAGACTTCTACATCATATTTTAACAGAATTTTATGAATGTAATAACCACACATATTGTAACTAATAAATTGCCTCAGATTTTTATAACACTATATAGTCTATTATAGCCAAAAGAATCATTAGTCTGTATTTCTCAAATGCATCAGAAATCTTATCAATCCATATACATATTCTTTTCCCAAACTGTCATCACCAGAGATGCAAATAACTCTTGTCCACATATTAACAATATAAAATCCACCTACAATCTCAAATTTATTTGACTTCTCCACCATGGCCTTATGCTAGTCACATTTAAACTCTCCTATCTAACCCCATTTTCATGTTTCTTTCATATGTTATCTTCCCCCATAACATTATGAGCTCTTAGAGGGCAGAAATGGTCATACTCTTTCATATTTGTATCCTCAGCACTTGGCACAACGCCTGGAACATAGCAGGTGCAAAATCATTGTTCATTAACAATTGAGATTATGCTGTAGGCCTTCCTTGTTTCTTCCTGATATCTTAAGGATACCAGTAGCACATTTGAGCAGGCGTTCTATTATCTCTAGGGCTTGACACATGATCAGCTCATTGCTTTTCTATTATTCATCTTCTTCCCTTATGGTGTCTTTACCTTGATACCTCTTTTAATAAATTAAAAAGGAATGAATAAATGAAAGAATGAATGAAAAAAATGTGTATTAAGCACTTTTTATATGCTAAGAAATAGATTGAGTTCTAAGGATAAAATAAAAAAGCAAACACAGCATCCTACCCCAAAATACCTTTCATTCTAGTGAGGAAGACAACATAGGAACTTAGAAGCTAGAAAAGGAAAAGGAAAGTTATAGGCATGGTGATTTGTGGCATAAAGGATTAAAGTGATTTCATCATGTGTTCAGAACTTAAGCATAAGAGTTGTGGGAGAGGAGGTAAAGAGAATTCGTGTCAGGAAAAGGCAACTGCAACAAAGATAGATGGTGAACAGGAAGTGAAATAAAAACAAGAGTAGGATTTTTCTGAAATAGTGGGCAGGTAAGGCACTTCCAATCGGAACAAGGAGGGCCCATGACAGAATCTCATGAGATGAAAATGTTAAATTCTCCAGGGTTTGGTCTCTGGCCGGGAAATACCCTGGAGAAGTAGACACTGACCTTCTTCTTTGTTATATTTTGTATCCTTATAAAATCTATAATATGCTTCCCCATTGCAAGGCATAAATTACTGTAGCTCTCCCATATTCACCTCCAAACAACCATAAAATAGGGCCCCAGAAAAAATCCTGGAACAGTAGAGCCTGCAAAAAGAGAGGGCGGAGAAGTTTTTAGCCTGGGAGACTTTTAAGATAAGCAAGAAAAATCCATATCACTTGGGGAAAAAGAAAGCACAGTCCAAGACAGGAAGCATCCCAGCAAGCCAGCAGCAAGCCCTACCTCAGCAAACCAGTGGGAGAGTCTGAGCCCCACTGCAGGAAAACACCAACACCCACATGGGCCTTAGCATAGACAGGGGAACTGGCAGACTCTAGCTCCAAGAAACCCTATGCTTCAGGCAGGCATCCTCCAGAGGCCAGCATTCTACCTGCTTCAGCTCAGGCCAGGGCAAAACAGTGATCTTCCAGAGGCCAGACCTCCATGTGCTTCAGTATAGCCCCAGGGAAACACAGAAAAACCACACCCAGCCTCAGCACAAGCCAGACACCACTAGGACCCCACTTCAGCACCAGGTAAGCTGTTAGACCTCTACAACTTTCAGCTGCCAGCACTGAAGGCCCCAGAAAATGAAGTCAGTGACCAGGCCACTTGTCCCCAGCACAAAAAGCTTGGGACTGTGCCTACTGTGCTCAGCAAGAAAGCTCAACTTTAAGAGCCATAAAATAGATCAAAAAATGAGTAAGAAGAAAAAACATTGACCACAGAAAGTTACTATGGTGACAGGGAAGATCAAAACACAACAGAGGAAAACATTGTCAATATGCCTACATCTGAAACCCTAAAGGAGGATATGAATTGGTCTCAAACCCAAAAAGTCCTCTTGGAAGAGCTCAAAAAGGAATTCTTAAAGTCAAATAAGAGAGGTAGAAGAAAAATTTGGAAAAGATATGTAAGAGAAAGTCAACAGCTTGGAAAAGAACAAAAGTTGACTGAAGAAAACAATTCCTTAAAAAATACAATTACTCAAATGGGAAAAAAATCCACTGAAGAAAACAACTCCTTTAAAGGTAAAATTAACTATATGAGAAAGAAGATACAAAAACTAACTGAAGAAAATAATTCCTTAAAAAATATAATTGGGCAAGTGGAAGCTAATGACTCTATGAGACATCAAAAATCAGTCCAACAAAATCAAAAGAATGAAAAATAGAAGACAATATAAAATGCCTCATTGGAAAAACAACTAACCTGGAAAATAGATCCAGGAGAGATAGTTTAGGAATTATTGGACTACCTGAAAGCCATGATTAAAAAAAGATACTTGACAGCATCTTTCAAGAAATTATCAAGGAAAATGACCTTTATAAGCTAGAAACAGAGTGTAAAATAATCATTGAAAGAATCCACCAATCACCTCCTAAAAGAGATCCCAAATGAAAATTCCAAGGAATACTGTACCCAATTCCAGAATTATCAGGTGAATGAGAAAATATTGCAAGCTGCCAGAAAGAAACATTTTAAATATCATGGAACCACAGTCAGGATTACACAAGACTTAGTAGCTTTGACATAAAAGGATGGGAATGCTTGGAATATGATATTCCAGAAGGCAAAGAAGCTCAGATTACAAAAAAAGAATCAACTACTGAGCAAAACTGAGCATAATATTTCAGGAGAAAAGATGTACATTCAATGAAATAGGGAACTTTCAATCATTCCTGATGAAAAATTCAAAACTCAACAGGAAATTTGATGTTCAAATAAAAGTCTGAAAAGAAGCATAGAAAGGTAAACATGTAAAAGCATGCTATTTAATAAAGTTACTGTGTTTACATCCCTACACAGATGATACCCATAACTATTGAGAACTATATCTCTAGTAGGGCACTTAAGAGAGGTAATCATAGACAGAAGGTGAGGATATAAATTGACTTTGCTGTGATACAAAAAATAATTAAGGGGTCAAAAGGAGGATTGCACTAGGATAAGAGGAAAAGGGGAGGCAGAATAAGGTAAATTACATCACATGAAGAAGTGCAAAAGACCTATTATAGTAGAGGGAAAAAAGGGGGGGAACAAACATTGTCTGAACCTCACTGTCATGGGATTTGGCTTAAAGAGGGAATAACATTCACATTCAGTTGGTTATAGAACTTGATCTTACCCTTTATGGAAGTAGGAGGTGTTTCCACAATCTGGCTAGCAGCTTCTGTGGGGGTATAAGGTCCATCCACAACCAGCTGTGTTGGTAAGCAAAATGGGCTTTGTTTATTTTGAGTAACTCAGTGTATTTCATTGAGCCTTGCTAGGTGCTGGGCCCCAGGCCCGGAGCCCAATTAGGTGTGGAACCTATGTGGGTGCGGATTGGTGACTGTGGTGCATGTGGCCCAAGATGGAGCTGGCTAAGGGGAGGTGTTAACTCCAGAGCCATGCCCTATTGGGTGTTAACCTAATCTATGTGGATGTGAATCCCCCAGGGTCCTAAGGGGAGGGACCAAGTCAAGAACCAATCACCAGAGCGTGGGCTCCGGTCATTCAGATGACGCTTGATGATGTCAAAAACTCTATAAGAGGAGAGAAGACAGCTTGAAGATCCCTTTTCTGTTGGAGCTCCTCCTTACAGCAGTGGTGGCACATGATTCTATGCCATCCCTTGTTCTGAGCTCCCGGGCTGAACCTAGATGTTGGTAACTATGAATCGTATTGGGTCTGTCTGTTGATATTTGTAATTTGTTTGTATTTTGTTCTGAAGTTCAGGGTGCTGGCTTCCCCCACCCCCCCCCAACTAAGTGAATGCTGTGTGTATGCTGGATTAAAGTAAACTTGTGAACCCCTTTAACCTTGCTTTCCTTATTAAAGCAGATCAAAAGAACCTGTGCTTTCCTAGCCTGCTGGCAGCTTTCTGGGTGCTGGCTGCAGGTGGATTTTACACCCCAACAGAAGCTGCTAGCTGGATTGTGAAAACGCCAGCACCCAGAAAGCTGCTGGCATGCTGGGAAAGCACAGCTTCTTTTGATCTGCATAACTGAGGAAAGCAAGGTGAAGAGGTTGACAAGTTTACTTTAATCCAGCATACAGACAGCATTCACTTAGTTCAAGGGAAAAAACCAGCACCCTTAACTTCAGAGCAAATTACAAACAAATTACCAACATTAACAGACAGAACAAATACAGATTCATAGTTACCAACATCTAGGTTCAGCCTGGGAGCTCAGAACAAGGGCTGACCCAGAGTCAAGCATGCCACCACTGCTGTGGGTAAGAGAGCTCCAAGGGACAGACAGCCAACCCCTGGTTTTTATATCTTTTTCAGCGTCAGGGGTGAGTCACACATGCGACTCACCCACATGACCTAGAATCGTCACAAAGAGGTGACTTAAACCCACGTAGTCTAAGAGCCTCTGCTCTCCCAGTCATGTAAACTAGGCCCTCCCTGGAGTTAGCCCTACCTTGGGCCCCACCTTAGTTGCCAATGCACACCCACTAAGGTTTTACACCTAATAGGGGTTTGGGCCCTGGGGCTTAGCACTTAGTAAGGATTACTCAAAGAAAACAAAGGCCATTTTGCTTACCAACACAGGAGGAGAAATGGGAAAGAAAAAAAGGGGGTAGATAGAAGGGAGGGAAGAATTAGTAGGGGAAAGGGAAAAGAAAAGGTGGCTGATAGAAAGGAGGGCAGAATGAGGGAGGTGATTGTCAGAAGCAAAATATCGAAGAGGAGGGAAATGGTGGAAAGAGAGTGAAGAGTCTAAATTCCGAGGATAGGATGGAAAGAAAGACATATTAATCGTAACTGTGAATGTGAATGGCATGGACTCTCTCATGAAACAGAAGCAGAAAGCAGATTGGATAAAAATCATAATCTTCCAATATGTTTTTTTTTCAAGAAACACATTTGAAGCAGAGAGATCCATAAAGAGTAAAGGAAAAAGGCTGGAGTAGAATATGTTATTTGCCAACTGAAGTTAAAAAAAAAAACAGGGGTAGCAATCCTGATCTCAGAAAAAGAAAAAAGCAAAGATGGATCTAATTAAAAGACATAAGGAAGGAATCTACATCCTGCTAAAAGGTACCACAGACAATGAAGTAATATCATTACTAAACATGTATGCATCAAGCGCTATAGCATCCAAATTCTTAGAGGAGAAGTTAAATGAGTTACAAGAAATAGACATAAAAACTATACTAGTGGGGGACCTCAACCTCCCCCTCTCTGAACTACATAAATCTAACCACAAAATTAACCAGAAAGAAATTAAGGAGGTGAATAGAATTTTAAAAAGTTAGATATGATAGATTTCTGGAGAAAATTGAATGGGGAAAAAAGGAATATACCTTTTTCAAAGTGGCACATGGCACCTACAACAAAATTGGCCCTGTACTAGGGTACAAAAACCTCACAATCCAATGCAGAAAGGCAGAAATATTAAAATGTATCCTTTTCAGATCATGTTGCAATAAAAATTAAGAGTAATAAAGGGCAATATAAAGAAAAAATTAATTCAAAACTAATAATTTAATCTTAAAGAATGAGTGGGACAAACAACAAACCAAAGAAACAATCAATAACTTCATCCAAGAGAATGACAATAATGAGACAACATACAAAACTTATGGGATGCAGCCAAATCAGCTCTAATGGAAAGTTTTATATCTCTAAATGCTTACACAAATAAAGAAAGGAGGGATAAATGAATTAGGTATACAAGTAAAAAAGCTTAAAAAAAAGTAAAAATGCCCAATTGGATACCAAATTTAAAATTCCAAAAATCAAAGGAGAGATTAAAAAAATTGAAATTAAGAAAACCATGGCACTAATAAATGAAACTAAGAAGTGGTTTGATGTAAAAAAATCAATAAAATAGATAAACATTTGGTTAATATGATTTTTTAAAAAAATTAAGAAGGAAGAAAAACCAAAATACGAGTTCCAAATATAAAAAGGATTAATTTACCACCAATGAAGAGGAAATTAATCATGAGCTATTTTGCCCAACTATATGTAAATAAATTTGACAATCTTAGTGAAATGGATGAATGTTTACAAAAAATATAACTTGCCCACATTCACAGAGGAGGAAACAAAATACTTAAATAACCACATTTCAGGAAAAAAAAGTGAAGAAGCCATCAATGAACTCCCTAAGAAAATATCTCTAGGGCTAGATGGATTTACAATGAATTCTACCAAAGATTTAAAGAACAATTCTTCAACCATAGTGCTGATTGCTAAACTGGGAAGAACCAAAATAGAGAAAGAAAATTATAGATCAATTTCCCTAATGAATATTCTAAAAATTTAAATAAAAGATTAGCAAAGACATTACAGCAACTTATGAGGATAATAAACTATAACCAAGCGGGATTTATCCCAGGAATGTGGGGCTGGTTCAATATTAGCAAAATTATCAGCATAATTGACCATATCAGTAAGAAAACTAACAAAAATCAGACAACTGTCCCAATAGATGCCAAAAACCTTAAAAAAATAAAACACCCATTCCTATTAAAAACAGTACAGAACATAGGAATAGAGTTTGTCTTAAAATGGTGAGTAGCATTTATCTAGAACCATCAACAACCATTATAGCTAAAGGTGACATTTCCAATACAATATTGAATAATAGTGGTAATAATGTAGTTTCACTTTCATCCCTTTTTCAACCCTGATACTGTAGAGAATGCTCCTAGCTTATCCCCATTACATAAAGATATATAATAAGGTCAGGGGTGAAATAAGGATGTCCATTGTCACCACTGTTAGTCAACAATCTAGTAGAATTGTTAGCTTTAGCAATCAGAGAAGAATAAGAAGTTAAAGAAATTAGAATAGACAATGAGGAACAAAGGTATCACTCTTTGCAGATGATATGATGGTATACTTAGAGAATTCTAGAAAATCAACTAAAAAAACTACTTGAAATAATTGACAACTTTTGCAAAGTTACAGGATATAAAATAAACCTGCACAATGCATTTCTATATATTACTAAGAAAGCCCAACAGAAAGAGGTAGAAAGAGAAATTCTATTCAAAATAATTGTAGACACTATCAAATATTGGGGAATCTACCTGCCAAGACTTACCTAGGAACTATATGAACACAATTATAAAACAATTTTCAGAAAAATAAAGTCAGGTCTAAATAATTGGAAAAAATATCAGTTGCTCTTGGAAAAGTTGGGCTAATATATTAAAAAATGACCATTCTATCTAAATTAGTTTACTTATACAGTGCCATACCAATAAAACTGCCAAAAATATTTTATAGAGCTAGAAAAAAATAACAGAGGGTGGAGCCAAGATGGTAGAGTAAAAGCAGGGATTTCCTTGAGCTCTCCCCCAAACCTTTCCAAATACCTGTTAAAAAATTACTCTAAATAATTCTACAGTGCAGAACTCACAAAATGACAAAGTGAAACAAATTAACAGTCCAAGACAACCTGGAAAGTGTACAGGAAAACTCTCTTGCACCAGTCTGAGAGAACAGCGCAGTCCTGCCTGGGCCACACTGGCACAGACTGGGCCCTTGAAATCTGAAGCAGGCTTCAGGGAACTGAAGTGTTGGTGGTTTCCAGACTTCTCAACACATAAACACCAAAGA
The DNA here is from genome assembly GCF_011100635.1 of Trichosurus vulpecula. NCBI lineage: Eukaryota > Metazoa > Chordata > Mammalia > Diprotodontia > Phalangeridae > Trichosurus > Trichosurus vulpecula. Next base: position 328,747,586 of record NC_050573.1, on the reverse strand, counting down.
AAACTTAGAGCAGGAAAATTCTATTGAACCTGGGTGAGAAAGGAGTACAGTCTGGCCCCAGCCCCAGGACAGCAACAGTGGAAGCAGCAGCTGCAGCAGCAGTAGCTGCCTCTGGAGCTCTCAGCCCATAGACAGAGGGGATTGAGCTGCTGATCAGAGGGGGATTGCAGAGATCTTTTTGCTGGCACTGAGGCAAGATTCTCTTGCTTTGCCCATGCTTCAATCTGGGTCCCAATCTGGTACCCATCTGGGGTAAGGAGGAGCACTGACTTGGTGGAGCTTGTGGCAGCTGTGGAATCTTCCTCACAGTTCCAAGTCGGAAAAGAGTGCTTGTGGTGACTCCCAGACCATACACACTAGGAGAGGAGTAAACACCTCTCCTTTGATTATGAAACCTTGGATGAGCTGAAAATTTACAGGTCCCTAGAAATATCCCTGAAAACAGCTGCACAAAACCCCAGAAGCTTGAGACAGTATGGCCTCCACACTGGAAGCAGAGCTCTGCCTTAACAAAGATCTAAAAGTCAAGAAATTGTCTGGGAAAATGAACAAAGAGTGAAAAATAATCAAACCATAGAATCTTACTTTGGTGACAAGGAAGATTAAAACATACCACCAGAATAAAACAAAGTCAAAGCTCTTACATCCAAAGTCTCCAAGAAAAATATGAATTGGTTTCAGACTATGGAAGAGCTCAAAAGGATTTTGAAAATCAAGTAAGAGAAGTAGAGGCAAAATGTGGAAAGAAAAGAGAGTGATGCAAGAAAATCAGGAACAATGAGTCAACAGCTTGCTAAAGGAGACCCCCCCAAATATGCTAAAGAAAATAACACCTAAAAATAGACTAACCCAAATGGCAAAAGAGGTCCAAGCTGCCAATGACGAGAAGAATGCCTTAAAAAGCAGAATTGGCAAAATGGAAAAGGAGGTCCAAAGCTCACTGAAGATAATAATTCCTTAAAAATTAGAATGGAGCAAATGGAACCTAATGACTTCACGAGAAATCAAGAAATTATGAAACAAAACTAAAAAAATGAAAATATAGAAGACAATGTGAAACATCTTATTAGAAAAATGACTGACCTGGAAAATAGATCGAGGAGGGATAATTTAAAAAATAATTATTGGACTACCTGAAAACCATGGTCATAAAAAAAGCCTAAACATCATCTTCCACGAAATTATCAACAAAAACTGTCTTGATATTCTAGAACCAGAGAGTACTCTAGAAATTGAAAGAATCTGCTTGAAAGAGATCTCAAGAGGAAAACTACTAGGAATATTTTAGCCAAGTTCAAGAGTTCCCAAGTCAAAAAGAAAATATTACAAGCTTCTAGAAAAAATTATTTAAGTATTGTGGAAATACAATCAGGATAATGCAAGATTTAGCAGCTTCTGTATTAAGGAATCTGAGGACTTGGAGTATGATATTCTGGAGGGCAAAGGAGCTAGGTTTAAAACCAAGAGTCACCTACCCAGCAAAACTGAGAATAATCCTTAGTGAGGAAAAATGGACATTCAATTAAATAGAGGATTTTCAAGGATTCTTGAAAAGACCAGAGCTGAATAAAAAAATTGACTTTCAAATACAGCAATCAAGGGAAGCATAAAAAAGGTAAACAGGAAAAAGAAACCATGAGGGACTTATTAAAGTTGAATTATTTACATTCTTACATGGAAAGATGATATTTGTAACTCAGGAAAACTTTCTTAGTATTAGGGTAGTTGGAGGGAATAGATAGATAGATAGATAGATAGATAGATAGATAGACAGATCTAGATCTACATATATCCATATATATATCCATCTATCTCTTTCTCCCTTTCTTTATATAAATATATGTGTATATATGTATATATACATACATATATATACATATATATGTATTATACATATAATACATATATATGTATATATATACACATATATATGTGTGTATATATATAATTGGGTATGAAAATCTATCTTGCCCTACAGGAAAGTAGGGTGGAAGGGGACAAGAGGCAGGGAGAATGATAGAAGGGAGGGCAAATGGGAGGAGGGGTAATCAAAAGTAAACACTTTTGAGGAGGGAGAGGGTCAAAGTAAAGAATAGAATAAATGAGGGGGTGGGATAGGATGGAGGGAAATATAATTTTTCACAACATCACTGTTATGGAAGTGTTTTGCATGCCTACAAATGCATAACCTATATCAAATTGCTTCCCTTCTCAGTGAATGTGGGTGGGAAGGGAGGAAGGGAGAGAATAAGGAGCTCAAAGTTTTAAAAAAGAATGCCAAAAATTGTTTTTACATGCAACTGGGAAATAAGACATACAGGCAATTGTGTATAGAAATCTATCATGCCCTACAGGAAAATAGAAGGGAAAGCAATAAGAGAAGGTGCTACTGGTGATAGAAGGGAGGGAAGATTGGGAGAAGGGGTAATTTGCATGCCCTCTTTGAGTGGAGGAGGGGGGGAGAGATAGGGAGAAAATTTGGAACTCAAAATCTTGTGGAAGTGAAAGTTGAAAACTGAAAATCATTTAAAATTATTTTTTTTTTAAATGACAATATTCATCTAGAAGAAAAATGGTCAGGAATATCAAGGGAATTAACAGAAAAAATGCAACCAAAGGTGGCCTATTCCAGATCTAAAACTGTATTATAAATAAGCAATCTTTAATACTCCTTGGTATTGGCTAAGAAAGAGAATGGTGGATCAGTGGAACAGGTTAGGTACATAAAACACAATAGTCAATGACTCCAGTAATCTGTCCGATAAAACCAATGACTCCAACTTCGGGGCTAAAAAAATCATTATTTTACAAAAAAACTCCTGGGAAAACTGGAAAATAGTACCGAAGAAATTGGGCATAGAGCATCTTCTTACACCATATCCCAAGATAAGGTTAAAATGGTGTAACAACAATGTTGCTAGCAGCTGCTGTGGGGTTAAAAGACCAACAATGCCAGCACAGAAAAGGGCTGCCAGTATAGGTTCTTTGATATGCTTTTCTAAGTAAAGCAACTTTAAGGGGTTAACCATCCCACTTTAATCAAACATACATATATCATTCATTTAGTTCAGGGGGAAAAGCCAGCACCCTGCACTTCAGAGCAAATACAAACAGAAGTTACAAACAGAGACAATATAAACAAAGCAAACACACACAGTTATCAACAGACAGGCATCTAACTGCCTGATCAAAGAATTGTATTGTCACCGGAGAGAGAGGCACCAACATCTGGGTGTTCAAACCCAGGGAGCTCCAGTGGCTACCCAGAGTCTCATCTGCTCAAATGACATGGCACTCTTCCAGTGAGTGACAGCCCCAAACAAAATGCTAATCTCTGAGTTTATATACCCTGTTCAGGGTCAAAGGGCATCATAACCATGTGACTCAAACCTATGTGAAATCGGTTTTCTTGTTTCTTAAGCAGGTAATCAAAGACTCCCAGATTTAATCAAAGAAACAAAGGCCAGACTCATCAAAGGCACTTGATTACTTCAGTGTTCCTAAAGGGAAAACAGCAAAAATGTCCCACTTTAATTACCAATACAAACGGGTAAATGATTAGATACTTTAAGCAAAAAAAAAAGGTGATACCACAAGCAAATTAGAACAACAAGGAATAGTTTACCTTAGATCTAGGGACAAGGGAAGAATTCATGACCAAATAAGAGATAGAGCACGTTATGAGAGGCAAGAAGGATAGTATTGATTACATTTAGTATTAAAACATTTTTGCACAAAGTGAATGCTACCAAGTTTAGAATGAAATCAGAAAGCTGGGAAACAAGTTTTACTGCCAGTGTCTCTGATGAAGGCCCGGTTTTTTAAATATTTAAAGAAATGAGTCAAATTTATAAGAATATAAGTTGTTCCCCAATTAATAAATCACCAAAGGATATAAACAGGCAGGGAGTTTCATGGGTCCTTTGTACTTGTCTTAGGTCATTTTGGTGCTGAGAAGAGTAGAGTCATTCATAGTTGATCATCATACAATGTTGCTGATACTGTGTACATTGTTTTTCTAGTTCTACTCATTTTATTTCATCAGTTTGTACAAGTCTCTTCAGGTCTTTCTGATATCTTCCCATTCATCATTTGTTATTGCACAAGAGTATTCCATTACATTCATATACCACACCTTGTTCAGCCTTTCCCTAACTGCGGTCATCCCCTCAATTACCAATTCTTTGCCACCACGAAAAGGGCTTCTATAAATATTTTTGTACATATAGAATCTTTTTACTTTTTTATGATCTCTTTGGGATACAGACCTAGTAGTGGTATTGCTGGATCAAAGAGTATGCAAAGTTTGGTTGCCTTTGGGTATAGTTCACAATTGCTCTCCAGAATGGTTGGATCATTTCACTTTACCAACAGTGCATTAGCGTGTGAATTTTCCCACACCCTCTCCAACATCTAATATTTTTCCTTTTCTGTAATATTACCCAATCTGACAGGTATGAGGTGATACCTTAGATTCTTTTTAATTTGCATTTTTTCTAATCAATCGTGATTTAGAACACTTCCTCCTATGCCTATTGGTATCTTTGATTTCTTCAACTGAAAACTGCCTGTTCATACACTTTGAATATTTATCAATTGGGGAATGGATTCTACTCTTACAAATTTGACTCAGCTCTGTACATATTTGAGAAATGAGGCCTTCATCAGAGATGCTTGCTGTAAAAATTGTTCTCCAGCTTTCTGCTTTCCTTCTAATCTTGGTTGCATTGATTTCTTTGCGTAAAAGCTTTTTAATTAATTTAAAATTATCTACTTTACATTTTGTGATGCTACCTCTTGTTTCATCATGAACTGGTAACTTACTTAACTTCCCATTTAAGAATTTGGGTGCTATACTATTTGGTGCATTTATGTTTAGTATTGATATGTCTTCATTGCCTATGGTACTTTTTACCAAGATGTAGTTTCCTTCTTTATCTCTTTTAGTTAGGTCTATTTTTTGTTTTTTCTTCATCTGAGATCAGGATTGGTACCCTTGATTTTTTTTTACTTTACCTGAAGAAAAATTGATTCTGCTTCAGTCCCTTACCTCCTTTACTCTGTTTGTGTCTCTCTGCTTCAAGTGTGTTTCTTATAAATGACACATTATAGGATTCCGGTTTTTTGATCTATTCAGCTTTCTGCTTCCATTTTATGGGAGAGGTCATCCCATTCACATTCCAGTTATGATTACTGTTCATTTCCCTCTATCCTATTTTTTCCTCCTTTTTGTCCTCTCACTTTTTACCCTTTCTCTCTTTGACAGTGATTTGCTTCTACCAGTCTGCCCTCTCTTTTATCAGTGCCCTCCCCCATCTTCATCTCCTCTCTGCCTACTTTCCCATATTGTATGATAGATTTCTATATTCAACTGATTGGGTATCTTCTTCCCTCTTTGACCTATTACTGATGAGAGTAAGGTTTAAGTGATGCCCATCACCCACCCTCCCCTCTTACCCTCCACCCTAATAGGTCTTCCATACCTCTTTATATGAAATAATTTACCCCTTTCTACCTCTCCCTTCCTTCTGTACCCAGTGTACTCCTTTTTTCATCCCTTAATTTTTTTTTGTAATCCCCTCCAATTCACTATATACCCATACCTTCTATCTATACCCATAACCTCTTCTTGTTTTCCTCAGTTACCTTTGGTACTTCCTTTTCCATTTTGACAATTCTACTATTTAAGCAGCTCTCTTCTTTTCCCAAGCTGTTGAATCTTTTTCGATAATTCTTTCACATTACTTTCATTTCTTTTCTCCTTTTTTCCTCTACCTCTCTTATCTGATTTTTAAGCTCCTTTTTAAAAAAAATATGAATTTATTTTTAGTTTACAACACTCACTTTCACAAGTTTTTGGGTTCCAAATTTTCTCTCCCTCCTTCTACTCTTCCCTCCCACAAAAGATGGCATGCAATCCAATATAGGTTCTACATATACCTTCATAATGAACTTATTTACATAATAGTCCAGTCATAAAGAAGAAATATAACCAATGGAATGAATTATGAAAAAGAAAGAAAACCAGAAAAGAAGGAAAAAAGAGAGCAAATAGTTTGCCTCAATCTGCATTCAGACTCTGTAATTCTTTCTCTGGATGTGTACAACTGGTTCCATCAAGAATCTTTTGGAGCTACCTTTGAACCTTGCATTGATGAGAGGAGTCAAGCCTATCAAAGTCAATCCTTACAGACACCATGTGTCTGTAATGATGTATAATGATCTCCTGGTTCTGCTCCCCTCACTCAGCATCAGATCATGTAATTCTTTCCAGGTTATAATGAAGTCCATCTGCTCCTCATTTCTTAGAGCACAATAGTATTCCATTACATTCATATACCACAATTTGTTTAGCCATTACACAGTTGATGGGCATCCCCTTGACTTCCAATTCTTTGCCACCACAAAAAGAGCTGCTATAAATATTTTTATACATAATTGTTCCATTTCCCACTTCTATGATCTCTTTGGAATATAGCCCTGGAAGTGATATTGCTGGGTCAAAGGGTATGAACATTTATGGAACATAGTTCCAAATTGGTCTCCAGAATGGCTGGATCAGTTCACAACTCCACCAACAATGTAACAATGTTCCAATTTTCCCACATCCTCTCCAGCATTTATTATTTTCCTGTTTTGTCATGTTAGCCAATCTGACAGGAGAGATGTGGTACCTAAGAGTTGTTTTGATTTGCATTTCTCTAATCAATCGTGATTTAAAACTTTTTTTTCATATGCCTGTAGACATCTTTAATTTTTTCCTCTGAAAACTGTCTGTTCATATCCTTTGACCATTTCTCAATTGGGGAATGATTTATATTCCTATAAATTTGGCTCAGTTCCCTGTATATTTTAGAGATGAGGCCTTTATCAGAGACACTAGTTGTGAAGATTTTCTCCCAATTTTCTGCTTCCCTCCTAATCTTTGTTGCATTAGCTTTGTTTATACAAAAACTTTTCAATTTAACATTTTGCATTTTGTGATGCTCTCTATCTTTTCTTGTGTCATGAATTCTTTGCTTTCCTATAAATCTTATAGGTAAACTATTCCTTGCTCTCCCAAATTGCTTATAGTATCAACCTTTATTCCTAAATCATGAACCCATTTTGACTTTATTTTAGTATATTGTGTAAGATATTTGTCTATGCCCACTTTCTGACATACTGTTTTCCAACTTTCCCAGCATGTTTTGTGAATAGTGAATTCTTAACCCAGACTGCTGTTTTATCATACAGTTTAATATCTGGTATGGCTAGGCCACCTTCCCTAGCATTTCTTTTCATTAATTCCCTTGCTATTCTGGACCTTTTGTTCTTCCAGATGAATTTTGTTATTATTTTATCTAGCTCTGTAAAATAATTTTTGGTATTTTGATTGGTATGTCTTGCGGTTTTGTGAGGTGTGGGGGAGAGGTGGTCTGGCTGCTGTAAGTCTCCTCTTCCCCTGTGGCTCCTCTACAGCATGGGTGGTCTTAGCCATTGTCTGTGCTGGTGTCTGCCACTTCCCCTGGTGTCCTGGTGTTGAAGATTGCTGGCTCCACCCGCCCTGGGGCTCAGGAACTCTTGCTACTCTCCTGAGGTAGGGCCTGCTGAGACTCCTCTCTTTCTTCTCTAGTCTCCTTTGGCCACCACAAGAAGGGCCCCCTCCCCAACTCCCCTTGCTGAATCCCCACTTCTGGCTCCTCTATTTCAGGGCTTCTCCCAAGGGAGTATTATCTGGGGGAAGAAGGGAGGGATGAGAGCCATTTAATCTGGTCATCATGGCTCCCAGAAGTTCAAGCTTTAAGCTCCTTTTTTAGCTCTTCCATAAGTTACTTCTTCACTTTGATCAGTTCCCATTTTTATGTGGGGCTTTGCCCTTTGGTATTTAGATGGTGTTGTCCTCTTCTAAGTTTGTGTCTTGATCTTCCCTGTCATCATAATAACTTTCTAGGATTAGGTTCTTTTTTGTTTGTTCATCTTTTTTGGCCTTTTTCCTTTCTTTTAAATTTGAGCTTTCCTTCCAGGATGGAAGGGGCACTATCTCAGGCTGCCCGTGCCAAGGACTGTAGGCCCTGGCTGTTTTTTTTCTGGTTTGGCACTAGTGTTCCCTGATGCCCATGGAGGACCCTCATGTCTAGTGCTATGCTGACAGCATCTGGTAGGGTGTGGCCAGTTCTCCTGGAAGTTGTGGGGTCTGGCAGTTTACCTAGTTCTGATTTGGGTTCCTAGTGCTAGTGTCTCATGTGTGCTGAGGCAATTGGTGTGTTTCTGTATTTCCCTGGACTACACTGGTGTATGTGGAGGTCTGGCTGCTGGCCACTGCCGGTTTGCTTAAGTAACAGGAGGGTTTTCATCCACCTGTTTGCCTGGGGCTATCCTGAAGCATGTGGAAGTCTGGCCACTGGAGACTGTTTGCCTTGCCATGTGCTGAAGCAGGTGGTGGTCCTCAAAGTTGGAGTTTGCCCTTTCCCCTAGCTCTGCTGAAGCATGTGGGGGTGTCCTGAAGTTGGGGTTAGCCAGCTCCACCTCATTGGGTCTTGGGGTCACTCTCTGGTTTGCTGAGGTGGGGACTGCTGCTCACTTGCTGAGGTAATTCCTGTCCTGAACCATGTTACTGTTTTACCTAAGACAGACCTTTCTTGGCAATCTTCCAATTTTCTTACACTAAAAGATTGTTTCACCCCATCTTTTTGCTGATTCTGCTTTTCTATAATTTGTTTGGGGGTACTATTTTTATTGTTTGCAGTTGAATATGGGAGGTTTACTTCACCATCTTGGCTCCAGGATTTTCCATATAACTTTCAGAGGTGATAGTTGAAAGTTGATGTTAAAAGTAAGGTATACAAAGTATTTTTAAATCATACAGTATGTTCTCATTGGATATGATTAGTCCCTATCCAGTGAGATTATAATATAAGATTAAAAAATTGTTGTGCATCCATACACACACATATTCATCTAGCAGTCATGTGTTATCTAGACATAAGATTAACTAATTTTTACACCTACTACTGACCATCCTTAAGAGCAAGGTAGAATAGTATAAAAGATAATATGTTGCAGGAAAAATGTACTTTATTCTTGCTGTCATCTTAAAGTGAATATCACTTGGTAATATTTGAAAGATGTTAAGTGGTTCAATGGAAATGGGACACTCATCAAAAACATCTAATTATGGGAAGAAAACATGATAGGGACTTTAGGTGATTCCACTATAAAAGAGATTTACTCAATCCTCCTCACGCCTTTAGGGTACCTCAGGGACAAATATAACAAGTCTATTTCTGAGAGTGTGAATCAGAGAGGACATTGTATAATCAAGGCAATAAATTCTTAGAGACTAAATGTCTTTCCTCAATAAAAATTGGTTCAATAATGTGTTTAAAGCCAATCTATACCATATTAACTTTAGATTCTCTGAATCTCTTAAATTCTATCTCATTGCTTTGCCAGTACTTCCATTGTTTCTTTTAAAAAGAAGATGTTCCAATAACCTTAGATCTTTTCCCCTTCACAAACATTTTAATTAGAAAAGACTAGAAACAATAACTAACCTAATAAGCTGGGAATAAATTTAGGGACTGCACAATATTCCATCTTCCTTATTTGTATTATATTATTTACTTTCCCAAGCAAAAGCAACTCATAAAATAGGCTGTCTCACTTTATTGATGCTTTTGCAGAAATAGATTAAACACCCAGTATTTTCAGTGTGTTTAAATTTATCAGTAAAAGCATAGTCCTTAACAATGAAGATGATTTAAAAAACTGTAAACATGATTTGAGGTTTCATGATTAGCATATATGTTAATTAGAGCTGATAAAATTTAATTGTAGGCTACAAATATAAGGAAATGGTCAGCCATTCAGAAAATGATATTTGCCATTTAAATTGTTTTACTTATATCTGAATAGTTGTATATCATTATAAATGTGTAGGAAAAGCATCCAAAATTCACAGGTAATATGATGATTCAAGTTTTATTTTTTACCAAAATATTAAACCTCTCTGATGTATCTAAAGACTATTCTACATACTTTGAATATTTTAAAGTAGAAAAGTTGAATTTTTCCTAATAACTGTTTATATTAGCGTATTTTTAATAATTGTACTTAGAACATGTTTAAAATATTTTCCTGAAAGAATAAGCATGGTATGATTACAGGGATGAATGAATACATGTGCACTTTTATTTTGAGAAGCAATTACTTTTACCAACTTGAACATAAACAAGTCAGTTAAAATCTCTGAACCTAAGACAACTGAAAACTATAATTTATAGATTACATGTGATCAGAATTGGTTTGGGAATTCTTATTGCAGCAGAATGACTGGGGCATAGTGTATTTATATTTAATATAGATTATATGTAATATAATTTTATCCTTTCAGAGGTCAAATGATATTATCAATAGTAGTGTGGTCATCATAAATTTGTACTTTATGTAAATAGTTAAAACACATTAGGTTATAACTCTGTGAGGGGAATTACCATGTATTCCATGTAGCCCTCATATATAATAATTGGTAAATCTTCATTGGAGAAGCTAAATATCAATGGTAGGTGCTGAACCTAGGTTCCTTGGATTTTAGATCAAAACGTACTCCTCTCTTATCCTTGTGTGTTACCTTGGACAAGGTATTATACTTCTCTGAGTCTTATTTACTTCATCTATCACATAAGGGAGTTGGACTAGATTGCCTCTAATGTCTCTTTCAACCATGTATCTGTAATACTATTTTTTAAATTAAGATTTTTTTTGTTTTCAGTTTACAACACTCAGCTCCACATGATTTCAAGCTACAGATTTTCTTCCCCCCCCCCACCTCCCCAAAATGGCATGGAATCTGATATATCCTCTACATATAACTTCCCATCAAACTCATTTACATAATAGCCAAGTTGCAAAGAAGAACCATGACCAATGGAATGAATCATGAGAAAGAAGAAACAAAACCAAAATAAAAGAGAGAGGAAAAAAAAAAGAAAAAAAAGGGAGAGCAGACAGTGTTCCTCAATCTACATTCAGACTCCATGATTCTGTCACTGGATATAAATAGCTCTCCCCATCATGAGTCATTTGGAGTTCTCTTTGCACCTTGTATTGCTGAGAAGAGCAAAGTCTATCAGGGTTAGTCATCACAGAATCCATATATCTGTGGTTCTGTATAATGTTCTCCTGGTTCTTCTCCGCTCACTCAGCATCATATCATGTAGGTTTTTCCAGGTTATTATGAAATCTGTGTCTTCTCCCTTTCTTAAAGCAAACTAATATTCCATTACCTTCATATACCACAACTTGTTCATCCATTCCCCAATTGATGGGCATTCCCTTGATTTCCAATTCTTTGCTACCGCAAAAATACATACAAGTCCCTTTCCCATTTATGTGATCTCTTTGGGATACAGCCCTAGAAGTGGTATTGCTGGGTCAAAGGGTAAGAACATTTTTACAGCCCTTTGGGCATAGATCCAAATTGTTCTCCAGAATGACTGGATCAATTCACAACTCTACCAGCAATGTGACAATGTTCCAATTTTCCCACATCCTTTCCCGCATTTATCATTTTCCTGTTGTGTCATGTTAGCCAATCTGACAGGAAAGATGTGGTACCTAAGAAGTGTTTTGATTTACATTTCTCTAATCAGTAGTGATTTAGAGCATTTTTTCATATGCCTATAAATATCTTTAATTTCTTCCCCTAAAGAGTGTCTGTTCATATCCTTTGACCATTTCTTAATTGGGGAGTGACTTGTATTCCTCTAAATTTGGCTTAGTTCCCTATATATTTTAGAGATGAGGTCTTTATCAGAGACACTAGTTGTAAAGGTTTTCTCCCAATTTTCTGCTTCCCTCCTAATCTTTGTTGCATTAGCTTTGTTTATACAAAAACTTTTCAATTTAACATAATCAAAATTATCCATTTTGCTTTTATAATGCTTTCTATCTTTTGTTACATCATGAATTCCTTGCTTTCCCATAAATTTGATAGGCAAACTATTCCTTGTTCTCCCAAATTGCTTATAGTATCAACCTTTATTCCTAAATCATGAAACCATTTTGACTTTATTTTGGTATGTGGTGTAAGATGTTTGTCTATGTCTAGTTTCTGCCTTAACATTTTCAAATTTACCCAGCAGTTTTTGTGAAATAATGAATTCTTAGCCCAGAAGGTGGATTCTTTGGATTTATCAAAGAGTAGATTGCTATGCTCATAGACTACTATATCCTCTGTACCTAACCTATTCCACTGATTCATCATTCTGTTTCTTTGCCAGTACAAAGTAGTTTTGATGACTGCTGCTTTATAGTACAGTTTAATATCTGGTATGGCTAGGCCACATTATCTAGCATTTCTTTTCATTAATTCCCTAGATATTCTGGATCTTTGGTTCTTCCAGATGAATTTTGTTATTACTTTATGCAGCTCTGTAAAATAATTTTTGGTAGTTTGATTGGCATGGCACTGAATAAGTAAATTATTTTAGGTAAAATTGTCATTTTTTTATATTAGCTCAGCCTAACCACAAGGAACTGATGTTTTTTTTTTCCATTTACTTAGATCTGACTGTATTTGTGTGAAAAGTGTTTCATGATTATATTCACGTAGGCCCTGGGTTTCTCTTGGCAGATAGACTCCCAAATATTTTATAGTGTCTACAGTAACTTTAAAAGGAATTTCTCTTCCTATCTCTTGCTGTTAGGCTTTGTTGATAATGTATAGGAATGCTGAGAATTTATGTAGGTTTGTTTTATAAACTGCAACTTTGCTTAAGTTATTATTTCAAATAGCATTTTACTTGATTCTCTAGTAGTATTCTCTAAGTAAATCATCATATCATCACAAAAAGTTTGAGTCTAAATCTGAGTCCATTTTCGCTGCCTGGCCATGTTTCCAGACAACTGCTTGACCCTTGAGTTTTTCATTGGGGTATGACTGCTGGTAGAGTAGAGAGTACTTTGTCACAGGCTTTAGGGGCTTTGTTCTGTTGTTTTCAGAGCTATTTCTACACAGCAAGCTCTGCCACACCAGCACTCCTGCTCCCCCAAGAACCACCAACCTGGACCTGACTCAGATCTTCAGCAGGCTCTTCACTTCTGCTCTGATCAGCCACTTAATCCCTCCCACCAGGTGGCCTGGGGCTGGAAGAAACTGCATGTGTAGTTCCTCAGAGCTGCACCACCTCTGCTAACCCCAGGGGAAAGGGGATGGCCGAACCCCAAACTCTTTTCACTCTCTCCCCACAGTTTTTCCCTCTAACCTTCTCTGTTCTCTGTTTTCTTTGGTGTTTGCAGGTTGAGAAGTCTGATAACTGCCATAGCTCACTGATTCAGGGTGCTAAGGCCTGTTCCGTCTGGCTCCCAGTGTGTCTGGTCTAGGTGCAGCCCATGCTGGGCTCTGCTTCACTCTGCTCCCAGCTCCTTGTGATACACCTTTACCCAGTGACCATCCAGGCTGTCCTGGACTGGAACACTCCTTCCCTCTGCTATTTCGTGGGCTCCGCAGTTCTAGAATTCGTTCAGAACCATTTTTATAGGTCTTTGGAGGATCCTGGGGGAGAGCTTTAGGCGGGTCCCTCCTTTCCAGCCACCGTCTTGGCTCTGCTGCCCTTTCTAGTTGTTGTTAATAGAAATGGATGTTGTATTTTGTCAAAAGATTTTTCCACATCTATTGAGATGATCATATGGTCTCTGCTAGTTGTATTGTGGATACGATCAGTTATGCTGATAGTTTTACTAACTTGGAATCAGCCTTGCATTCCTGCAATAAAACCTGCCTGATCGTAGTGTATTATTCTCATCATAAGTTGCTGCAATCTCTTTGTTAATATTTTATTTAAAATTTTTACATCAATATTCATTAAGGAAATTGGTCTGTAATTTTCTTTCTGTGTTTTGATTCTTCCTGGTTTAGGTATTAGAACCATATCTGTGTCATGAAAAGAATTTGGTAGGACTCCTTCTTCAATTACTTTCCCAAATAGTCTATAAAGTAAAGGAATTAATTATTCTTTAAATGTTTGATAGAATTCACATGTAAGGTGGGGTGGAGCCAAGATGGTGGCTGGAAAACAGAGACTTCCCTAAGCTCTCCCCCAGTCTCCTCCAAATACCTATAAAAATGGCTCTGAAAATATTCTAGAGCTGCATAGCCAACAAAATAGAAGAGATAAGCAGGGCTCCAGCCCAGGACAGCCTGACTGGTCACTGAGTAAGGTCTATTGCACAAACCTGAGAGCGGAACAGAAAAGAGCACAGCATGGGCTGCACTTGGACCAACCAGACTGGGAGCCAAGTAGAATAGGTCATAGTGCCCTGACTCAGTGATCTGTGGCAGTTACCAGACTTCTAAACCCACAAACACAAAAGGCAACAAAGCAGGTTAGTGGGAAAAAACTTTTGGGACAGAGTGAAAGAAGTTCATGTCTGGGCACTGCCCCAGGGGCACTGGAGGTGGTGCAACTCTGAGGCTGCTTCCAAAGCTACAGCTGCAGTTGCTTCCAGGCCCAGGCCCACCTGGCGGAAGGAGTTAAGTGGCAGATCAGAGCTAGAGTGCAGAACCTGCTTGGATATGAGTCACAGTCTGGGTTGGTTGTTCTTGAGGGAGGAGGAGTGCTGGTGTGGCAGAATTTCCTGTGTAGAAATAGCTCTGAAAACAGCAGTGCAAGTCCTCAAGCTTGGGACAAAGGACTTTGTACTCTCCAAGCAGTCATACCCTGATGAAAAGCTCAAGGGTCAAGTAGTTGGCTGGAAATATGAACAGGCAGTGAAAATAGTCTCAGATTCAGACTCGGACTTGGGAATCTTTTTTTGGTGACAAAGAACAGCAAAACATACAGCCAGAAGAAGTCAACAAAGTCAAAGAGCCTACATCAAAAGCCTCCAAGAAAAACATGAACTGGTCTAAGGCCATGGAAGACCTCAAAAGGGATTTGGAAAAGAAAGTAAGAGAAGCATAGGAAAAATTAAAAAGAGAAATGAAAATGAGGTGAGAAAACCATGAAAACTATTCAATGACTTGCTAAAGGAGAACCAAAAAAATACTGAAGAAAACAATTCCTTAAAAATAGACTAACTCAAATGGCAAAAGGGCTCCAAAAAGCCAGTGAGGAGAAAAATGCCTTCAAAGGCAGAATTAGCCAAATGGAAAAGGAGGTCCAAAGGACCACTGAAGAAAATACTACCTTAAAAAATTAGATTGGAGCAAGTGGAAGCTAGTGACTTTATGAGAAATCAAGATATTATAAAACACAACCAAAGGAATGAAAAATGGAAGACAATGTGAAATATCTCATTGGAAAAACCCCTGACCTGAAAAATAGATCCAGGAGAGATAATTTTAAAATTATTGGACTACCTGAAATCCATGATCAAAAAAAGAGCCTAGATATCATGTTTCAAGAAATTATGAAGGAGAACTGCCCTGATATTATAGAGCCAGAGGGTAAAACTGAAATTGAAAGAATCCACCGATTACCTCTTGAAAATGATCCCCAAAAGAAAACTATTAGGAATATTGTCGCCAAATTCCAGAGCTCCCAGATCAAGGAGAAAATACTGCAAGCAGCCAGAAAGAAACAATTTGAGTATTGTGGAAACACAGTCAGGACAACACAAGATCAAGCAGCTTCTACATAAGGGATCAAAGGAAGGGCTTGGAATATGATGTTCTGGAGGTCAATGGAGCTAGGATTAAAACCAGGAATCACCTACCCAAAAAAAAACTCAGTATCATCCTCCAAGTGAAATATGGATTTTCGATAAAATAGAGGACTTGCAAGCTTTCTCAGTGAAAATACCAGAGCTGAATAGAAAATTTGACTTTCAAACACAACAATCAAGAGAAGCATGAAAAGATAAACAAGAAAGAGTAATTATAAGGGACTTACTAAAGTTGAACTGTTTTGTTTACATTCCTACATGGAAAGATGATGTGTATAATTCATGAGACCTCAGTATTAGGGTAGCTGAAGGGAATATACATACATACATACATACATACATATATATGTATATATAGGCAGAGGTCACAGGGTGAGTTGAATATGAAGGGATGATATCTAAAATAATGAAATCAAATTAAGGGATGAGAGAGGAATATATTGAGAGAGGGAGAAAGGCAGAGATAGAATGGGGTAAATTACCTCGCATAAAAGTGGCAAGAAAAAGCAGTTCTATAGGAGGGGAAGAGGGCGCAGGTTAGGGGGAATGAGTGAATCTTGCTCTCATCAGATTTGACTTGAGAAGGGAATAACATACACACTCAATTGGGTATCTTACTCCACAGGAAAGAAGGAGGAAGGAGATAAAAGGTGGGGACGTTAGAAGGGAGGGCAGATGGGGGAGGAAGTAATCAAAAGCAAATACTTTTGAAAAGGAACAAGGTCAAGGGAGAAAACTGAATAATGGGGGACTGGATCGGAGGGAGCAAAATATAGTTAGTCTTTCACAACATGAGTATTGCGGAAGGGTTTTACATAATGATACACTTGTGGCCTATGTTGAATTGCTTGCCTTCTTAGGGAGGGTGGGTGTGAAGTGAAGAGGGGAGAGAATTTGGAACTCAAAGTTTTAAAAGTAGATGTTCAAAAAAAAAGTTGTTTTTGCCTGCAACTAGGAAATAAGATATACAGGCAATGGGGCATAGCAATCTATCTTGCCCTAGAAGAAAGTAAGGGAAAAGGGAAGGGTTGGGGGTGTGGGGTGACAAAAGGGAGGGCTGACTGGGGAATGGGGCAATCAGGATATATATGCCATCTTGGAGTGGGGGGAGGGTAGAAATATGGATAAAGTTTGTAATTCAAAATCTTGTGGAAATCAATGCTGAAAACTAAAAAATATTAAATAAATCATAAAAAATATTAATGCAAAAAAAATTCCCATGTAAAACCATCTGGCCCTGGAGATTTTTTTCCTAAGGAGTTCGTTGATTTACTTGCTCAATTTCTTTTTCTGAGAGGGAGTTCTTTAGGTATTTTACTTCATTTTATATTAACCTGGGCAATTTATATTTTTGTAAATATTCATCCATTTCCCAATGGTTATCAAATTTATGGGCATACAATTAAGCAAAATAATTCCTAGTTATTGTTTTTATTTCCTCTTCATTGGAGGTCATCCTTTTCATTTTTGATACTAGTAATTTGGTTTTCTTCTTTCTTTTTTTTTAATCAAATTGACCAAAAGTTATTAATTTTATTGGTTTTTTCATAAAACCAGCTATTAGTTTTATTTATTATTTTAATAGTTTTCTTGATTTAAATTTTGTTAATCTCTCCTGTGATTTTCAGCATTTCTAATTTAGTCTTTAAATGGGGATTTTCAATTTGTTCTTTTTCTAGCTTTTTCGGTTGCATGCCTAATTCATTTATCTCCTTTTTCTCTATTTTATTCATGTAAGCATTTAGAGATATACAACTTCCTCTAAAATCTGCTTTTGCTGCAACCCATAAGTTTTGTTAAGTTGTTTCATTATTGTACTTCTCTTGAATGAAGTTATTAATTGTTTCTATGATATTTTCCTTGGCCCAATCTTTCTTTAGAATTAGATTATTTAGTTTCCAATTAATTTTTAGTTTATTTGTCCATGGTTCTTCATTACAAATAACTTTTATTGCAACATGATCTGAAAATGATGCTTTGACTATTCCTGCCTTTCTGCACTGGATTGTGAGGTTTTTATACCCTAGTACATGGCCAATTTTTGAGTATGTGCCATGTACCACTGAAAAAATTGTATATTCCTTTTTATCCCCATTCAGTTTTCTCCAGAGGTCTATCATATCTGCATTTTCTAAAATTCTACTCAACTCCTTAACTTCTTTCTTGTTTATTTTGAGGTCATACTTATCAAGTTTAAAGAGGGGGAGGTTGAGGTCCTCCACTATCATACTTTTGCTGTCTGTTTCTTCCTGTTACTCCTTTAAATTCTTCTCTAAGAATTTGCATGCTATACCACTTGGTGCATATGTGTTAAATAATGATATTGCTAAATTGTTTATTGGGCCTTTTAGCAGGATGTAGTGTCCTTCCTTATCTCTTTTTTATTAGATCTATCTTTGCTTTTGTTTTGTCTGAGATTAGGATTGCTACCCCTGCTTTTTTTACTTTAGCTGAAGCACAATATATTCTACTCCAGCCTTTTACCTTTACCCTGAGTGTATCCCCCTGTTTTCAAAAACATGGTTAGATTCCACAGAGTAAGAGGCAATGCCTTAACCATATATATGTTATAAAGGCCACTAGTACTTCTTCCATCCTTATCAAGGGGAGTGGTAACCTTCTCTCCTTTCATACAACATGGCTTTTGGAGTCTTTAACAACAGAGACCTGGTTGAAGCAAAAGAAAGAGAACACAAAGAAAGAGCTACAGGTAGAGAACATGCTCAATTCTTGGCTGCTGCTGTGGCCAGGAAAAGACTCAAGGAGTTCCCCTCCAGGGCACCCTCCTTGTAGGAATCCTGGTGACTTAGCTTTCAATGCTGCAAGGAGGCTCACTGGTCCAAGTAGTGCCCCTCCAAGGTGCCCCTACAGAGAAAACCCTCAAGAATGACACCTGCAACACCCTGTGCAATATGTGACCAAAAGGGTAATTGGAGGAAAGATTGGCCCCAGGTTGGGAAAGTGGTGGAGCCACCCCCCCAGTACCCTGTCCTCCAGTCTTCTCAAGACTGGGAATGATGGGGGAGCCTGGAGCTTGGCAGCATTCCCACTTTCCCCACCTTTCTCACTGATCCCTTGGCAAAATAAAGGCTGAAGTTATGGTTACCCACTTTATCATGGCTATGTTCTCTGGTTTTACTCTGGCCCTACCCACCCGTCAACCCACCAGGTCAAGACATACCCCTTCCCCTACCTAATTGAGGATCTGTTGTTTGAACACTCCTTCCTTATGCTCTCCTCTTGCCCCGTCCTCTTGTTAGGAAGAGACCTGATGGTGAAATTGGGGAGCTAATTTTGTCTAGTTAAATCTCCCGTCTCTGTTTTCCTTCTGTTCACCCAACCTACCCATGTTCCCCCAGAATTGTGGGAGGCAGTTGAACCAAATGTTTGGGACCAGGGAATTTCTGGTTGAGGTACTTCTGCCACTCCAGCCATAGTTCGCCTTCAAGATCCTAAAGTGTTCCCCCTTATCTGTCAATATCCAATTAGGCCCAAGGCCTAGGAGAGACTGCAACAATTAATTGCTACTCAAGGCCCTGACTCACTCAAGGCCCTGACTCACTCCCTCTACAGTGGGGCCCGAACAGGCTAAAACTTTTACTAAATTGACCACCACTCCAGCCTTAGCTCTACCCAATCCAGAAAAGGTTTTCACTCCTTATGTTGATGAAATGAGAGGACAGGCTTTGGGGGTATTAATTCAGGCCTTAGGACATGACCCCAGACCAGTTCCCTATTTTTCAAAACAATGAGACTATGCCTACAACAGCCATTCTAATTGAGGAAGCTCCTAAACCTTTAGTTGACCAGCCCTCAGAAGTTCTGACTCCCCAGCGAGTTCAGAGCATCCTGGAAGCAGAGGGCCACCAGAGGCTGGCTGGCCAGAGGCTCACCAAATATTATGCCTTGCTCTTAAATTCCTGTGACCTAATTCTTCGGGTGTGCTACACACTCCTGAACCCCAAAGCAGTGTGGTACACAGAGCAAGGGGTTAAGAGAGCTAGGTATGAAATAGTCATCTTTAATTCCTTCCAGATAAATTGTCTTTTACACCAGGGAAACTGTCCTTTCTCTATACTACTATACTGCCTGTTTGGTCCTTGTTTGCTTAACCTCCTTGCCAGGTTTGTCTCCTCCAGGCTCTAAGCCATCAACTCCCAGATGACTGCTCAGACTATATACCCCTTGATCTGTATGCAATAAGGCAGGGACAGCTCTACACCCCTTGCCAGCAGCAAGCAATTTCAGGAGCTGAAACCTTCGCCCCTTACCCCAAAGGAATTTGAATCCCATTAGTTTGAGGGGAAAATGATGGGGTTTAGACTGTGGGAGCCGCCTTGAACTCTCCTTGGATCTTCCCACTTGATGAGGCATTTGCCTGAGGACATAAGCCTTTCATTATTACTAGGCCCAAATCTCTAGGGCTAGGTCACTCTTAACCTAGCCTATCCCTCCATTGTCCAGCTATTTCAAACCCTTGATCCTATGAGAGTGTCTATGTGCAAATCTATTACCCTTAAACTAGCCTAGCCCTCCATTGTCTGTTTTCTCCAGGTAGGCTTCAGCTTCCTCCCACCCTTAATCCCATTCTCTTGGTTCCTGAAGTCAGACCTCACCCCAGTCCCATCAAGATCCTCCTCAGACTCCTCTTCAAGATCCTCCCTAAACCCCTCCTCCCATCAGCCCAGACCACCCTAGATCTCTCCCACAATCTTTCTGTATATAAGCTCCATCTTGCCTCCATGAAGGTGCTCAGATACAATATCACGCAGTGGATTGAATCTGGCCTTCTGGTGAAAATGAGTATCACAAATGGTGAGATTTCTTAAGACTACCCATTATGGCAAATCTTTAATAAACTTTGTTTTTCTCTTTGACTGAAAAAAAGAAATTTTCTTGAAAGATGATGTTCAGGCTCTTTTTTAATCATGGTTTTCCCAAAGTCCAATTATTTTTATCTCTCCTGGATCTATTCCTTAGATCAGTTGTTTTTCCAATGTGATATTTCACATTGTCTTCTATTTTTTCATTACTTTGTTTTGTGTTATTGTTTCTTGATTTCTCATAAAGTCATTAGTTTCCATTTGCTCCATTCTAATTTTAAAGGAAATATTTTCTTCCGTGATCTTTAGGACCTCGTTTTCCATTTGGCCAATTCTTTTCATGATATTCTTCTACTTGGTTTGTTGGACTTCTTTTATCATTTGGTCTAGTCTGCTTTTTAAGGTGCTATTCTCTTCAATACTTTTTGTGTGTCTCTCTTATGAGCTGTTGACTCTTTTCTCATCATTTTCTTGCATCACCCTCATTTCTCTTCCCGATTTTTCCTCTACCTCTCCTAGATTTTAAAAATCCTTTTTGAGCTCTCCCATGGCCTGACACCAATTCATATTTTTCTTGGAGGATTTCCATACAGGAGCTTTTACTTTATTATCTTCTGAATGTATGTTTTGAGCTTCCCTGTCACCTAGTTACTCTATGGTCAGAAATTATTTTTCTGTTATTTGCTCATTTTTCCAGTCTGTTACTTGACTTTTAAATCTTTGTTAAAGTAGGGCTCTGCTTCCAGGTTGGAGGGCACACTGTCCCAAGCTTCAAGGCTTTGTGCAGCTGTTTTCAGAGATACTTCTAGATACTTCTGTAAGTTTTAGGCTTTTCCAAGGTGGTATGATCTGAGAAGCATTCTTTATTACTTTTCTGTCTGGTGCTCTGGTCTCTGAATGATGACACTCCTTTCTGCCCTGGAGCTGTAATGAGGGACCCTGGACCACTATGGCCACAAGCTGTGCTATACCAATGCTCCACCTTGCCATGGGACTCCAACCCAGGATTGTACCCTGTACTTGAGTATAGGCAAAGCAACAGAGTCCTGCCTCATTATTAGCAAAGAGATCCCTGTAATATCCTTCTGACCAATTGTGATCTTACCATCTGTGGTATGAGAGTTTCCAGAAGCAGCAGTTAGTGCTACTGATTCAGTGACTCCCAAAGCCTGCTTCTGGTTTAACAGGGTTGGGTCCATGTTGGCAGGGCCTCCACTGGATTGTGCTCCACTCTCAGCCAGGTGTGACTGACCTTTCCTGCTGAACTTCTAAGTTCTCTTTGGCATATTTGGGCTGAGAGGTCTAAAAATGACCACTGCTGCCACTGATTTGGTTACCCCAAAGCCTGCTCCTGCCAGTTCTGTGCTTATGTGGCTTATGCTGTACTGGGCTCCTCTCTCACCCTGGTGGAACAGACCTTTCCTACAGACCATCTAAGTTGTCTTGGGATGCAAAATTGTTTGACTCCATCTTTTGTGGCTTCTACTGCTCTAATATTCACTTAGAGTAATTATTTAAAGGTTATTTAGAGAGGTTTGGGGAGACCTCAGGTGTGTCACTGCCTATACTCCACCATCTTGGCTCTGCCACCCCACCTATCTATTTTAAAGTGTTTTATGGATGTTATTTTTCTGTTTATTTTGGCCTTCTGTGTTTTTCCTTTTTATTTTATTTTACCCATCATATGTATACTACTTGTTAGAACTCTTCTTTGCTTGCTCATTTCTTGGATTTATGTTTTTTCTACTTTTTCTGTAAGTCATTTTTTATTATGAGGATTTTGTTATTGTAGTTATTTTCCTTTTATACCATACACATACACACACACACACACACCACACATATGTATATATTCTATTTAGTTATTAAATCTAGGCATATAACTTCCACATCTATTGATCCAATCTCAACATTTCCTCTTAGCTTCCATACAAAGTCTCTAACTTGTTACTTCCACCCATACAATCTACATACATCCAAATCCAAATACTTTAAAATGAACTCATGATCTCCTGTTCCAAACTGGTCCCTCTTCCAAATTTGTTCTTCCTTTTAATAGTTTTGCCCTTTCCCTGGACATAAGAGCTCAGCCTTGGAAAATCTTGGATTCTTCCCTCTTTTCTCTTCATTTACACATCTATTAAGTTTCCAAGTCCTGTCAATTATTAATTCACAATATCTTCCACAAACATCTGTCTTCTCTTCTCCCATCGTATACATCCACAATGTCACATGGAGATTCTGTTACTTCTTGATCTAGCAGAAAATAGTCTTCCCACAGTGGTCTGGCCATGTGTTTTCCCTGTTCAAAAACTTTCAATTCCTGTTACCCTTATGGAAAAATAACAAAGGTTCACTGAGGCATGAATGGTATTTGACCATAAGGCTCCTTCTTATCTTTCCAGGATTAATTAATTTTATTCTTTTTTTGTTCTTTATCCCAGATAATGGACTATTGGACTACTAATTTTCCCTCACCTCTTCTTTTCATCCCTCTCCTCTATTATTTTACAAAAGTCATCCTCTCATTCTCTTCTCTATGTGATGAAGTATTTCTCTGCCTTATGTTCTCAATTCTAGTTCCATCTTCTACATAAAGCAGTCTTTGATCATTACTGTCCCCTCCTGCTCCAAATGTTTTCATCCCCTCCTATTTTCCTCAAATATTTGAATTGTACTTCTTCTTTTCTGTATATTGTCTTATATTATCTTTCTTAGCATATTTATTATGTGTCCTCTGCCATGCAAAGGGGTAAAAAAGAGTTTATTGAGGGCACGAACTGTCTTTTAGACCTTTTCCTAATCCTCAAAATTTATTAATATCTTGAAGCTGTTTTTGTTTTATTTTGTATTTTGTTTTTCTTTTTGTCTAGATTTGTGATTTCCTTAGAGTAGAGAACCTGTGAGTTATGAAACCTTTTCTACCAATGTAAATGTGCACTTTGTCAGCAACTTATTGTCTCTGAAATCTGCCTAAGGTACTGAGAGGATTAGCAACTTGGCCAAATTAATTTAGACAACACAGGGAAGAGGTAGGACTTCTGAATCTGAGGATAGGTCTTTATCTAATTTTCCCTATAGTATTGCACATAGTATGGACTATTTAAAATGTCTGCTAAATTTTGTAATTTCCTTCTAATATTTCTGGAAATTACATTCCCAGAAAGCCCATAATTAATTTTCTAAAGTAGAAATAGTTTGCACTTAATTATTTTAAAAGTATGTTATTCAGGAGCAGCTAGGTGGCACAATGAGTAGAGCACTGGCCCTGGAGTCAGGAGGACCTGAGTTCAAATCTGGCCTCATACACTGACACACTTATTAGCCATGTGACCTTGGGCAAGTCACTTAACCCCAATCGCCCTGCCTTCCTCCCTCCAAAAAATATTTTGGTTGACAGTATAATAATAAAAATATGGATTTTGTAAAAATTACTTTTGTAAAGTGCTTGCTTTAATTTAGCATATAAAACAAATTGGGATGATGTTGATAAAAGTTATACTGTGCCCTTCCCTTCTCTCCCTCATAAGACTGGCAGCTAGGTGGTACAGTGGATAGAGTATTGGGCTTAGAGTTGGGAAAACTCATGTTCCTGAGTTCAAATTCTGCCTCAGACACTTACTAGATATGTGACCCTTGGGGAGTCACTTAACCCTATTTGTCTCAGATTCTTCACCTGTAAAATGAGCTGGAAAATGAAACGACAAGCTGTGCCAGTATCTTTGCCATGAAAACACCCAAATGGAGTCATGAAGAGTTGGACAAGACTGAAAAATGAAACAAACATCTTCCAATGTATTCCACCACTGAAAGGTATGAGAGCTTTGAACCCTTCCCTGCCCCCTCCAAATTGAGCTCATCCCCATTCCTTAGGCAGTCTGGTACTATTCTTAAACACATCTCTCTTCCACAGTGCTAACCACATTAAAAGTAAATGTATCGTGCACATTTGATTTTTAGCCCTATTTAAGCTCAGAAATATGTATCTAAGCATCCTCACAGGAAAGAAGAGAAGCATATGTTGCTACCTGTGGTGACCTATTTATCTTTTAAATGTGAAACCCTACGATTTCTTTTTCATATTGTTATAAGTGATATAGACTTCAAAACAAAACATTTTTTTCTTTTTGAGAAAAATATTGAATAGATTCTTCTTGACCACAAAAATTATTCAAATCCATACTAATTAGTATTGTAGTTGTTACATTAACTTTATGGCCATGAAAGATAGTGATGCATCTTAGAGACTGAAAAAAAGTGTTTGCTAACTTTCAAATTCATTATGGATATAAGGTCAATATATCTAATACCTCCAAACCAAAAGCCACAAATATTGCAATAATTTCTTAACATTGTTGAATATATATTTGAAAAGAGTAAGCATGTACAGATCCAAATATTTGTCTCCTCATAACTTTTAACAAAGAAATTGATTCAGCTTATCCCTTTTTTCATTATTTTTCTTTCTTGTTTTTGCTGTGTGGGTAGAAAATCTCAGGAGATGAAAGGAAAGAGATTTGGCAATATCATGAAGGAATTCTTTGATATCTTATTCCTGAGGAAAAGCATCAATATATGGTACCCATAATATAGATCAAACAACCCAAGAGTCAATGATCCTTAAACATAGATAAAATGTGATTTCAATGTCATGTAAGAGCATAAGATAAGAAGAAGATAAAGCTTAAGAAATACAGTGCATAAAATACTAGCCAGGGAACCAATTTGTTATCCAAAAGCAGACAACCAAGATGGAAACTCCACCTTCCAAACTAGGAAATGATGCTTTTTTTTCTTTGATGTGTCTGGTGGTTTAATATTTTAGTCATATTACTATACTAACTAAATCTGATAACTTAGGGATCTAATCAGGCTATACAAGATGCTATGCTGAAAGTAGCAATGACAAATTGCATCATAGCATTTTATGTTGAGGAAATACAGTAGCCAAATCAAGACAGAGAGAGAGAGAGACAGAGAGAGAGAGAGAGAATAGAAGAAGGAAAGGAGGAAAGGAAGAAAGGAACAAAACAAGGAAGGGAGGAAGGAAGGAAGGAAAGAGGGAAGAAGAAGATCTTGACTTGAAAATAAGGAATGGGCACTTGTGTAATTAAGGGCTCCCAAGAGAAAGGTCATGATTCTTTTAGAACTCAGAAATACTTGGAGGACTGAGTAAACAGTAAATCACTGTATCACTGTAGCTCTCCCATATTCACTTCCAAATAACCATAAATAGCTTGCTGGAGCAGCAGAACCAGTGGAAAGACAGGGTAGAGGTGTCTTATACCCCATGATATTTAGAGGATCAGCAAGAAAGATCCATATCACTCAGGTAAAAAGGGAGTACATTCCAGGACAGGAAGCATCCCAGCAAGCCATCAGGAAGCACCACCTCAGCAAACTACATGCATTTTCCACTGGCCAGACATCCACAGACTTCACCTTTGGCCTGCGCTGGCATCCTCTAGCAGCCAGATCTCCATGTGCTTCAGAAAAACTCAGGGCAAAAGGCACCCTCAGATAGCCATACCTTCAAACATTTCAATGCAGCCCCCAGGGAAATGCAGAAACCCCCACCATGCCCCACTAGGAACCTAGCTCAGCACCATGGTGATATAAGGGTACTGTTGGAATGTTGTTCTTTTGCTCAAAGAGCTCTTCAGTCTTAGAAAGCCCCAGGAAAATTCTATTAAGATGGTAGAGAGAAGCCAAGAAGTTGCCAAAGCTCTTCCCAGTTTCCCTCAGAAGAAGTAATCAAACATCTAAATGGATTCTAATGCAACAGAACCTACAAAAAGACAGAGTGAAACAATTTTCTAGCTTCAGATAACTTAGAGGGACTTCAGGAACAGTCTATCTCACTTGGATAAAAGGAGAGCAAAAACCAGTGGCAACAGTGTTGGGGAAAGCCAGCAGGAGACTTTTGGCCACAGCACGGATCAACAACCAAAGTCCCTGGCTCAGTAGGCCAGTGGCACAGAAGACCAGCTCTGAGGCCTCCAGTCCTAGTGCTGAAGGCAAGTTGCTAGCCTAGGATATCAGGGAAGAATAGATGTGGCTATGCGGAGCCACCCCATCAAAGTAAACAAGTTGTCAGCACCTTGTGCCCTTGGCCCCCAGCAAAAGAAGCTTGGGACTGTACCCCCTATATCCTAGGAGGAGAACTCAACTTTAAAAACCACAAAATAGGCCAAAAAATGAATTAGAAGAAAAAAAGAACCATAAGCATAGAAAATTGCTATGGCGACAAGGAAGATCAAAACACAAGCTCAGAAGAGTACAACATTGTCAACATACCTATATCTGAAACCTCAAAGGAAAGTATGAATTGGTCTGAAGCCTAAAATGCATTCTGAGAAGAGGTCAAAAAGGATTTTCAAACTCAAATGAGAGAGGTAGAAGAAAAATTGGGAAAAGAAATTAGAGATACGTAAGAGAGAGTCAACAGGTTGGAAAAGGAAGGACAAAAACTGAAAACAATTCCTTAAAAAATATAGAATTGGCCAAAAAGAAAAGGAGGTAAAAAATGATAACTGAAGAAAATAATTCTTTAAAAATTAGAATTGGAAAATGGAAGCTAATGACTCTATGAGACATCAAGAATTCGCCTAAAAATATTGAAAGAATGAAAAGAAATAGAAGAAAATGCATTGGAAAAATGACTTATCAGGAAAATATGTCCAGGAGAGATAACTTAAGAATTATTGAAATACGTGAAAGCCCAAAAAGAGCCTCAACACCTTTAAATACATTATCAAGGAAATCTGTTGTGATATCCTAGAACCAGAGGATAAAATAGTCATTGAAAGAATCCACTGATCACCTCCTGAAAGAGATCCCAAAATCAAAACTCCAAGGAATATTGTAGACAAATTCCATATTTACCTGGTAAAGGAGAAAATACTACCAGGAGCCAGAAAGAAACAATTTAAATATCATAGAGCCTCACTCGTGATTAGACAGGACTTAGCAGCTTCAACATTAAAGGATCACTAGGATTGGATTATAATATTCTGGAAGGCAAAGAAGCTTGGATTACAACCAAAAATCAACCACCAGGCAAAACTGAGCATAATTTTTCAGGGGAAAAGATGGATATCCAATGAAATAGAGGACATACAATCATTCCTTTTGAAAAGACCAGAGTTGAACAGATAATTTGATCTTAAATACAAGACTCAAGAGAAGCAGAAAAAGGCAAACGGGAAAGGGAAAACAACAATGACAACATTTTATTTAATTAGGTTAAGCTGTTTATGTCCCTACATAGGAGGATGATATTGTAACTAATGGTAACTGTATCTCTTGGGTTAGTTAAAAGGGGTTTACATAGCCAGAAAGAATGGTTATAAGTTGACTTTGATGTGATATAAAAATAGTTAAGGGGTGAAAAAGAGGATTGTACTGGGAGAAGAGAAAAGGAGAGGCAGAAAAGGGTAAATTACATCATAAGAAGATTTATTATAGCAGAGGGAAAGAAGGGAGGAGAGGGAACACTGAACATTACACTCATTGGATTTGGCTCAAAAAGGGAATAATATACACATGCAGTAGGATATAAAAACCTATCTTATCCTACAGGGATATAGGATGAGGAAGGGGAAAGAAAAGGCAGGGGGTGAATAGAAGAGAGAGCAGAATTATTAGGGGAAGGGGTAAACCAAAGGAATAGAGGCTGATAGAAGGGAGAGCAGATTGAGGGAATTAGTGTTTAGAAGCAAAACACTGGTGAGAAAGGAAAGAAAGAAAGAAGAAAGAGAAGTATAAACAGGGAACAGGGTGGAGAGGGAGACATGATAATCATAATTCTGAATGTGAAGGCAATGAACTCTCCCCTACAATGGAAGCAAATAGGAGATTGGGTTAAAAGCCAGAGTCCTACAACATGTTGTTTACAAGAAACACATTTTAAGCAGAGAGATATACACAGAGTAAAAGCAAAAGGCTGGAGCAGAATATATTATGTTTCAGCTGAATGAAATACATACATATATATATATATATATACATATATAATTAAAAGAAATCAAGAAGGAAACTAATGCTTGCTAAAAGCTACCATAGACAAGGAAGTAATAAAAATATTAAACATTTATGCACCAAGTGGTGTTTTTTTAGAGGAGAAGTTGTGAGTTACAGGAAGAAATAAACAGCAAAACTATACTAGTGGGGGATCTCAACCTCTCCTTCTCAAAACTAGATAAATCTAACCATGAAATAAATGAGGGAGAAGTTAACAAGGTGAATAGAATTCACAAAAGTTAGATATAACAAACCTCAGGAAAAAACTGAATAGGAATAGAAAGGAATATCCATTTTTTCCAGTGGTACATGGCACCTACATAAAAATTGACATGTAGTAGGGCATAAAAACCTCACAATTCAGTGTAGAAAGGCAGATATATTAAATGCATCCTTTTCAGATCATCATGTAATAAAAATTATGAGTAAAAAAGGAACTTGGAACGACAGACTAAAATTAATTGGAAACTAAATAATTTAATCCTATAGAAGGAATGGGTCAAACAACAAATCACAGAAACAATAACTTCATCCAAGAGAATGACAATAATGAGACCACATGCCAAAATATAAGAGATGCTGCCAAAGCAGTTCTTAGGGGAAATTTTATCTCTCTCAATGCTTACATGAATAAAATAAAGAATAAATAAATCAGTGAATTGGACATGCAACTAAAAATTTTTGAAAAAGAACAAATTTTAAATCCCCAATTAAATGCCAAACTAGATATACTAAAAATTAAGAGATTAATAATATTGAAATTAAGAAGACTATTGAACTAATAAATAAAACTAATAGCTGGTTTTATTAAAAAACCCAATAAATTAGATAAACTATTGGTTAATTTGATTTAAAAAAAGAAAGTCCAATTACCAGTATCAAAAATGAAAAGGGTGAATTCACCACCAATGCAGAGGAAATTAAAACAAGAATTAGAAACTATTTTGCCCAACTGTGTACCAGTAAGTCTGACAATCTAAGTGAAACGAATGAATATTTTTAAAAAAATCATATGAATTGCTGAGATTAACAGAAGAGTAAATAAAATGCTGAAATAACCCCACTTCCAAAAAAGAAATTGAACAAGCCATTAATGAATTCCCCAAGATAAAATCTCCAGGGCCAAATGAGATTTACAAGTGAGTTCTATCAAATATTTTAATAACAGTTCATCCCAGTACTATATAAACTATTTTGAAAAATACATGAAGAAAAAATTCTACCAAATTCTTCAAATTTGGTGCTGATATCCAAACCATGAGGAGCCAAAACAGAGAAAGACAATTATAGACCAATATCCTTAAAGAATGTTGATGCAAAAATTTTAAGTAAAATATTAGCAAAGAGATTAAACAACTTATCATGAGGATAATACACTATGAGCAGGTGAGAATTATACCAGGATTGCAGGGTTAGTTCAATATTAGGAAAAATATAAGCATAATTGACCATATCAATAACAAAACTAGCAAAACATATGATTATCTCATTAGTTGCAGAAATTTTTTGAACAAAATACAGCATGCATTTATTTAAAATACTAGAGAATACAGAAATAAATGGAGTTTTCCTTAAAATGACATATAGCATCTACCTTAAACCATCAGCAACCTTATATGTAATTGCAGCAAGCCAGAAGCTTTCCAAATAAGATCAGGATAAAAAAAGAATGTCAATTATCACCACTGTTAATCAGCATTGTACTAAAAATTTTAGCTTTAGTAATAAAAGAAGAAAAAGCAATATAAAGAATTAGAGTAGGTAATGAAGAAACAAAGCTATCATTATTTGTAGATGATATGATGATATACTTAGAGAATCCTAGAGAATCAACTAAGAAAACTACTTGAAATAATTAAGAACTTTAGCAAAGTTGCAGGATACATAATAAACCCACATAAATCATAGGCATTGCTATTCATTTCTAACAAAGCCCATCATCAAGAGAGAAAGAGAAATTCCATTTAAAATAACTGTAGAAAAGATAAAGTGTTTTAGGGTCTACCTGTCAAGACAAACCCAGAAATTAAGTGTATAAACACAATTACAAAACACTTTTCACAAGAATAAAGTCAGATCTAAATAACTGGAGAAGTATCAATTGCTCATGGGTAGGCTGAGTTAATATAATAAAAGTGACATTTCTACCTAAATTAATTAACTTATTCTGTGCCATAACAATCAAACTATCAAAAATTTATTTTACAGAGCTAGAAAAATTTAATAGCAAAATTCATCTGGTCAAGGTCAAGAACATCAAGGTAGATAATGAAAAAAATGCAAAAGAAGGTGGCCTAGCCATCTCAAATCTAAAACTATTTTATACAGTAGCAATTATCAAAAATATTTGGTACTAGCTAAGAAATAGAGGGGCAGATCAATGGAATAGGTTCAGGGGTGGGGAACCTGTAGCCTCAAGACCACATTTGACCTTCTAGGTCCTTGGGTGCACATGTATATACAATGTCAGATTGTTCGCTATCTTGGGGAGGTAGGAATGGGAGGAGAGAGGGAGGAAAAAATTGGAATTCAAAATATTATACAAGAGAATGCTGAAAACTATCTTTACATGTAATTGGGAAAATTAAATACTATTAAAGAAAAAAAATTAAAATTAAAAAAGATGTTTTTTGTAAAGGACAAGAAAAGAGCTACTATGAAGAACAGAGGGAAAAATCCTAAAAATGAATGAGGTTTATAACTGAGAAAATAGCTATAGAACTATTTTAAAACTACATACTTTTTTCAGTTTGAATGTGTTTTTTTATAGGTCAGAGCAGGGGAAAATTTTTCTGACAGTAAGCCATACTGGCAAAAAAGAATAAAAACACAAAAAACTATTGGGACTTAACTGTTGTCTCATGAGTAACTTCAGTATTCAGTGTAAAGTAAGCATTACCAAGAGCCAGGGGGCAGTTGTAAGGACTGAGTGATGTTGAAATTTAGTTTCCAAGGTAACAGTCTTCTGACTGTAATGAATCTAGCACAGGGGAGTCATGTGATATTGGCAAAGACTCTGTGCCTCTTTCCCCCTTTCTACTAGCAATGAAAAGAATATGATTCAAGGATAAAGAAAAAGAAATGAAGCAAAAATGGCGTGCAGTAGAGAAGGCTGTTGGGACCAAAGCACTATTTCCTTAAGAGAAAATGAGTAGATGCAGAGCTAACTGGAGATACAAAGGAAGCAGATAAAGACCTTTTTTCTCATAAAATGAAATTAAGTAGTTTTGATGTCACTCTGAAATGCTGAAGTAACAAGCTGAAAAAGATATATATATATATATATATATATATATATGTACATACATATATGTATGTATATGTATGTATGTGTGTATATATATGTATGTGTGTGTATATATGTGTGTGTGTGTATATACATATATATGTGTATATATATACATATACATATATATATAATATATATGTATATATATGTATGTATCTTTGAAGCCTAGTGAAAATACAAAAAGGCCCAAAGCCAAGAAGCACTGTAAGTGACAGGAAGTTAATTTTTTCTATTAAAGTGGAAAGAAAAGAATGTGGTTACTTAAGTCCTGATTGGTAACTAGAATTTACAAAAGGTTATGGTCTATATAAATATGTTGCATTTCTTCTTCTAACCTTTGTGTTACTTTTTCTTCCCACAATTATCTACATGCTGATGGGTGTAGGGTGTGTTTAGGGAAGACTAGAACCTCTGTTGTGAGGCCTGTTGAGCCCTTTCCAAGACTGCTTTCCACCTTTGATGTCCACTTGATCCACATAATTCTCACCTGTGGCTCCAAGAAGTTGTAGCATTTGCAGTGGCCACACCTTGTTAAACCATTTTGGCAGATGGCTAAACCATGTTGAAGGTAACTGAGGGGTCTGAAACCTGTCAGTGAGTTCTGGGGAGGGGTGTCTACCTCAAACATGTGAAGACTTCCCCTAGTAGAATGGGTGGATGAGAATAATTTGTTCCAACAGCCATGAAGGCAGCTGAAGCAAGTACTGTGGAGTACTTAGAGCTTAGTTAGACATTGAAGATGCCAAGGTTGTCCATTGCATGTTGCGCCATCACCAGTCATCTTGACTCTGTCCTTCCACTTGAATGCGATTTCTCTGGAAGAGAGAGTGAGGCCAGTGACTTTGTGCAAATCTGCCTCACTTAAATCCAATTTATGAATGAATCAAAAGGCATCACCCAAACCATTTTACCATTTTAACCTACCTCTGAGTCCCATGACAACAGGCAAGTGATAAAGCACAAGTGCAGATACACTGGGAGCTATAGTCACAATGCTGCACACAGGGGGCCACAGCCATATGGTCCTCTCCTCATTGGAAGCAACAGTGGGATTTGGCACCCCCAGGGTGTCTGAGCAGCCCTTTAATTATTACACTGCTCACCTCCTGTTGTGAGTAAGGGGCTAGACAGGGTGCACTAAAAATTGCTTAACCAATCCTAGTCTAAATATTGTGGTAGTCAGGGATCCCACCCTGTGTTCAAAACACACATTTAAAAAATGTACAAGAACTTCTGGAAAGATGATTCTACTCACCATAGATAGTTGGAATGAGTGCATGCTTATAGACAACACAAAATCCAGTAGGCCAGAATGATGAACAGCTCCTGTTGTGAGAGAATTAAGCAGGTATCACATCCAAATAGCAGCACTGTGTGAAAGAAGGCTGACAAATGAAGTCCAGTTTACTGATGTTGGAGCTGGATACATGCTTTTCTTGACTACCTTCAGTAAAGGAGAATGCCATGAAGTTGATTTAAGTTTTGCAACCAAAAATAATCTAGTCAACAAGCTTGTAGGCCTACCAAAAAGACAGGCTCATGGAAATGTGATTGCTATTTGCAGGAAAACATCTCACCACCATCATCAGTGCCTATGCTCCCACCATGACAAACCCTGAAGACAGTAAAGAAAAATTTTGTGAAGACCTGGAGATCCTTATCACTAATGTCCCAAAAAAGAACAAGCTTGGAAACAGGTAAGTGGTGCAATGAGTAGAGTGCTGCTCCCGAAGTCAGGAGGACCTGAGTTCAATCCAACGTCAGACACTTGACACACTTACTAGCTGTGTGACCTTAGGCAAGCCACTTAACGCCAATTGCCCTGCCTTCCCTCCTCCAGAAAAAGAACAAGCTTATAATTCTGGGTGACTTTAATGCTAGAGTATCCTCAGATTGTGAGAAATGGCAGGGAGTCCTTGGGAGGAATGGAGTTGGAAACAACAACAGTCACTTACTACTGAAGACTTGTTCATCTCATGACATTCTCATCACAAACATTGTTTTCCATTTGCCTAAAAGGCAATAAAATTTCATGGATGCACCTTCATAGCAAGAACTGGTATTTAATAAGCTATATAATTTTCAGAAGAGGAGACAGGATGAGAGAGAAATGAAGCCAATGTGTAGCACATGGTGGTGGACTGATCATAGACTATCTTCTCCAAGCTAAATATTCACATTAAACAAAAGTGGCAGCCCCAAGGCAAAATGACTACGAGAAGAATTAATGTCAACAGATTAGAGTGCTTCTCTGAATGGGAACAGTTTATTACTAACATGGAGGGAAAGTTGAGCCAACACACAGTTGGCAACAGTGGAGAAGAATAGGAATAGGTGGCTTTCTTCAGAGGTTTGGTGTGTAGCACTGGGGAAATTCAGAAGCTGCTAAACAAAAAATGAGAACTCCACCAGGTTTACGAGCAGGACAGTTCATCCACCTCTAAGAAGGCAGCATTTAATTCCATCAAAAGTAAAGTACATGTGAAGATCAGAGAGATGCAGGAATCGTGGCTCAATAAGAAGGCAGATAAATTCAGTTTTATGCTATTATTAACAATCCAAAGTACTCTTGTGGTGCCCTGAAGTGTATTTATGGGCCAAAGACCTACGGTGCATCTCAACTACTCAGTGCTTATGGAGCCACATTGATTAGTGATAAAGACATGATCCTTGAGAGATGGGCTGAACACTTCCACTGTATTCTCAACAGATCATCATCAATCAATGCTGAAGTCACTGACCATTTATCTCAGGTTGAAATCAATCCCTCTGTAGCTGAAGTTCCAGCTAATGAAGAGATTTTGATTGCCATTATGTTCCTTTTGTGTGGCAAAGTTATTTGGTGCTGATTCTATTCTGGCTGTGTTTTCCAAGATGGGGGGGTCCATTGCTCATACAAACACTTACTTAAATTGTCTGGGTTACAGAGCAAGAGGAGGTTATCCCCCAGGAATTCAAGGACACTTCCATTGACCATCCATATGAAGGTAAAGGAAATAAATTGTCCTGTGACAATCACAGGGATGTCTCTCTTTTAGTCATTG
This sequence comes from Trichosurus vulpecula, assembly GCF_011100635.1. Lineage (NCBI taxonomy): Eukaryota > Metazoa > Chordata > Mammalia > Diprotodontia > Phalangeridae > Trichosurus > Trichosurus vulpecula. The sequence goes on along the minus strand of NC_050573.1, from coordinate 328,712,760 downwards.
TTGGCAAGATTCTTGCCAGAATTCTCCTATTCTCCTTAATAGGCTGATCTTTCACCCAGAAGATAATCAATTATCTGATAGCCAGTGTGACTTCAGAAATGGCTGAGGAAGTGTCAATATGTTTGCTGCCTGACAACCCCAGGAGAAATTCCAGGAGCAGAACAGAGTTTGGTATACAACATTTTTAGATCTTACCAAGGCCCTTGATCTCAACAAGACCTTGAGTCATGAGGGCTTATGGAAAATTATGTCAAAATTTGGTTGTCCAGAAAAGTTCATCAGCATTGTATATCAATTTCATGACTGCATGTTTGCCTGGGTTCTGGATAATTGGTGATGCTCTTGCACTTTCCCAGTCACAAATGGAGTGAAACAAGACTGTGTGTTTGCTCCCATGCTCTTTAGCATGGTGTTTTCAGCATGTTGTCAGACAACTTCAATGAAGATGAACACAGCATCAAGATGTGCTACCACACTGATGGTAAATTCTTCAACTTGAAAAAGCTACAATCCAAGGCTAAAGGGCATGTTTTTTGTTTGCACATGATTGTACACTTAATACAGCCTCTGAAGCTGAGATGCAACAAGGTATAGATCAATTCTTTGCTGCTTATGGTAATTTTGGCTTAACAATTAACACCCAGAAAACACAGGAGCTCCATCAGCCAGCACCACAACACCCATATGTGGAACCATCAGTTACAACAAATGGAGAAGTTTTGAATACTGTAGATAAGTTCACTTACCTTAGGTAATGTACTTTCCATGGATGTACACATTGATATTGAAGTTGACACATACTGCCAGAGCTAGCTCAGTGTGGGAAAGAAGAGGTATTAGACTGAATACCAAACTAAAGGTCTATAGAGCCATTGCACTGAAATCATTATTTTGTGCCTATGAAACCTGGAAAGTATACCAGTGTCATTCCAAGAAACTGAATTTCCTCTATTTGAGTTGTCTTAGGAAAATTCTGAAGATCACCTGCCAGGACAAGATACCAGACACTGAGTTTCCTTTTTGAACTAAACTGCCAAGCATTCAGACTCTGCTACAGAGAGCATAATTCCAAAGTGATGGCCATGTTGTTTGAATACCAAAGTATGCTTGCCAAAAAGACTATTTTATGGAGAGCTCACAAAGGACAAACACTCACATGGTGGTCAGAAGAAGCAATAAAAATACATTCTCAAGGTCTCTCTTAAGAACTTTGGGATTGATTGTTTGACATGGGAGACAATGGTACAAGTCTGCCCACCTTGGCATGCCCTCATCAGAGAAGGTACTGTTCTCTATGAACAAAGTAGAAAAGAAATAGCTGAAAATAAATGTGAGATGTGCACATGTTCACGTGGACTATTTGTGCATGGCAATATTCTCCCAGGAATATTGTTGCCAAATTCCAGAGCTCCCAGGTCAAGGAGAAAATACTGCAAGCAGTCAGAAAAAAATAATTTGAGTATTGTGGAAGCACAATCAGGATAATACAAAATCTAGCAGCTACTACATTAAGGGATCTAAGGGCTTGGAACATGATATTTTGGAGGTCAATGGAGCTAGGATTAAAAAAAAGAATCACCTACCCAGAAAACTGAGTATAATGCTCCGAGGCAAAATATGGATTTGACTTACAAACACAAGAATCAAGAGAAGCATACAAAGGTAAACAAGAAAGAGATCATAAGGAACTTACTAAAGTTGAACTCTTTTGCTTACATTCCTACATGGAAAGATGATGTGTGTAATTCATGAGACCTCAGTATTAGGGTAGCTGAAGGGATTTTACACACACACACACACACACACACACACACACACACACACACATATATATATATACATATATATATATATATATATATGTATATGTATATGTATATATGTAGACAGAGGGCACAGGGTGAGTTGAACAAGAAGGGATGATATCTAAAAAAATAGAATCAAGTTAAGGGATGAGAGAGGAATATATTGAGAGAGGCAGAAATGGAGTGATAGAATGGGGTAAATTATCTTGAATAAAAGTGGCAAGAAAAAGCAGTTCATTGGATGGGAAGAAGGAGCAGGTGAGGGGAAATGAGTGAATTTTGCTGTCATCAGGCTTGACTCGAGGTGGGAATAACATAGACACTCAATTGGGTATGTTACCATACAGGAAAGTAAGGGGAATGGGATAAAAAAGGGGGGATGCTAGAAGGGAGGGCATATAGGGAGAGGAGGTAATCAAAAGGAAATACTTTCAAAAAGGGACAAGGTCAAGAGAGAAAATTAAATAAAGGGGGACAGGATAGGAGGGAGCAAAACATAGTCAGTCTTTCAAAACATGAGTATTGTGAAAAGATTTTGCATAATGATACATGTGTGACCTATGTTGAATTGCTTGCCTTCTTAGGGAGGGTGGGTGGGAAGGGAAGACAGGAGAGAATTTGGAACTTAAAGTTTTAAAAACAGATGTTCAAAAAAAACGTTCTTTTTGCAGGTAACTGGGAAATAAGATATACACGCAATGGGGCATAGAAATCTATCTTGCCCTAGGTGAAAGTAAGGGAAAAGGCAATGGGGTGGGGGGGATGGGGTGACAGAAGTGGGGGCTAACTGGGGAATGGGGCAATCAGAATATATGCCATCTTGGAGTGGGGGGAGGGTATAAATGGGGACAATATTTGTAATTCAAAATCCTGTGGAAATTAATGCTGAAAATTAAAAATATTAAATAAATAATAAAATAAAAAAAAAGAAATAACGAACAGGCGCATTTCAGGAAAAGCTGGAAAGATTTATGAAAACTGATGCAAAGTGAAATGAACAGAACCAGAAAAACACTGTACACATTATTAGCAACATTCTGTGATAATCAACTATAAAAAACTCAGTTTTTCTCAGCAACAAATGATCCAAAACACATATGAAGTACTCATAAAGGAAAATGGTATACTCAGATAAAGAACTGGTGGACTCTGAATTCAGATGGAAGCATATTTTTTTCTCTTTCTTCTTCCTCATGTTTTTCTTTTTCTTTAGATCTGTTTCTTCTTCCATACCATGTTAAATCTGGAAATATGTTTTACATGATAACATATGTATAAACTATATCAAACTCCCTAACATTTTCAGAATAGGGGAGGGGAGGGAATGAGAAAAAATAATTGGAAATCAAAATCATATAAAAATTATTGCTAAACATTTTCTTGATATGTAATTCTGAGGAAAAAATAAAATACTACTTAAAGCAAAAATAATAATCTGAAATTCATTTTTTTCTATTTCTTTGCTGTCATGTTACATCAATAAACAGATAAAAACTCATTTTACAAATTTTGCATTGCATATTATCTTGAACCAATTACAATATTTTATGTGTACATTGTAATTATAACTTCAAACATTTTAAATCCAAGTGTGGAGACTTCACAGGATTTGTTATTTACGCTATTCAGGACCTTGCTGTATATTGCTTGTTTTCTGCATGTTTCTGTGTAACTATCTACTTGATATACGTAATATTCTTTTTAAGTTTCCACAATAGATTCAACTACCAATGTGACCCCATCTTTTAATTTTTCTTCTTAAGAAAAGCTTAGCTTATGACCTTCAATTAATCTCTTGCACTTGATTGGCCAACATTTAAGACCCATTCTTTGATTTGAAATAAATTTTAGTTTTGGTCTCAGAGGTATGGGATAAAATTGTACAATATCCCCATACAATTCCATCTTAACTTGGCATGTTGTATGAGAAAACTATGTTTTCAAACGTGTATTATAACTGTATTGGGGAAACACATATCATTTCTGTGTTTCTATATTTAAGGCAGTTATTGGTATAGTATTTTTAATTAGTCAATTACTGAAAGAGTAGAAACTGACAAGGATGACTTCATAGTCAGGGGGGGATGTGGTGGGTAAATATCTTAGGGATAGCACAAGTCTCATTTATTAAGTTCCTTGGAGGTGGTTCCTTTGTCCTTATAGAGGTTAGATGTATCCGTCCATTCATTTAATTCTCATTTTTCACTGATATGAGCTAACGAAAATGATGGATCACAGAAAAGCTTGAAATCCTGAAAGGAGAGTAAGTTTTGGGAGAAAACATTGTCATAGGCTTAAAATTTCTAATCGTTCAAATTTACATTTCACTGGATAAGTGTTTTCACTAGAAATGTGCTTGGATAACAAGGTTTCCATTTGCATTTTTCCCTATGTGCTTGAGAGGGGGTGTTGAAAATCCTTCATCTTTATAATAACCAGCATTGAAATGGGTATAAATTCCCCTCATTTCATTTCATACATAATAAAACCTGCTATAATATTTTTAATTTGCCCATAAAAACATAAGCATGATAGTTGCATCTATTTTCATTCCTTTAATAAACATTATTATTATTGCTGTTTCATATTCATTGATTTCAAAGATATTCTCTATGCAGAACAAGGAAAAAAGAATTTGTCCTTTACCACCATGTTCAAAAGCTGTTTTTTACCCATATCTACACTAATATGCAGAATTTTAGGGTGGAATTGGACCTAGAAGGTACATTGAAACAAGTTTGAACTGGCTCAGATTGTTAAATTTTCAGGGTGAGGATCTGAAATCTTATAAATCAGTAAACATATAAGTCAGGGTTTGATTTCTTGTATTGTTTATTTTCTAGACTTAAGAATGTATTAGTAATTATATTTTCATCATTTGACATATTTAAAAAAAGATAAACAACTTTTCTAGCTTTATGACTAAATGTTTTTAGTCAAGAGATTGATGCATTGGCCAACAGTCCCAAAAGAAAATCAAAATGTTATTAAAACAAATAAATAAATAAACTATACACTGTAGAGTACATTATAGAATATTATATTACTTGAACTGCTTTCAATTAACAACAAAAATGTGATTTTGATTTTCTCTCCAACCTACTCCCCATTCTCACTGAAAAAGAAAAGAAAAACATGCAAAAATATGCATAATCAAACATAAGAAATTGCAGTACTGACTATGCACAAAAAATTTTAAAAAAACACAAAACCTGTCTCATTGTGCACAATGAATCCAACACCTCTCAGGCATAAGCTGTATAACATGTTCTATCATTGGTCCTCTGGAGTGATGTTTAGTATTTTCATCGATCAAAGTACATAAGTTAGTGTTCATTATTTTTTTTTTTTTGGCTTTCTTTTTTTTTTAATTTCTTTATTTATTTTTAGTTTACCACACACGGTTCTACATAGTTTTGAGTTCCAGATTTTCTCCCCTCTCTCCCCTCTCTCCCCAAGATGGCATGGAATCTCATATAACTGTCATGTATAACTTCGCATTGAATTAATTTATGCACTAGTGAAGTCATGGAGAAGAATTTTGACGAATGGAATGAATCATGAGAAAGAAGAAACAGAACCAAAAAAAAAAAAAAACAACCCAAAAAAACAAAAGAGGAGCAAAAAAAAAAGGCGATCATGTAGTGCGCCTCGATCTGTATTCAAACTTCGCAGTTCTTTCTCTGGATGAAGATAGCATTCTCCATCGTGAGTCCCCTGGAGTTGTCCTTGCCCCTTAGGTTGCTGAGAAGAGCGCAGTATGTCAGGGTTGGTCCTCACGGAATTCATATATCTGTGGCTGTGCACGACGTTGTCCTGGCTCTGCTCCGCTCACTCAGCATTATGTCGTGTAGGTTTTTCCAGGTTGTTATGAATTCTGCATCATCCCCATTTCTTATGGCACAATAGTATTCCATCACCTTCATATACCACAGCTTGTTCAGCCATTCCCCAATTGATGGGCATCCCTTTGATTTCCAATTCTTGGCTACCACAAAAAGAGCTGCTATAAATATTTTTGTACATATGGGTCCTTTTCCCGCTTGTGTGATTTCTTTGGGATACAACCCTAGAAGTGGTATTGCTGGGTCAAAGGGTATGAACATTTCTATAGCCCTTTGGGCATAGTTCCAAACTGCTCTCCAAAATGGCTGGATCAGCTCACAACTCCACCAGCAATGCAACAATGTTCCCATTTCCCCACATCCTTTCCAGCATTTATCACTTTCCTGTTTTGTTATATTAGCCAATCTGACAGGAGAGATGTGGTATCTAAGAGTTGTTTTGATTTGCATTTCTCTAATCAGTAGTGATTCAGAGCATTTTTTCATATGCCTGTAGATAGCTTTAATTTCTTCCTCTGAAAACTGCCTGTTCATATCTTTTGACCATTTCTCAATTGGGGAATGGCTTGTATTCCTATATATTTGGCTCAGCTCCCTGTATATTTTAGAGATGAGGCCTTTATCAGAGATACTAGTTGCAAAGATTTTCTCCCAATTTTCTGCTTCCCTCCTAATTCTTGTTGCATTGGCTTTTTTTGTACAAAAACATTTCAATTTGACATAATCAAAATTATCCATTTTGCATTTTGTAATGCTCTCTATCTCTTGTTGGGTCATGAATTCTTTACTTTTCCACAAATCTGATAAGGAAACTATTCTGTGTTTTCCCAAATTACTTAGAGTATCAGTTTTACTCCTAAATCATGAACCCATTTTGACTTTATTTTGGTATATGGTGTAAGATATTGGTCTATGCCCAGTTTTTGCCCTACCATTTTCCAATTTTCCAATTTTCCCAACAGTTTTTGTGAAATAGTGAGTTATTAGCCCAGAAGCTGGCCTCTTTGGGTTTATCAAAGAGTAGATTGCTAAACTTGTTGATTTCACCTACTTGTGTACCTGTCCTATTCCACTGATCCACACCCCTGTTTCTTAACCAGTACCAGGCAGTTTTGATGACTGCTGCTGTGTAGTACAGTTTAATATCTGCTATGGCTAAGCCACCATCTCTAGCATGTCTTTTCATTAATATCCTAGATTAAAAAAAGAAAGAAGAAAATCAAATTACCAGTATCAAAAATGAAAAGGGTGAGGTAACCTCTAATGAAGAGGAAATCAAAACAATAATTAGGAATTATTTTGCCAAACTGTATGCCCATAAGTTTGACAACCTTAGAGATATGGATGAATATCTACAAAAACATAAACTGCCCAGGCTAACAGAGAAGGAAGTGAAACTTCTTAATGACCCCATATCAGAAAAAGAAATTGATTATGCCATCAACGAACTCCCTAGGAAAAAATCTCCAGGGCCAGATGGTTTTACATGTGAATTCTATCAAACATTCAAAGAAAAACTAATTCCAATACTTTGTAGACTATTTGGGAAAATAGGTGAAGAAGGAGTCCTACCAAATTCTTTTTATGACACAAATATGGTACTAATACCCAAACCAGGTAGAGTTAAAACAGAGAAAGAAAATTATAGACCAATTTCTCTAATGAATATTGATGCAAAAATTTTAAATAAAATATTAGCAAAAAGATTGCAGCGATTCATTACAAGAATAATACACTATGACCAGGTAGGATTTATTCCAGGAATGCAAGGCTGGTTCAATATTAGGAAAACTATTAACATAATTGACCATATCAACAACAAAACTAGCAGAAACCATATGATCATCTCAATAGATGCAGAAAAGCCTTTGATAAAGTACAACATCCATTCCTATTAAAAACACTAGGAAGCATAGGAATAAGTGGAACCTTCCTCAAAATTATAAATAGCATCTACCTAAAACCATCGACAAGCATTATTTGTAATGGGGATAAACTAGATGCATTCCCAATAAGATCAGGGGTGAAACAAGGATGTCCATTATCACCCCTATTATTCAATTTGGCACTAGAAACATTAGCTGTAGCAATAAGAGAAGAAAAAGAAATTGAAGGAATTAGAATAGGAAAAGAAGAAACTAAATTATCACTTTTTGCAGATGATATGATGATTTATCTAGAGAATCCTAGAGAATCAAGTAAAAAACTACTTGAAATAATAAACAACTTTAGCAAAGTTGCAGGATATAAAATAAACCCACATAAATCCTCAGCATTCCTATACATTACTGACAAAGCCCAACAGCAAGAGATAGAAAGAGAAAATCCATTCAAAGTTACTGAAGGCACTATAAAATATTTGGGAGTCTATTTGCCAAGACAAACCCAGGGCCTATATGAACATAACTATGAAACACTTTTCATGTGAATAAAATCAGATCTAAATAAATGGAGAAATATCAGTTGCTCATGGTTAGGCTGAGCTAATATAATAAAAATGACAATTTTACCTAAATTAATCTATCTATTCAGTGCTATACCAATTGAACTACCAAAATTTTTTTTTTACTGAGCTGGACAAAATAATAACAAAATTCATTTGGAAAAACAAGAGTCTAGTGTTCATTATTTTTAATAAATTTATTTCTTCAAGTATGACCCAACTATGCTTAAAATGCAACATTCATCTTTTTTTAGATTTAGAGTTACCAACTCTTGAGCAGAATCAAGAAGGCAGCTGGAAAGCAGGGACTTGCATGAACTCCCCACCAGGTCCCGCCAAATACCTATAAAAATGGCTCTGAAGAAATTGCAAAACTGCAGAACTCACAAAATAACTGGGGGAAGCAGGGATCCAGCCCAGGACAGCTTGGATGGTCGCTGGGTGAGGTCTATTGCACACAGAGCTGGGAGAGGAGGGGAGCGGAGCCCAGTGTGGGTGGCAGCAGGACCAACCAGACCAGGAGCCGGGTGGAAAAGGTCCTAGCGCCCTGAATCAGCGAACTGTGGCATTTACCAGACTTCTCAACTCACAAACACCAAAGACATCAGAGAAGGTTAGTGGGAAGAGCTGTGGGGGACAGAGTGAAAGGATTTTGAGGTTCGGCCACTGCCCAGGGGGCAGCAGGGTTGGGGCACCTACAGAACTACAGGTGCAGTTGCTTCCGGCCCCAGGTCCACCTAGCGGGAGGAATTAAGTGGCAGATCAGAGCAAGAGGGCAGAGCCTGCTTAAGATCTGAGTCAGGTCCAGGTTGGTGTTTCTTGGAGGAGGAGGAGGAGTGCTGGTGTGGCAGAGCTGGCTGTATAGAAATAACTCTGAAAACAACAACACTTCCCCTCAAGCTTGGAAGAAAGTACTCTTTACTCTACAAGCAGTCATAACCCGATGAAAACCTCAAGGGTCAAGTAAGTTGGCTGGGAACACGGCCAGGCAGTGAAAATGGACTCAGATTCAGTCTCAGACTTTGGAATCTTTCTTTGGTGACAAAGAAACATACAGACAGAAGAAGTCAACAAAGCCAAAAAGCCTACATCAAAAGCCTCCAAGAAAAACATGAACTGGTCTCAGGCCATGGGAGAGCTCAAAAAGGATTTGGAAAAGCAAGTAAGAGAAATAAAGGAAAAATTGGGAAGAGAAATGAGAATGATGTGAGAAAACCATGAAAAACAAGTCAATGACTTGCTAAAGGAGATCCAAAAAATACTGAAAAAAAATTTTACAGAAAACAATACCGTAAAAATACACTAACACAAATGGCAAAGGAGCTCCAAAAAGCCAATGAGGAGAAGAATTCCTTGGAAGGCAGAATTAGCCAAATGGAAAAGAAGGTCCAAAAGACCACTGAAGAAAATACTGCCTTAAAAATTAGACTGGAGCAAGTGGAAGCTAGTGACTTTATGAGAAATTAATCTGTTATAAAACAGAACCAAAGGAATGAAAAAGTGGAAGATAATGGAAAATATCTCATTGGAAAAAATGGTGACCTGGAGAATAGATCCAGGAGAGGGAATTTAAAAATTATTTGACTACCTGAAGGCCATGATCAAAAAAAGAGCTTAGATAACATCTTTCAAGAAATTATCAAGGAGAACTGCACTGATATTCTAGAGCCACAGGGAAAAATAGAAATTGAAAGAATCCACAGATTACCTCCTCAAAAAGATCCCCAAAAGAAAACTCCTACGGATTTGTTGCCAAATTCCAGAGCTCTCAGATCAAGGAGAAAACATTGCAAGCAGCGCGAAAGAAACAATTTCAGTATTGTGGAAACACAATTAGAATAACACAAGATCTAGCAGCTTCTACATTAAGGGATCAAAGGGCTTGGAATATGATATTCCAGAGGTCAATGGAGCTAGGATTAAAACCATGAATCACCTACCCAGCAAAACTGAGTATCATGCTCCAAGGCAAAATATGGATTTTCAATAAAATAGAGGACTTTCCAACTTTCTCAGTGAAAAGACCAGAGCTGAATAGAAAATATGACTTTCAAACAAAAGAATGAAGAGAAAGCATGAAAAGGTAAACAAGAAAGAGAATTCACAAGGGACTTACTAAAGTTGAACTATTTTGTTTACATTCCTAAATGGAAAGATGATGTGTATGATTCATGAGACCTCAGTATTAGGGTAGCTAAAGGGAATATGCATATATACATATATACATATATATATATATATATATATATATTTATGTATGTGTGTGTGTAATATATATAATAAATGTGTGTATGTATATATGTATGTGTGTATATATATACATATATATGTATGTGTGTGTGTGTATATATATATATATATATATATATATATATATATATATATATATATAGACAGATATCACAGGGTAATTTGAATATGAAGGGATGATATCTAAAAATATAAAATCAAATTAAGGGATGAGAGAGGAATATATTGAGAGGGGGTAAAAGGGAGAGATAGAATGGGGTAAATTATCTCGCATGAAAGTGGCAAGAAAAAGTTGTTCTGTAGGAAAGGAAGAGGGAGCAGGTGAGGGGGAATGAGTGAATCTTGCTCTCATCGGATTTGACCTGAGTAGGGCATACCATACACACTCAATTGGGTATTTTACTCCACAGGAAAGAAGGAGGAAGAAGGTAAAAAAGGGGGGATGATAGAAGGGAGGGCAGATAGGGGGAGGAGGTAATCAAAAACAAACACTTTCAAAAAGGGACAGGGTCAAGGGAGAAAATTCAAAAAAGCAGGATAGGTTAGGAAGGAGCAAAATATAGTTAGTTTTTCACAACATGAGTATCATGGAAGGGAGTTACACAACGCTAGGCGTGTGGCCTTTGTTGAATTGCTTGCCATGTTAGGGAGGGTGGGTGGGGAGGGAAGCGAGGAGAGAATTTCATACTCAAAGTTTTAAAAACAGACATTCAAAAACAAAAAAAAAGTTTTTGCATGCAACAAGGAAATAAGATACACAAGCAATGGGGCATAGAAATTTATCTTGCCCTACAAAAAAGTAAGAGAAAAGGGGATGGGCAGGGAGTGGGGTGACAGAAGGGAGGGCTGACTGGGAAACAGTGCAACCAGAATAGTTGCTATCTGGATTGGGCGGGAGGGTAGAAATGGGGAGAAAATTTTTAATTCAAACTCTTGTGAAAATCAATGCTGAAAACTAACTATATTAAATAAATTAAATTAGAGTTACCAACTCTCTCCCTCATTGCTATGTCTTGAAAAGACAAGCAATATTTTGGATATACATGTGAAGTAAAGTAAAATATGTTTTCATTTAAGCATGTTGCCACAGAAATATACAGATGAACAAAACCTAGGATAAATGAAAGCATAAAAGAGGTTATGTTTCAATCTACACTCAAAGTTCATCAGTTCTCTCTCTGGAGATGCACAGTACTTTCCTTTGACCATTATCCTGAATTGTTGCCTTGATCAGTGAAGTTAAGTATTTTATAATTAATTATTCTTCAATTATTACTCTTACTGTGTAAAATCTTCTCCAAATTCTGTATACTACACTTTGTACCAGTTTATATGTCTCACAACGGTTTTTTTGAAAATATACTGCTCATTATTTCTTAGAGCACAACAATTCCATCACCATCCTATACCACAACTTGTTTGTCTATTCACCAATTGATGGAAATCCCCTCAATTTCTAGTTTTTGGCAGCCACAGAAAGAGCAGCTATAAATGTTTGTGTGTGTGTGTGTGTGTGTGTGTGTGTGTGTGTGTGTGTGTGTGTGTATGCCTTTTTCCTTTTTATCTTTTGAGGAAACAGGCCTACTACTGGTTTTGCTAGACCAAGGGGATGAATGATTTAATAGCCTTTTGGAAATAGTTCCATATTGTTTTCAATAATGTTTTAACTTGTTTACAATGCAACAAACAACACTTAGTGGCCCAATTTTTTTTATATTCTCTCCTCCAGTTGTTATTTTCCTTTTCTATCATGTTAGCGAGTCTGATGTGAGGTACTATCTCAGAATTGTTTTAATTTCCATTTTTCTAATAAATAGTGTAGCAGCAAATTGGCACAAAAATAGGTAGAGCACTGGCCCTGAAGTCAGGAAGACCTTAGATCAAGTTCAGCCTCCAATCCTTTATTAGCTGTGTGACCCTGGACAAGTTATTTAATCCAGTTTGTTTCAGTTTCCTTATCTATAAAAATGAGTTCGAGAATGAAGTGGCATACAATAATATATATTTGCCAAGAAAACACCAAATGGATTCAAAAAGGATTGGACTGGACTCAAAACACTGAAACAAGTGAACAATAAAAATCAGTAATGGGGAACAAAGCCAAGATGACAGAATAAATACAGAGAGTCATCTTAACTCTCTCAAATTCCCTTCCAAATGATATCAAAATAGTGACTCAAAAAAGAATTCTGGAATGACAGAACCAACAAAAGAGTTGAAACAGGGTCAGTTATGTGGTGCAGTGAGTAGAGCACCAGCCCTGGAGTCAGGAGGACCTGAGTTCAAATCTGGCCTGGGACACTAGACATACTTACTAACTGTGTAACCTTGGGCAAGTCACTTAACCCCAATTTCCCTGCCTTCCCCCCTCAAAAAAAAAGAAACAAAAAATAAACAGAAAAATGGTTGAAACAATTTTCCAGCCCAATACAACTGAGAAGGTCAGCAGGAAAGGTCTCTCTTCTGGGGGTGAGAGTGAACACAGTCCAGTACAGACTACAACTAGTAGCAAGCCTAGGGGTGATTGAATTGGTGTTGGTGGTGGTTTCTGAAGGTGTCAGCCCACAAATGGTAAGGTGATTAGACAACTGATAAGAAGAAGATTAGAGGGGGCCCTTCCCAAGCCCCGGAAGCAGGAAACTGTTGCTTTGCCCACTGAGTTCTGGGTCACAATACCAGTGCAGATAGGAACACTCACAGGAGTGTAGGCCCCAATCAAAGTTCCAGGGCAGAAAAGAGTGCTTGTTGCTCTTAACAAATGAGGGCACAGTCCAGGACTGAAATTACCATACCACTCCTTTGATTATATCACCTTGGAAAAACTGAAAATTAGAGACTCCTAGAACTATCTCTTAAAACAGCTCTATAAATGCCCTGAAGCTTGGTACAATGGCCCTCAACACTTGAAAAAGAATCCGATTTTAACATAGACATAAAAGTGAAGAAATAGGACAGAAAATGAGAAAAAACAAAGAACCTCACCATAAAAGGTTAATATGGTGAGAAGGAGGAATAAAATGAAAGTCAAAAGAAGACCACAGAGCTAAAACAGTCACTTCCAAAGTCCATTAGAAAAATGTGAATTTGCCTCAGGCCCTGAAAGAGCCAGAAAAAGATTTTAAAAATTAAAAAAGGAAGGGCATAATAAAAAATAGGAAAGAAAATGAGTGATGAAAGAAAATCACTAAAAAGTCAGAAGTTTGGTAAAGAGGGCACAAAAATACTGAAGCAAACAGTAGCTTAAAAAACAGAAGAGGCCAAATGATAAAAGAGGCACAAAAATTCATGGAAGGGAAGAATGTCTTAAAAAAAAAGATTGGAAAAAAGATAAAAGAGATACAAAAATTCATGGAAGTAAAAAACTCTTTAAAAAGTAAAATTGGCCAAATGGAAAATGACATACAAAACCTCATTCAAGAAAGCAATCCTTAAAAATTAGAATTGGGTAAGTGGAAACTAAAGACTACACAAAATATCAAGAAACAATTGAACAAAATCAAAAGAATAAAAAAAAAGAAAATGTGAAACATTTCATTGGAAGAACAACTGATGTGGAAAGTAGAAGGAAGAGAGAGAATATAAGAAATATTAGACTACCTGAAACGTTATAATAAAAATGATCTCATACATCATATTTCAAGAAATTATCAAATAAAACTGCCCTTATATTCTAGAAACCAGGGGTTAAAATAGAAATTGAAAGAATCCACTGATCATCTTCTAAATAGGATTTCAAAATGAAAATTCCCAGGGCAAGGAACCAGAAAGAAACAATCGAAATATCATAGGTTCACAGCCAAGGATAATATAATGTTATTTTTTAAATATTTAATTTATTTTCAGTTTTCAACATTAATTTCCATAAGTTTTAAATTTTTACTGCCTCTTCTCCCTCCTCAAGAAGGCATGCAATCGGATATATGCTCTACACATATATTCCTATTAAACATATTTTCACATTAGTCATGTTGCATAGAATTATAATGAATGAGAGAAACAAAACAAAATAAAAGAGAAAATAGTCTCCTTCACTCTGCAATGTGACTCTATAGTTCTTTCCATGGATTTTGATGGCATTTTCCATCATGAGTCCTTTGGGTTTTAGGTCCCTGATTGGCTGAGAATGGCCCAGTCTATCAAAATCAGTCCTCCCATGGTGTGGCTGTTGCTGGATACAATGTTCTCCTGGTTCTACTCATTTCACTCATCATCAATTCATATACATCTTTCCAGGTTTTCCAGAAGTTTGCCTGCTCATCATTTCTCATAGCACAACAGTATTCCATTACATTCATATACCACAACTTGTTCAGCCATTCCCCAGTTGTTGGGCCTCCCCTCAATTTCCAGTACTTGGCCCCCACAAAAAGAGCTGCTATACACATTTTTGTATATGTGGGACCTTTTCCCATTTTTATGATCTCTTTGGGATATATCACTAGAAGCCCTATTGCTATATCAAAAGATATGCACATTTTTATAGCAATTTGGGAATAGTTCCAAATCGCTCTCCAGAAAGGTTGGATTAGCTAACAGCTCCACCAAGAAGGAATCAGTGTTCCAACTTTCACACATCTTCTCCAGCATTTATCACTTTCCTGTTTTGTCATGTCAGACACAATCTGGTAGGTGTGATGTGGTACCACAGGGTTGTTTTGATTTGCATATCTCTAATCAATGAGTTAGAGCATTTTTTCATATGATAATAGATAGCTTAAGTTTCTTCCTCTGAAAACTGCCTGTTCATATCTTTTGACCATTTATCAATCAGGGAATGACTTGTATTCTTAAAAATTCAACTGAGTTTTCTACATATTTTAGAAATGAGGCCTTTATCAGAGACACTAGTTGTAATTTTTTTTTCCCCAGCTTTCTGCTTCCCTCCTAATCTTGGTTGCATTGGCTTTGTTTGTGCAAAAACTTTTCAATATAATCTAATAAAAATAATTCATTTTGCATTTCATAGTGTTCTCTATCTATTATAAATTTCTACATTCCCCATAAATCTGATGGTTAAACTATTCCCTACTCACTTAATCTGTTTATGGTATCAGCCTTTATACCTACATCATGTACTCATTTGGACTTTATTCTGGTACAAGGTGTCAGACCTTGGTCTATGCTCAGATTCTGCCACATTGTTTTCCAGTTTTACCAGCAGTTTTTGTTATAGTGCCAGTTCGTATCCCAGAAGCTCAGGTCTTTGGGCTTATCAAACAGCAGATTGTCATAATCATTGATTACTGTGTCTTGTGTATCCAACCTTATTCCACTAATCTACTCTTCTATTTCTTAGCCAGTAACAAGTGGTTTTGATGATAGTGGCTTTATAATACAATTTAAGATCTGGTATGGCTAGACCACCTACTCTAGCATTTCTTTTCATTAATTCCCTTGATATTGTGGACCTTTTATTCTTCCAGATGAATTTTGATATCACTTTTTCTGGCTTTTTAAAATAAGTTTTTGTAATTTGGTTTGGTACTGAATAAGTAACTTAATTTAGGTAGCATTGTCATTTTTATTATATTACCTCAGCCTAAGCATAAGCAACTGATTTTTTTCCAATTATTTAGATCTGAGTTTATTTGAGTGAAAAGTATTTTGTAATTGTGTTCTTATAGTCCCTGGATTTGTTTTGGAAGGTAGACTACCAAGTATTTTATAATGTCTACAATAGCTTTAAATGGAATTACTCTTTCTGTTTTTTGCTGTTGGACTTTGTGAATAATATATGCAAAGGGAGATGATTTATGTGGGTTAATTCATATCCTGCAACTTTGGTAAAGTTGTTTAGTATTTTGAGTAGTTTTTTTTTTCAATTCATGATCTAGGTTTCTCCAAGTATATCGTCATAATATCTGCCAAGAGTGATAACTTAGTTTCTTCTTTACTTATTCTAATTCCTTAAATTTCTTTTTCTTCTGTTATTGCTAAAGCTAGCATTTCTAGTGCCACATTGAATAACAGTGGTGATAATGGACATCCTTGTTTCACTCACAATTTTATTGGAAATGTATCTAGCTTATCCCCATTATATATAGTGCTCTTGCTGGTGGTTTTAGGTAGACACAACTTATCATTTTAAGGAAGGCTCCATTTATATTTATACTCTGCAGTGCTTTCAATAGGAATGAGTGTTGTATTTTGTCAAAAGCTTTTCCTGCATTTACTCAGATAATCATATGGTTTCCTTTAGTCTTTTTGTTGATATGATCAGTTATGCTGATAGTTATCCTAATATTGAACCACCTTTGCATTCGTGGTATAAATCCTATCTGATCAAAATTCATTATTCTGATAAGTTGCTGTAGTCTTTTTGATAATATTTTATTTAATTTTTTTTTGCATCTATATCCATTAGGGAAATTGGTCTATAATTTTCTTTCTCTGTTTTAGCTTTTCCCAGTTTAGGCATCAGTGCCATATTTGTATCATAAAACTAATTTGGTAGGACTCCTTTTTCATCAATTTTCCCAAATAGTCTATATGGTATTGGAATTAATTGTTCTTTAAAAGTTTGATGGAATTCACATGTAAATCCATCTGACCCTGGAGATTTTTTCCTAGGGAGTTCACTGATGGATTGCTCAATTTTTTTTTTCTGAGATGGGGTTATTTAGGTATTTTACTTCCTCTTTTGTTAATCTGGGCAATTTGTATTTTGGTACATATTCATTCATCTCAAAAAGATTATCAAATTCAGAGCCTACAATTGGGTAAATAATTCTTAAGTATTGTTTTAATTTCTTGTTCATTGTAGGTGAATTCACCTTTTCATTTTTGATACTGGCAATTTGGTTTCCTTCTTTCTTTTTTTTTAAATCAAATTAACAAAATGTTTATCAATTTTATTTTTTTCATAAAACTAGCTCTTAGTTTTATTTATTAGTTAAATAGTTTTCTTAATTTCAATTTTATTATTCTCTCCTTTGGTTTTTAGTATTCCTAATTTGGTATTTAATTGGGGATTTTCAATTTGATCCTTTTCTAGCTTTTTTAGTCACATTCCCAATTCATTGATTTCTTCTTTCTCTATTTTATTCATGTAAGCATTTAGAGATATAAAGTTTCCCCTAAGAACCACTTTAGCTACATCCCATAAGATTTGGTATGTTGTCTCATTATTATCATTCTCTAGAATGATGTTATTGATTGTTTCTATAATTTCTTGTTTGAACCACTCATTCTTTAAGATCAGATTATTTAGTTTCCAATTAATTTTTAATCTATCTTTCCATGGCCGTTTATTACATATAATTTAATTGCATCATGGTCTGAAAAGGATACATTTAATATTTCTGCTTTTCTTCACTGAACTGTAAGTTTTTATTCCCTAGTACATGGTAAATTTATATGTATTTGTCATGTACCCCTGAGAAGAAGGTATATTCCTTTTTATCCTCTTTCAGCTTTCTCCAGAGGTCTATTATATCTATCTTCTGTAAAGTTCTTTTTACCTCCTTAACTTCTTTCTTGTTCATTTTGAGGTTAGATTTATCAAGTTCAGAGAGAGGGAGGTTGAGGTCCCCTACCTGTATAGTTTCTGTGTAACTCCCTTAACTTCTCTAAGAATTTGGATTCTATGCCACTTGGTACATATATGTTTAGTAATGATATTGTTTCATTGTGTATGGTGCCTTTTAGCAGGATATAGCTTCCTTCTTTAACTCTTTTAATTAGAGCTATCTTGCTTTTGCTTTGTCTGAGATTAGGATTGCTACCCCTGCTTTTTTTTCCCTTGAGCTGAAGCATAATATATTCTATTCCAGCCTTTTACCTTTATCCTGTGTGTATCCCCCTGTTTCAAATGTATTTCTTGTAAACAACATATTGTAGGATTATGGTTTTTAATCTATTCTGCTATCCACCTGCATTTTATGGGAGAGTTCATCCCATTCACTTTCACGGTTATGATTACTATCTGTGTCTTTCTTTCCATCCTATATCCACCTTGTTTATGCTTTTATTTTTCCATTCTTCCTTCCACTCCTCAAAAGAGTTGTGCTTTTGACCACTGCCTTCCTCAAATTTCCCTCCCTATAACCCTTCTCTCTTTTCTCACCCTTTTCCCTTACTAATTTTTCCCTCTCTTCTAATTGCCTCCCCCCTTTTCTTGCACCTTTCCCTTCCTACTTCCTATAGGGCACGTTAGATTTCTAGACTTAACAGAGTATGTTATACCCTCCTTGAATCAAATCCAATGAGAGCAAAGCTGAAACAATGTTCTTCTCCTTCCCATCTTTCCTTCTACTATAATATGTTTTTTGCCTCATCATGGGGGGTAATTTACCTTTTTCTGCCCTCTCTTTCCTCTTCTCCCATTACCTTCCCTTTGCATCCTTTAATTAAGTTTTTATCATCATATCAGTTAATTTATACCCACACGTTCTGTCTATAAATATCCCTTTTAAATGTCAAAATAACTACACCATTCTCAAGATTAGTATCATCCTCCCATAAATGGGTGTAAACAATTTGCCCTTATTGAATAGCAAGTTTTCTTTTTCCTGTTTACCTTTATATGCCTCTCCTGAATCTTGTATTTGAAGATCAAATTTTTCACTGAACTCTGGCCTTTTCACCAGGAAGGTCTTGAAGTCCTTTATTTCACTGAATATCCATCTGCTTATTGAAAGATTATGCTCATGTTTGCTGGGTAGTTGATCCTTGGTTCTAGTCCAAGCTCCTTTGCCTTACAGAATATCTGTAAATTCAAGGAAAGTAGACTTTTTACTGTGTTTTTTTTATTTTGGTGTGCTTCTCAGCACTAAGGCATTCAAGTGCCCTTGACTGTGTCTTGCATTTATTTGTAGGAAGGCCCATAACATTTTGCTAATTAGCTCACAAGAGGTGTGAAACCCTCAAGTTGTATGAATCCCTCTGGCCCTGAAAAAAGGGTATACATACTTTGAGGTTAGCATTTTGCTGGGGGGCTTACTCAATGGAAGAGTGTCATGTGATTTAACCAGAGGAGATTCTGGGTAACCAGTAAAGAGCCCCCCCCCAGCTTTGAGAAATCCAGATGTTGGTTCTTATCTCTTTGGTAACTGTGTATGTAATGTCTTGGACAGACAGCTAGAAGCCTGCCTGTTGATTTCTGTTATTTTGCTCTGTTTATATAATTTCTGTATGTAATTTCTGTTGGTGTTTTCTGTGAAGTCCAGGATGTTGACTTTTTCCCCTGAACTAAGTGAATGATATATGCATGTTTAATTAAAGTGAGATTGTAAACCCCTTAAAGTTTCTTTCCTTAGAAAAGCAGATCAAAGAACCTGTGCTAGCAGCCTTCCTGTGTCTTGGTGTTATTGGTCTTACACAGCCACAGTAGCAGCAAGCAGCATTTTTGTTACAAAATGCGGGAGACAGCGGTATTTGTAAATTAAAAGGAAAGCATGGAGCCTGTGATACTTGTTCATTGTTTCCCAGTTTTGGTGGCTATGGTTCTATGGAGCCCCAGGAGCAGCAATGACCTGAGGGAAAACATGCAAGTAACAGTGACAGGAGAGGTTTCTTGGGTGCCTAAAGCAGGGCTGCTGGGAGATAACCTCTCCTTCCCCTTCCCTACCCCACTAGCACTCAGGAGGATACAGGCCAGAGCAGTGACTGTGGGAGGAAAACAACAGGGACTTGGGGGAGGTGGAGATGGCCAGAGCCAGGGCTACAGTGGATTAGCCTGGCTCTGGACTGTGCTGTAGGGGTGAATGTCCTGAGATTGCATTGTATGTGGAGACTGGAACAGGACCAGTGAGCTGCCTGCCTGCAGAGCTTTGCTTTCCAAGAAACAGAAACTTTGTATGGCAGCCCCTGGAGCCTACTGTCAGGCAGGATCAGGAAAAACTTGAAGTGGAACAGTCCCTATGAGCAGACAAGAAGCAGGAGCAGAGAGCTGCCTATCTGTGAATCCAGGCAAGAGAAGGAACTTGTTGGCCCACAGAGGAAAAGACGTGGGACTTGAAAGTCAACCTTGAATCAAAATGAAAAGAGGACTTTACTTGGACATTTTGGATTGACTGAGGAGATTGTAACTTACTGTGACCTAGGGGTTGATGGTGTTTCTATTTTCTGCCACCCCTTAAGGATGATATATTGTGCTAGGGAAGACCCTGACCCAGGACCCCCTGCTTGTATAAACATGTATTTTTGTGAATGCTACTGAACGATGTTTTGCTTAAGGATGTTGCTATGAATGTTATAGTTTAGTTTATTGAACAATGATATATGCTGTGTGGGTATTCTGAGAAATGCTATAAGATATACTGAATGATGTTTTATTTAAGACTATATAGCCACTTTACCAATAAGTTAATATGTGATGAGATCACAAAGTATAGTGTCTCTATTTGTTCTAGGATCCATGGCCATTAAGATTGTAAGACCAAGGATCCTGGAGTGGTGGAATGTAAGGGCAAGCAAAGTAGGACTTTTTATTGTTTTTTTTCCTTTGGGGTGCTTCTCAGCATCAAGGCAATCAAGTGCCTTTGACTGATTCTTGCCTTTTTTTGAAGGAAGGCCCACCCTTTTGCTAATTAGGTCACAAGAGGTATGAAGCCCTCTGACCCTGAAAAAGGGCATATATACTCTGAGGTTATCATTTTCCTGGTGGCTCACTCACTGGAATATTGTTATATTGATTTGGCCAGACTCTAGGTAGCTGGTAAATAGTCCCTGACTTTGAAATATCCAGATGTTGGTGCTTTTCTCTCTGGTAACAATGTATGTAATGTCTTGGTCAGATGGCTAGAAGCCTGTCTGTTGATTTGTGTTGTTTTGCTCTGTTTATATAATTTCTGCTTGTAATTTCTGTTGGTGTTTTCTCTGAAGTTCAGGGTGCTGACTTTTTCCCCTGAACTAAGTGAATGATATATGTATGTTTAGTTAAAGTAAGATTGTTAACCCCTTAAAGTTGCTTTCCTTAGAAAAACAGATCAAAGAACTGGTGCTAGTAGCCCGCCTGTGTGCTGGTGTTCTTGGCCTTACACACCCCCATTACCAGCAAGTAGCACTGTTGTTACAGTATAATATTCCAATCCCTCCACTCTTTTAATGTAGAAACTGCTAGGTCCTGTGTGATCCTGACCATAATTTCACAATATTTGAATTGTTTCCTTCTGGCTGCTTGTAATATTTTCTTCTTGACCTGATAATTCTGTAATTTGGCTACAATATTCCTTGGAGTTTTCAATTTGGGATCTCTTTCAAGAGGTGAGAGGTGGATTCTTTCAAAGACAATTTTACCCTCTGGTTCTAGGACCTTGATTTCCTTGATGATTTCTTGGAAGATACTGTCCAGGCTCTTTTTTTCATCATGGCTTTCCAGAAGAACAACACTTCTTAGATTATTTCTACTGGATCTATTTTCCAAGTTAGTTGTTTTTCAATGAGATATTTTACATCTTCTTCTATTTTTTTCATTCTTTAGATTTTGTTTGATTGATTCTTGATGCCTCATAGAGTCACTAGCTTCTACTTGCACAATTTTCATTTTTAACAAAATGTTTTCTTCAGTGAGCTTCTGTACCTCTTTTGTCCATTTGGTCAATTTTACATTTCAAGAAGTTATTTTCTCCAGTTAGGTTCTGTACTTCTTTTTCCATTTCACCAGTTTTAGTTTATAAAGATCTGTTCTCAGTGGTGGATTTTTTTTCTATTTTGTCCATTGTATTTTTAAAAGAATTGGTCAATATTCCTTTTACCTTTCTAATTTGGCTTTTAAAATCCTCCTTTATCTCTTCCAAGAATGCTTTTTGGGCTTGAGACCAGTTCACACTCCCTTTGGAGGTTTCAGATGTGAGTATAGTGTCAATGCTATCCTTGTCTGATTTCATATTTTGAACAACCCTGTCCCCATAGTAAGATTCTATGGTCTTTGCTTTTATAGTTTGCTTCTTCATTGTGATTGCCTTTTCCCTGGCCTTTAAAGTGGATCTCTGCTTCTGAGGCACATGGGGCCTTATCCCAAGTTTCTTGTGCTGGGAGCTAGGGGCCTGGTTACTGGCTTTGTGTGCTGTGGCCTCTAATTCTGTCAGCTAGAAGCTATATAATGTGTCAGTTCACCTGGTGCTAAGCTAGAGCTGGATGGTGTGTGTCAAGATTGAGGCCAGGTGATGTCTTTCTGAGTTTCCCCATGGTTACAGTGAAGGTCACAGTGTGAGGTGTAGGAAAGGGGTGGTCTGTCCACTGGAAGTTTCCCCTTCTCCTATGGCTGCACTTAAGCATGGGTAGTCTCAGCTCTTTTTCTGTGCTGGTGTCTGCCATTTGTTCTGTGCTGGTGTCTGCCAATTCCCCTGGCAGTGCAAAGGCATGCCTGGGGTCCTGGTGCTGATTCTTACTGGCTCCACTCTCCACTCTCTCTGGGGCTCAGGATCTCCCACTGGTCTACTGTGGTGGGGCTTGTCGGGCTGCCTCCCATCCTGCACTGGTCCCCTTCAGTCAAAGCAAGAGTGACCTTCTTTATTGATCTCCCTAGCTTCCCAAGTTAAAAGACTGCTGTACCTCTACTGCCTGCTCCTCTATTCCAGGATTTTTCTTTGGGCAATACTCTCCAGGTTTTTCAGTATCAACAAGGGGGAGATGAAAGCACGTATGGTTTACTCTGCCATCTTGGCTCCCAGAAGTTCAAGTAGGTGACTTTCAAACATTTAGTCTGTGGGTTGGTAGCCCCAGGTGTAGTTGCTGCTGCTGCTGCAGGCCCTGCACTTCTCTTTCACCCAGATATGAACTACTCCCATCCTAGGCTGAGAGATTTGGGAATCACCATTGCCACTGGTGATGCAGTCTGCCAATACCCACTCCTGCTCTGCTATGGTCACGTGTAGACGCATGTGCAGGATAATAGAATATTCAACAGCATTTATATTAAAGGATTAGAGGGCTTAGAAAGTGAAAGCAAAGCACCTAGGATTACAACAAAGAATCATCTACTATATATTTGCTACTATAGCTACTATAAGAAACACAATCTCAGACAAAGCAAAAGCAAAGATGGATTTAACTAAGAGAAATAAGGAGAGAGACTACAATTTGCTAAATGATACCACCAACAGTACTAAACATATGCATCAAATATAATAGCAACCAAGTTCTTAAAGGAAAATTTAAATGAGTTACAGGAGGAAATTGACAGTAAAACCATACTAATGGGGAATCTCAATTTTCCTTTCTCAGAACTAGATAAATGTTACTAACAAAAAACAAACAAGAAGTTAAGGAGAAGGACAAAGTGTTATAAAAAAAGGTTAGATTTTATAGACATCTAAATTAAATTGGATGAGAATTAAAAGGAATATACCTTTCTCAGGGGTGCATGGTACCTACATAAACATTGATGATATATTAAGATTAAAAAAAAAAAACCTCACAACCAAAGAGAAAAAAAACAGACATATTGAATAAATCCTTTTCAGGTCATAACTCAATAAAAACTTCTTTCAATAAAGGGCCATGGAAAAATAGATTTAAATTAATTGGAAACTAAGTAATCTAATACTAAAGAATTAATGTGACAAAGAACAAATCATATAAAAAATCAACAACTTCATTAAATAGAATATGAATGAGACAACATAAAATTTATGGGATGTTGCCAAAGTAGTAATTAGCAACAAATTCATATCTCTGAACACTTTAATCAACAAAACAAAGAAAAAGAAGATCAATTAAATGATCATGCAACTAAAAAACCTAGGAAAAGAACAAATGAAAAATCCTCAATTGAACATCAAATTGGAAATACTGACAATCAAATAAGACAGCAATAAAACTGAAAGTAAGAGAACAAATGAATTAATGAATTAAAATAGAAGCAGGTTTTATGAAAAATACAATAAAATAGATGGTCAGTTAGTTTAATTTAAAAAAGGATTCCAAATTACCCATTTTAAAAATGAAAAGGCTGAATTTACATCCAATGATGATGAAAATAATGTATTTGAAGCACTTTTGCCCAATTATACACCAATAAATCTATCAACCTAAAGAACATGGATATATATTTACAAAGATAAAATTTTCCTAAATTAACAGATGAAAAAAAAATATAAGATTTAAATAAACCTGTCTGAGAAAAAAAAATAAGTTAAAGAAGCCATCAATGAAAAAAATCTATGAAAAAATCCCTAGGACCAGATCAATTTACATGACCAGTTTTAATTCTACCAACCATGTAAGGAACAAAAAATTCCAATATTAAATAAGCTATTTAGAAAAATAGGGAGGATGATTGGGAAAAGGCAGCAAGTCTCCTGAGATCTCCCCCAAACCCTTTTGAACACCTTCAAATGATGTAGTGAAATAATTCCTGAAGCAGCAGAACCTACCAAAGATTGTTGTGAAATAATTTTCCAGCTAAAGATAACTTAGAATTTCAGCAGAAAAAGGTCTATCCCACCTATGTGAGAATGAGAAACAGTTCAGCATATGCCCCACCAGTATAGACCCAGTCCTGCCTCTAGCAAGCCAGGATCAGGCCTTCAGAGGCATTGAATTAGTGGCAATAGCTACTTCCAGAGCTCTCAGCCCATAGACAGTAAAAGGGTGGAAAAACTGGTCAGAAAGAGATTATAAAGATCTCTATGCTAACATTGAGTCTCTATTGCTTGGTCTGTGCCCTTATCCAGGTTGCAATCCTGGGTGACATTCTGAGGGTGAGTAGGAGCACAAGCACACTAGAATCTGTGGCCACACTCAAGCAGGGACCCTGATCACAGTTCCAGGGCAGAAAAAGGTACAGGTGGTCATTCACCACAGAC
The DNA here is from genome assembly GCF_011100635.1 of Trichosurus vulpecula. Taxonomy (NCBI): domain Eukaryota; kingdom Metazoa; phylum Chordata; class Mammalia; order Diprotodontia; family Phalangeridae; genus Trichosurus; species Trichosurus vulpecula. Next base: position 328,687,667 of record NC_050573.1, on the reverse strand, counting down.
TAGCGCACAGACCAGGAGAGTAGTAAACACCTCTCATTATATCTTACTACCTTTGAAGAACTGAAAACTTACAGGTCCCTAGGAGTATCTCTGAAAACAGCTGCACAAAACCCCTGAAGCTTGGGACAGTGTGCCTCCCTCCACCCTGGAAACAGAGCCCTACTTTAACAAAGTTGTAAAACTCAAGAAATCTGTTGGGAAAATGAGAAAACAAGCACAAAAACTTCTGACCATAGGAAGTTGTTATGGTGAAGAAGATCAAAACACACACTCATAAGAAGATAACAAAGTTAAAGCTCATATATCCAAAGGCTCCAAGAAATATATGAATTGGTCTTAAGGGATGGCAGACCTCAAAAATGATTTTGAAGAGCAATTAAGAGAGGTAGAGGAAAAATTGCAAAGAGAAATGATAATGATGCAAGACAATCATGAAAAACAATTTAAAAGCTTGGTAAAAGAGACACAAAAAAATTGAACAAAACAACATCTTGAAAAACAGCCTAGTGCAAAAAGTCAACAAAGAGAAGAATCCCTTAAAATGCATAATTGACCAAATGGAAAAAGAGGCACAAAAATTTGCTATAAAATCAAGCTCCTTAAAAATTAGAATTGACCAAATAGGAAGAAAATGAAAGGTAGGGAAACTCACTGAAGAAAATAATCCCTTAAAAACTGGAATTGAGCAAATTGAATGTAATAACTTTATGAGAAATAAAAAACCAACAAAACAAAACCAAAAGAGCGAACATATGAAACAATATGAAATATCTTATTGGGGAAAATCAAACAAACAACTGACATGGGAAATATATCCAGGAGAGATAATTTGAAAATTGTTGGACCACATGAAAGGTATGACAAAAAAAGAGCTTAGACACCATCATTCAAGTAATCATCAAGGAAAACTGCCCTGATATTCTAGAACCAGAGGGTAAAATAGACATTGAAAGACTCTACCAACTACCTTCCGAAAGGGATTCCAAAATGAAAACTCCAAGGAATATTACAGCTAAATTCCAGAGCTCCTAGATCAAGGAGAAAATATAGCAAGCAGCCCAGAAAGAAATAATTCAAGTACCATTGAGTCACATTCAGAATAACAAAAGACAGCAGATTCTACATTAAAGGCTAGAGGAACTTGGAAGATGATATTCCAGAGGGCAAAGGAGCTAGGATAACAACCAAGATATACCTATGCAGCAATTCAGTATGATCCTTCAGGGAAAAAGATGGACATTCATTGAAATAGAGGAATTTCAAGCATTCTTGATAAAAATAAAAGAGGATAATAGAAATTTTAACTTTCAAATATAAGACTCAAGAGAAACATAAAAAAGGGAAATCAAAAGTGACAGAATAAATTAATAAAGTTAAAATTTTTGTACTCTTACCAGGGAAGATGATACTTGTAACTGGTAAGTTACAAGTATCATCTTCCCTTGTAGGAGTATATGTGTATGTTTATACACACATACACACATACATATATACATATATGTGCACACATATACATATGCATGTTTATACACATATACATACATGTACGCATATACATATATATGCAAATACATATTCATACATACATATAGACACACGTATATGGGTATAGCAAAGATATCTGAAAAAAATTAAGTGGGAGAGAGGAATGTACTAGGAAATAAAGAAAGGAAGAGGTAGAATGGGGTAAATTATCTCACAAGATACAAGAAAAAAACATTTGCAGTTGAAGGGAAGAGAGGGTAGGTGAAGGGGAGTAGGTGAAGCTTACACTCAACAGAATTGGCTCAGATAGGGAATAATATACACATGCAATTGTGTATACAAATCTATCTTTCCCTACATGAAAGTAGGAGGGAAAAGAGATAAGAGAAGGGGAGGGTGATAGAATGGAGGGAATTTTGGGGGAGGAGAACTCAGAAGCAAAACACTTTTGAAGAGGGTCAGGGTGTTAGGAGGGAGAGAATAGAATAAATGTATGGGAATGGGGTGGACAGAAATACAGTTAACAAAAGGAACTTTGATAAAAAAAAATTGAAAAATTTCTTTCATGAAACTCTCATTTCTCAAAAATATAGTGAACTGAGACAAATTTATAAAAATAAAAGCCATTCCCAATTGATAAATCATCAAAAGACATACAGTTTTCAGATAAATTGATCAAATCTATCTATAGGCATATGAAAAAATGCCCTAACTCACTATTGATTAATGAAATGCAAATTAAAACATCTCTGAGGTGCTACATCATACCTGTTTGAATGGCTAATAAGAAAGAAAAGGAAAATGAGAAATGTTGGAAGGCATGTGATAAAAATGAGACATTAATAAACTGGTTCAACCATTCTGGAGAGCAATTTGGAACTATGCCCAAAGTGCTATAAAACCATGTGTACCCTTTGTGTGTCACAAAAGAGATAAAAAACAAAAAGGAAAAGGACCTACATGCAGAAAAACATTTATAGACACTCTTTTTTAGTGGCAAAGAACTTGTTGTTGTTGTTTGTCATTCATTCATTCTCAAAGAGGATCATGACTTTAGTAAGATGATGCCATGATTTGCAAGTGAATTGGATTTAATTGAAGGAAGGCTGTGCACAGTTAATAGCCTCACTTTCTCCTTCAGAGCCATCTGGGTCCAGTGACAAGATATGGATCATGACAACTGGAGTGGGCCCTGGATGCAATGGGAGAAGTTGGCCTTTTTAAGCTGAGGTCTTTAACAGGTCTCATTTTTACCAAGGTAATGACCATTCAGTGAGTAAGCGTGTTTAAGAAGTGAGCTAAGGAATGGTCCCTTTAATTTAAAAAAAAATAATCAATCTGGGAGGGGAAGACATCAGGGTTTCTGGACAAAAGAGAAACAACTGCTATTTACATTTGGTCTGAGCCAACAGGGCCTAAACAATGACCAGAGTGGTGCTAAGGTAGAGACCTATTGTTGGCTAATCAATGAGAGCTAGAGTGAATTTGATTTAAGGCAGGGCTGTCCAACCTTAGGTTTTTATTGAAACAATAGACAATATATTTTTATTTGCCATTTTAGTGAGAGTTCTGAGGTAGCTTGGCTTCATCTACTAAAGCATTTATGTAAATTTCTATACTTGTAGGCCAGCCAGAATAAATCACACTGCAGGCCGCATTTTGGACAGCCCTGGTTTAAGGTATGGTCTTTAAGAAAGAAATCTAACCAGTTAAGTCCAAGATATCTTGCTAGGTTTCAGCCATCAAAATTTACCTTTTTTTGGACAGAGCATTCACAGGTAAGGGCATAATACCCCATGTGCAGAGAGGAGAGGAGAAGAGGGAGAGGAGAGGAGGGGAGGAGAGGAGAGAAAAGAGGAGAGAAGAAGAAGGTAGGGGAGGGAAGGGAGGGGAGAAGAGAAAAGGAGAGGAGGAGCTGGGGCAGCTCAGACTACTCACGGGTTGTTGTTTGTTTTTCATTCTTGAAGAGGACCATGATATCAGGAAGATGATCCATAACTTGCAAGTGGATTAGATTTAAATGGGAGAGGGCTGTGCAAAGTCACTAGCAATTTTTTTCCCAAATTTTTTCCCTTTCCTTTCTCTTCTCTCCCCAAGATGGCATACAATCTTATATAGGCTATAAAGGTACAACCATATTAAACATATTTCCACATTAGTAATGTTCCGAAAGAAGAATCAGAACAAGGTAAAAATCATGAGAGAAAAAAAAGTGAACTCTATAATTTTTTCTCTGGAAGGGGATAAAATTTTCCATCCTGAGTCTTTTCGAATTATCTGAAATCATTCTGTTGCCGAGAGAGCTAAGTCTATCAAAATTGATCATGCCACAGTGTTACTGTTACTGTGTACAATGTTCTCCCAGTTCTGCTCACTGCACTCAGGATCAGTTCATGTAAATCTTCCCAGGCTTTCCTGAAATCTACCTGCTCACTATTTCTCATGGATCAACAGTATCCCATTACATTCATATACTACAATTTCTTCAGCCATTCCCTATTTGATGGGCATCCTCTCAATTTCTAAATTTTTGCCACTACAAAAAGAGCTACTATAAATATTTTGGTACATGTGTATACTTTTTTCCCCTTTTAATGATCTATTTGGATACTGACCTAGTAGAAGCACCTACTATTGAACAGGTTTTATGCTAAGTAGTTTACATATACCTCATTTGATCCTCACAATAGCACTGGAAGGTAGTGTAATTCTTAGCTTCAATTATAGTTGTAGAAACTGAGGAAGACAGAGATTGCGTGACTTCTCTGAGGTTACAAAGCAAGTAAGTATCGAGTCTGGATTTCAACTCAGATGTTCCTGACTCTAAGCCCCATGCTCTATTTATTTTGTTAACTAATTCCTCTAATTTTAGTATCACTCCTTTCTGAAACACTACATACTAACATTTATTTAGATTTGTAAGCACCTTAAAGGTAGTCTAGTCCAAATCACTTATTTTACATTGAGGAAATAAGGCATATAGCATATAAATGTCTTATTTACAATAACATAAAAACAGGTAGCAATCAGTTTTGAAATGGAGTCAGGTGCTGACAAATTCCACATGATTTTAATTACAATATCTTTTACTTGTTTCCCTCCAAAAGTCACATGAGGTTACAGAGTCATAAGTTCTTTGTATATTCAGGTTAGTGAAGACAATTTACTTGATAGAGAACTTCTAGGAAGTGATGAATTTGACCAGAAAGTACCTGACTGACACTGTAATCTTGCTGGGGACCAGCCAGTCCATTATGGTAGAATATTATACCTCATTTTCTTTCTTTAAAAATGAAATAGGAGAGGATTCTGGGAAGATGGCAGAGTAAGCCAGGAAAATTCCAGGCTCTCCAGATTTCCACCACAAACAAGATAAAATAGCACCCCAGGGTGAACACAGAGTGGTAAAAATAAACAGGAGTTGGGGCTGAACAGTGGTCCTTCTGGGACAATTGCAGAAGATCCAAAGAGAAAAAAAATCACAGGACTGAGGTTTGGTCCCAGTGAAGAATAAATACCTCCAGGGTATTTCTGCTGAAACAGGGGAATGCCTTTGTATTCTTATATTCTTTTGTAATGTCCTGGGGATTGACTTGTATTCTTATGTATTTGACTCAGTTCTCCATATATTTGAGAAATGAGACTGTTATCAGAGAAATGAGACCATTATCAGAGAAACTAGCTGTAAAATTGTTTCCCAGCTTTTTACTTCCCTTTTAATCTTGGTTGCATTGGCTTTGTTTGTGCAAAAACTCATTAGTTTAACATAAACCAAATTATCCATCTTGCATTTCATAATGTTCTCTATCTATTGATTGGTCATAATTTTTTCTTTTCTCTGTAGATCTGACAGAGAAACTATTTCTTGATCTCCTAATTTGCTTATGGTATCACCCTTTATGTCTAAACCATGTACCCATTTTGATTTTATCTTAGTACATGGTGTAAGATGTTGGCCTAGTTTTTGCCATGCTATTTTCCATTTTTCCAGGAGTTTTTGTCAAATAGTGAGTTCTTATCCCAGAAACTGGAGTCTTTTGGTTTATCATACAGTAGATTACTACATTCATTGGCTACTGTGTCTTGTGTACATAACCTGTTCCACCACTCTATTTCTTGGCCAGTACCAAATAGTTTTGATGATTGCCACTTTATAATACAATTTTAGATTTGGTACTTTTAGACCACCTTCCCTTGCATTTCTTTTCATTAATTCCCTTGGTATTTTTTACCTTTTTGTTCTTCTCTTACTCTATAAAAGTTTTTTTTTGGTAGTTGCAGATCCAGAATCTTAAGGAAGAAAATGTCCTTGAAAATTAGAAATGAGCAAGGGGAGGCCAGTGAAGTTATAAGAGACCAAGAAATTATAAAACAAAATAGAAAGAAGGAAAATAATAGAAGAGAATGTGAAACATCTTCTAAGAAAAACAACTCTTCTGGAGAACAGATCAAGAAGAGAAAATAAAGGAATACTTGGAATTCCTGAAAGCTATGATCAAAAATAGATTCTTCATACAATAATAAAAGAAATAATTAAAGAAAATTGTCTTGAAGTGCTAGAATAAGAGGGGAAGTTGAAAGAGAAAAAAATCACCAGTCACCACATGAAAGAGATTCTATGACGAATACCTACTCGAACGTCATAGTCAAATTTTGAAAACTCCAGCTCAGGGATAAAATATGAGCAACAAGGAAAAAAAAATACCAAAATATAGTGGTGCCACCAGAATCACACAACACCTAGCAGCAGCTATAATAAAATACCACAGGTATTGGAACACAATATATTGGAGTGCAAAAGAGCTGGAGTTGTGGCTGAAAATATTATACCCAGTAAAGTTAAGCATGATCCTGAATGAAAAATAAGGGACATTTAATGAATTGTCATATTTTTAGGATTTTGTTAAAAAAGTGAACTTAATGGAAGATTTGACATATAAGATCCAAGAGAAATATAAGCTACATATCAAAGACTAATTAGAAGGGACTCAATAGGGACAGACTGTTTACCTTTTATGTGAAAATGTAAAACATATGTCTAAGATTGTTAACAGTAGAACCTTGGTTTATGAATTTAATTCATTCCCAGATTCTGTTGTCATGCAATTTGTTCATATTGCAAAGTGAATTTTCCCATAGGAAGTAATGTAAAGTGAGATGATCAATACCACATCCCAAAAAATATTCATATGAAATAATTCTTTATAATTTTAAGTAAGTTTTTTTGTCCCTAGTGTACCTGAAATACAATAGCAATGATTAGTACACAATATAAACCAAAAATGAAACAAACTAACAAACTAACCTGCATTTTACCTTTGAGAAGACTCATGGCTGGTGAGGGGTGGGGGGAGAAAGAAGGGTTATTGCTTGGAAGGAGAATCTCCTTCCATGAGAACATCGGGGATTTGAACTTCGGGAGTGTTCTCTCTTATGCTACTTTCACTAAAAAAGACTAATACTACTGCCTTCACTTATTTTTCAGTTTTTAGAATCACTTTCATATTTTGACTCACTGATTTTTTTTTCCTTTTTTTCTTTATGTTTGCTTCTCACTAGGAATCTAATGACACTTGTTTTTAACATTTTTTTTCAGAATGTCACGGATATGTGACATTGCATTGTCATTATTAATATTCGTGCTCTCATTGCTGCAGCTTTATTTAGGTTATGTTTTTCGACAAAATTTTGCACTTTCCCCCACATCTGATAAACCTCCCTAATCTCACTTGACCTGAGGGATGCCTCCAACCTCTCAATCTTCTCCTCAGATGACATATCCTCCACAATCTCTGATGTTTCTACTGAGAGTTTTTATTCATCCTGCAAGACCAATTTTGTGGAAAATTTTTTCTTGTCCAAGGAAGCATATGTAAACCAGGTTACTCATAAACTGAGGTTCTACTGTATTTGTAATTGGGTAGTTCATAAGAAAGACTGGGGTAGACCTAAGTATGATATGATTTTATAAAATAAAACCATTTAGGAACAGTGAAAAAGAGCAATTATTTTATACAAATGATGTGCAAGAGGAAGAACTGACACAGACAAATTAGATGGGGATGGAGGGCTGGTAGTTCTGGAACCCTACTTTCATTGGGAATGGGTTTAAGAGGAAACAGTACATATAGATCTAGAAGAGTATAAAAGACTTCTAAATTCAAAAAAAGAAATAAAATGTTAAAAAGATAAGTAGGAGGGAAATGATAAGGGGGGATGTTTAGAGGAGTGGGTGAGGGAATAGGATAAGGTGGTGCAATAGAAGAGTGTTTAGATTAATGGAAATGGGAGGATAAGGGAAGAATCATTGGTGGGGGGTTAGGTTAAGTAATAGGAGGGAAAGGTAGTGGGTAGAAGTAAAGTAGAGGAGTAAGAAGGAATAGGAAATGAGATACACACAAATATAAAATAAAGATCAGGAGTAGGATTTATTAGGGAGAAAAAGCAGGAGTGGTAATCATGATCCCATACAAAGTTAAAGCTAAATTTGATTTAATTATAAGAGAAAAATAGGGAAGCTATACTATATGTCAGCCAAATTAATCAATATTGTGTTAGACTAAAATAACTAGACAATATAAGATGGGAATATTGCTGTGACATAGAAAATGATTAGTTGGTGGACATAGAAAAATATGGAAAGGCTCAGACTTATGAAGGAAAAGGTTATCCACCCTCAGAGAAACAGAGGACAAATAAGTATAGTATAGTCTTACATAGATGTATATTAATGTCAATGTTTCTATATGAGTATGATTATAGATATCTAAGTTTATGTGTGTACTTGTGTATATGTCTGTATGTGTATATGCATGAATATTTTTGTGTTTGTGTATAGATTTATTGTTTGTGTGTGTATGTATGTATTTGTGTATGTATATATATACAAGAATATAGATATGTGTATATATACATGTCTATATGTATATTATATGAATATATGTATATACACATACACATACATATATGCATATACAAACATGTATACATATTTCACATATGCATACGTATACACATGAATGCATGCGTGCATACTTATGTGTGTGTGTGAGTGTGTGTGAATTTTGTATGTTCTTGGGGAAGGGGGATAGAGGATGAGAGGCAAAAAACAAAGTACATGATATGCATTGCAGAAAACAAATGAAAACTTAAAACAAAGCAAAGAAAAGATGGACAGCTCTGAACACACTATTATATAGGCTTTCTTGAAATGGAAATTTATTGGTGATCAACAGTTTTAAAGGAGAGTATTTCTACTCTCTGCTTTTTGACACCCAGGGAACATAAAGGGAAAGGTTTTTTTTTTAATTTATTTAAAAAATAAAAATCAGAAGTGTGTAAAAATCTGACCTCAATAATCCCCCCTGCCCAAAAAGCAGAACAAGTGTGCTAGTAATGTGATTTATTATGGATGGTTGTTGTATATAGTCTGTTTTTTCACAGTATTCTTCCTAGACAGAATTAATAATATGAATGTTCTGAGTTCATTTATATCTGTAGGTGAAACAGATGATAATGTGCTATATATAACATAATGTTTTTACCTCCAGGGAAATAAGCTGAGCTTATGATTGAGTTGTTAGGGAGTTTATAATTACAAGATAAATAGCCATATGAATAAGAAAGGAAATTAAAAAATATATTGATAGTTGTTTGTCCTTTTGAATATGATTCATGATAGGATTTACTATCACTGACATCTGTAATCTGTAATGTCATAGGAGTTAGACCTAGAAGCAGCCTTGAAGATGATTCAGTAACTCCTGTTATTTTATGGATAAGGAAACTGAAAATGAAAAAGGTAAAATGACTTTCCTAAGGTCACATCAGTGGTAGCAGATTTGAACCTAAGTATTCTGAAATCAAATATAATGTCATTTTTAATGGGCCACATTCTCACTCCTGACATAAATCACCCTCTGAAGTCTTGCCTGAATTCTGGCAATGAATTTCTTTTGTCATCACATAACAGATTTGTAATCACTTGATTTGAGTGTTTTAGAATCTTTGCTTCCAGTTAATACAATGTGTCATGGAATTATGATCTGCTGTCATAACTTCCAAGAATGAACAGCAAATAACCCAAGCTTCAGGAAAGAGGAATTTACTAGAGTCATGTTTCACATTTCCAAAGGGCATTCTATTTTATCAATTTGAATCATTTTAATAATCTTTATTGTTTACTCATTACATCATGCTCAGCATCACTAAAATTTATACAGCATTTCACCCCTATTATCTTATTTTATCCTTATAAGACTCTGTAAGTTAGGTGCCATTATTATGCCCATTTTACAGAATTTGTCTGCTAAGTTGGACAAAGAAATAAAACTCGAACATTTTGCATTTCCAAATCTATGTCATGTGAGAGTAGGTTTATCTGCTATTTTAATCAAACTGATATGTCTGTGGAGGGAATAAACACTTTATAAACTGTGATATTCCTTTCAACTTAAATCAAGATGTCATAATGATTATGACCCTTTATTTGATAGCAAATTGTACAGACAATCATAGCTCAGAAACAACTCTAAGGTGAGACTACCCTATAAGATTGTAAACCTTCACTCAAGTTAGATACTTGTATTGCCTTAATTAATTGCCTGACAAAGACTAGTTCAAGCATATCAGCAGTGAATGGAAAATAATGGGTCACAGGGAAGCTTCTAAGAATAGCCCATGGTTTATTTTATTTCATTTTCACTGTTGCATTGGAATAAAACACAAGCCTACATTGTACAACATGGTAGCAGAAAGGGTAGAGAATATCTGGGACACTGGAAAATAAAAACTAATTGATGCATATTGGGATGGTAGTGAAAGTGAAAGTTAAATTAGTGAAAATGACCTGAAAAATCTTCTAATTCAGTTGGATAAATGTCATTAGGTAATTCATTAGATAAATACAGAACATGAAGAACTGGAAAATTAAGTAAATTGCCAATAAATATTATATTGATTAGTGGCAGAGTTGGGAAGAGAAAACATATCTTTGGATCCTCAGTACAGAGCTTTAAGCACTCCATGGCCACTACCATAAATGCCTATGCTTTTCTACATTTTACCAACCAAACTAGTCATAGTTTTTAGCTGTTATCCAACAACTTTTTTTTCTTCCATGAATCTGCATTATTTCCTTTGCTTAAAAGCAAATGGCTCCCTATATCTCTACAGGTCAAAATCCTTCAATATCAGTAAGGCTCAGATTCTCCCTTTTCTTAAAAGCTTTCTTTCCTTATTCTAGGTAGTAGTAATTCCTTTTCCTGGGGTATCTTGTGCCATTCTGAACTCTACACCCAATTAGAGATTAATTTGTACGATATGTCTTTGAATAAATATATGTCCTATTCCCCCTATGATATAAGTACAAGAAGGGAGTGATTTCTCCTGCTTCCCAATCTCAGTTGATGTAATTTCAGATTTGTATTATCTCACAAATGAAGAAATATAAATTTGTTAGCAAAATGTTTCCATACTTTCATTCCTTTACAATGTATAAATGCTTTTCTCTGATTGAGTTGGGAGAGATCATTGTCTTTGGATAAATAGTGATTGCAGTAAAGAAAATACCCAGTTAAGTATTCAAAAGAGTTGTGGACAGGAATAGAACAGAGAAGCTCAGTAGAGTGACCCAGTCAGCCCAGGTACTTTAAGAAGAAAGAAACTTCATAAGGATCCGATGAAGAGAGAAAGGGAATTTGAGCTCAACAAGTACCAGAAATATGAAAGGTCTTAGCTACATGTGTTGCTTCTAAGACTCACTACTCCATGTGTACTCCAGGTTTGAGCCTACGCTTCCCATAAGTACTATGGAATGTTGGTGGGTTTTTTAAAAATTCTTTCTATGCTATCTTTACAAATACCTTTGCAAAGAACCAAGTGCATCTATTGTCTGTCTACTAAGAAGTACATAATGGGAGGCTTATTGTGTCAATATTTTTGAAGAATGAATTTTTACAGGGCATGGCTCCCTAGAATCTAAGAGCTTCCTTCTGGGAGCCAAACATGAAATTATGAGTACAAATTGGGTATGTGGCATAGCGGAGATGCTACAATAATTTTTTTGAGGAGAAGAATTTTATCTTGTT